>NW_026647130.1:519970-882441 GCF_950295315.1 Erinaceus europaeus | reverse complement strand
CGTGCTCCAATGCCTTGTTGGAGGTGCTCAAGGCCGCTGGCCAATCACTGACTAAGGGCCCGGACCCTCCTGGGTGTGTCCAAGCACACTGGCCAATGATATTGCTGGCAGGGGTTCTGGGAGTAGCCTAGGCGTCTGGCCTATCAGAGCATGGCTGGCACCCTGTGGGCGGGCCTTTTGAGGGAAGCCCGAATATGGGAGCTCAGAGCTGGCCTTAAAAGGCTGGGTGTGCTTCCAGGAAGTGCGAAGCAGGGTTCAGCCCAGGGCCCTGTCTTACAGAAGCTGTCCAGTGTGCATGTGTATAACTCCATGTGTGCCTATTCCTCTGTGAATGTGTGTGTGTGTGACTGTGAGAATGTGTGTTTTTATGTGTTTGTGTGTGTGTGTGAATGAGGTAGAGACAGAAAGAACAACAGAATCACTGTGGCACAGGTGATTTTGTGCAAATCACTCGGCACATTCTGATTACAGCTCAATATTGACACCATTGTAGCTCTCCTTGGCCCTTGGTCAGTTTTCTTCTTTTCAGATGTGAAGACACTGAAGAGGGACAGGTTTTTGCACTGAGGCTTGCACTGGGAACTAGCAGCTGCCCTGTGTGTGTTGCCAGACAAGGAAACTTGTGGTGCCTGTCCATGTGGAGAGTCTCCTGGATGAGTTCCTTCTCCAGCCTATTTCTCTCGATACCGTTGGAGCTGCATATAGCTAATGATTTGGAGATTTAACTCCTTTGGACAATTCTTTTCCTGATGCACAGTTTCTCTCCAGGTTTTAGCAATCAATTGTTTGAATGTCATATCGAATCCATTGTAGAAAATGACTACATCATTGTCTCGCTATCTCTCTCTCTCTCTCTCTCTCTCTATATATATATATATATATATATATGTAACATGTAGAGGTCTGAAAATATTTAAGCTAGAGACCTGCACAGCTCTGGATTATGGTAGTAATGTGGATACACCTGGCCCTTCTGAGCCACAGTCATGAGAGACTTCTCACAGAGCCATTCCTATACCATTATCAGTGTACAAATCTCTCTCAGCACAAACTACTGCTGCCAAATGATCTACTTCCCTCTTGCTATTTTTCTCCACCGAGTCCTATCCAAAAACTATAAATCAAAGAAGAAATAAACATAGTGCAGTTCCATGCACACAGGACAGGCTGAGGCTGTACCAGGGAGATGCAATACGCCACCCTGCATCTTGGCTGGAGCATCACTAATACTAATTCCAATTTGGAGAAGCAAGGGCAATTTTGGAGAGTGGGCTGCAGGCCGAGTGTTGCTTCTCAGAGTGGGGTAAGACCTAGATGTTCTAAGTGTAACCTTTCCTCACAAACATAAAATAACAATGCCACTTGTAAGAAGTATGCATGGGCATGGAGGATTTGTCTTCAGTGCTCTGGCACTGATCAACACAGGTCCAGAATTTCTGTACTTTTCTGTCACTGTCATTCTGTCTCTCTGACTGTCTCTATGTGCCTTCTTCACTGGGCCCTTACTGGAAGTCAGTGCATGCATCTTTAACTCGGTCTTCCTGGTGTTGAAATTTTCCTTTCTTTGCCCTTTGGATTATTTAATTTCGTGCATAAGGTGTAGTACAGTGGGGAACTGAGGAGGTAGCGATCCTACTGCAGTTAACAGTCATGTGTCCATTTCCAGCTGCAGCTGTCCAGACCCTGTGTGCATGACTCCCATTATTCAGGGCCCTAAGGCTGACACTCAGCCCTCCTCACCTTCCTGCACAGCATCCTAGTCCTTATTCCATGAGAGCCCAGGTCAAGAGAAGTGAAACTCTATCGCCCTGGCACACACATTATGCTTTCTTTCCCTCTATTGGGCCGAATGTAAAGGATCTGTGGTACTGATAGCCACACCAGTTCCAGATTTTCCATGCAAAACGGAAGCTTCCAGTGTTCAGGAAGAGGGTGTTTTGATTGCTGTGAAATGTCTTTTCCAAGTGCCTCATGGTGTTTCAAATCCTTTTGAAACCTGAAGTTCTTTCTGTGGACATGAGAGCTGCTGCCATACAATCTCTACAAGCCAGGTTTGAACCTGTCATCAATGAACACAGTGTAGGAGGTTTTTGAATTGTGAGACACTGAAGAGGGAGAGGTTTTTTCCCTGAGGCTTGCACTGGGAACTAGCAGCTGACCTGTGTGTGTTGCCAGACAAGGAAACTTGTGGTGCCTGTCCATGTGCGGAGTCTCCTGGATGAGTTCCTTCTCGAGCCTTTTTCGATTGGTCCCGTTGGAGTTGCACTGACTAGGGGCCTTGACACTCCTTGGCGTGTCCTAGCACACTGCCCAATGATATTGCTTGCAAAGGTTCTGGACGTGGCCTAGGCCTCTGGCATATCAGAGCATGGCTGTTGCCCTGTCTGCAGGCCTTCTGAAGTAAGCCCGACATTATGAGCTCAGGGCTGGCCTTAAAAGGCTGGGCGTGCTTCCAGGAAGTGCGAAGCAGAGTTCACCCAAGGCCCTGCCTTGCAGAAGCTGTCCAGTGTGCATTTGTATAACTCCGTTTGTGCCTGTGCCTCTGTGGATGTGTGCGTGTGTAACTGTGAGAGTGTGTGTTTGTGTGCATTTTTTTGTGTGTGTGACATGTAGAGGTCTGAAAATATATTTTAGCTAGAGACCTGCACAGCTCTGGATTCAGGTAGTAATGCGGATAAACCTGGCCCTTCAGAGCCATAGTCATGAGAGACATCTCAAAGAGCCATTCGTTTACCTCTTCTCACTCTACAAATCTCTCTGAGCACAAACTAAGGCTGCCAAATCATCTACTTCCCTCTTGCTAATTTGTCCACCGAGTCCTATCCCAAAACTGTAAATCAAAGAAGAAATAGACATAGCACAGTTGCCTGCACACAGGACAGGCTGAGGATTGCCCAGGAAGATTCAGTAAGCCAGCCTGCATCTTGGCTGGAGCATCACTAAGACTAATTCCAATTTGGAGAGGCGGGGGCAGTTTTGGAGACTGGGCTGCCGGCCAAGTGTTGCTTCTCAGAGTGCCTAAGACCTAGATGTTCTAAGTGTTACCTTTCCTCAAAAACATAAAATAGCAATACCACTTGTAAGAAGTATGCATGTGCATGAAGGTTTTGTCTTCAGTGCTCTGGCACTGATCAACACAGGGCCAGAAATTTAGTCCTTTTCTGTCTCTGTCATCCTGTCTCTCTGACTGTCTCTATTCGCCTTCTTCACTGGGACCTTATGGAAGTCAGTGAATGCATCGTGAACTATGACTTCCTCGTGTTGAAATTTTCCTTTCTTCGCCCTTTGGATTATTCAGTCTCCTGCATATGGCGTAGTACATTGGGGAACTGAGGAGACAGCGATCCTGCTGCAGGTAAGAGGCATATGTCCATCTCCAGCTGCAGCTGTCCAGGCCCTCTGTGCTTGCCTCCCATTGTCCAGGGCCCTGAGGCTGACACTCAGCCTAAATGCAGCCCTCCTCAATTTCCTGCACTGCATCCTTGTCCTTATTACATGAGAGCCCAGGTCAAGAGAAGTGAAACTCTATCCCCCTGGCACACACTTTGTGCTTTCCCTCTATTGGGCCGAATGTAAAGGATCTGTGGTACTGATGGCCACACCAGTGTCCAGATTTTCCACGCAAAATGGAAGCTTCCAGGGTTCAGAAAGAGGGTTTTTTGATGGCTGTGAAATGTCTTTTCCAAGTGCCTCATGGGGTTTCAAATCCTTCTGAAACATGAAGTTCTTTTCTTGTATCTAGGGAATATTCTCACCTCTGGCCAGATTGCCCTCCCAACTAGGCGCACAGCTATCCTGGCGTCAGGAGGTCTGCCAGCCTGCTAGCTCCTGGGGGGATTCCTGAATATTATGTCCTCAGGTCCTAAGTGGTAACAGGTGTTTCCAATTGCCTTTATTAGCAGCAGCCAGGCCCTCAGGTGAGGGGCGGGGATGTGATCTCCACTGAAAACTCCTAATTCAGCCAATGGAGGCATCCATCTTCCTTTTGTCTCTCCATAGCAAGGGCCCGGGGAGTTTGTGCTTCCTGCAAGCAGAGCGACTTGATATGGGACACTCATGGATACCTACTTCTGGGAATCTCTCTGAGTGTGATGTGTGGACACCAAGACACCATTATCAGGGATTGTGAGGCCATAAGAGCAATTGCCTTAGCAGGACCCAAAGGGGAGGTGTAAGTGGCTGGGTTCATCCACTACTGTTTGGTCAAACACAGTCCCCATCTATGTTGAGACACAGCTCTTTCTGGGCTTGTAATCTGCTTTCCACTGAGAAGTGGACTGGGAGCCTGGAGTCTGAGTATGCAGCCAAAGGTGACTGGACAGGGTCCTGCCCCTGAATTCTGTGGGGTGCCCCAGCTTCCCCCATTGGCAGTGTTTAGATGATAGATAGTGAGGCATGAGATTGAATAGGGAACTCAGGAGGTTTAGACATGAGAGACCCTTTGCATATGCATTCTTGCTTAGCTAGAATCTGGGCTAGCTGGCTTTCCCTAACCAGCTGGGTTCTCTGTACATAAGTTGCACGTGAGGCTGGCTACCTTGCCAGCCATGGTCTTAGACTACTATAGGTGAGTTCTGAGCACACACAGACACACACAGACAGATAGACAGACAGACAGACAGACACACACACACACACACACACACACATTACTGTCAGGTCTGGTAGTACAGCATATGTGTTGAAGGCTGGGGCTGTCTGGGGTCTGTGGGCATGAGAGCTACTGCCTTACAATCTGTACAAGCGAGGTTTGAACCTGTCATCAATGAACACAGTGTAGGAGGTTTTTGAATTCTGAGACACTGATGAGGGAGAGGTTTTTGCCCTGAGGCTTGCACTGGGAACTAGCAGCTGCCCTGTGTGTGTTGCCAGACTAGGAAACTTTGGTGCCTGTCCATGTGGAGAGTCTCCTGGATGAGTTTCTTCTCAAGCCTTTTTCGATCGGTCCCGTTGGAGCTGCATATAGCTAATGATTTGGAGATTTTACTCCTTTGGACAATTCTTTTCCTGATGCACAGTTTCTCTCCAGGATTTAGCAATAAATTGTCTGAATGTCATATCGAATCCATTGTAAAAAATGTTTACATCAGTGTCTCTCTCTCAATCTCTCTCTCTCTCTCTCTCTCTCTATATATATATATATATATATATATATATATACACATATATATGTAACATGTAGAGGTCTGAAAATATTTTTTAGCTAGAGACCTGCACAGCTCTGGATTAGGGTAGTAAAGTGGATACACCTGGCCCTTCTGAGACACAGTCATGAGAGACATCTCACAGAGCCATATCTTTTAGCAATCTACAAATATCTCTCAGCACAAACTAACGCTGACAAATCATCTACTTCCCTCTTGCACATTTTGTCCACCGAGTCCTATCCCAAAACTGTAAATCAAAGAAGAAATAGACATAGCGCAGTTGCCTGCACACAGGACAGGCTGAGGCTGGCCCAGGGAGATGCAATAAGCCAGCCTGCATCTTGGCTGGAGCATCACTAAGACTAATTCCAATTTGGAGAGGCGGGGGCAGTTTTGGAGACTGGGCTGCCGGCCAATTGTTGCTTCTCAGAGTGCCTAAGACCTAGATGTTCTAAGTGTTACCTTTCCTCAAAAACATAAAATAGCAATGCCACTCGTAATTAGTATGCATGTGCATGAAGGTTTTGTCTTCAGTGCTCTGGCACTGATCAACACAGGGCCAGAATTTTAGTCCTTTTCTGTCTCTGTCATCCTGTCTCTCTGACTGTCTCTATGTGCCTTCTTCACTGGGACCTTATGGAAGTCAGTGAATGCATCGTGAACTCAGACTTCCTCGTGTTGAAATTTTCCTTTCTTTGCCCTTTGGATTATTCAGTCTCCTGCATATGGCGTAGTACATTGGGGAACTGAGGAGACAGCGATTCTGCTGCAGGTAAGAGGCATATGTCCATCTCCAGCTGCAGCTGTCCAGGCCCTCTGTGCTTGCCTCCCATTGTCCAGGGCCCTGAGGCTGACACTCAGCCTAAATGCAGCCCTCCTCAATTTCCTGCACTGCATCCTTGTCCTTATTACATGAGAGCCCAGGTCAAGAGAAGTGAAACTCTATCCCCCTGGCACACACTTTGTGCTTTCCCTCTATTGGGCCGAATGTAAAGGATCTGTGGTACTGATGGCCACACCAGTGTCCAGATTTTCCATGCAAAACGGAAGCTTCCAGGGTTCAGAAAGAGGGCATTTTGATGGCTGTGAAATGTCCTTTCCAAGTGCCTCATGGGGTTTCAAATCCTTTTGAAACCTGAAGTTCTTTTCTTTTATCTAGGGAATATTCTCACCTCTGGCCAGAATGCCCTCCCAACTAGGAGCACAGCTATCCTGGGGTCAGAAGGTCTGCCAGCCTGCTAGCTCCTGGAGGGATTCCTGAATATTATGTCCTCAGGTCCCAAGTGGTAACAGGTGTTTCCAATTGCCTGTATTAGCAGCAGCCAGGCCCTCAGGTGAGGGGCGGGGATGTGATCTCCACTGGAAACTCCTAATTCAGCCAATGGAGGCATCCATCTGCCATTTGTCTCTCCATAGCAAGGGCCCGGGGAGTTTGTGATTCCTGCAAGCAGAGTGACTTTTTATGGGACATTCATGGATGCCTACTTCTGGGAATCTCTCTGAGTGTGATATGTGGACACCAGGACAGGGATTGTGAGGCCATAAGAGCAATTGCCTTAGCAGGACCCAAAGGGGAGGTGTAAGTGGCTGGGTTCATCCACTACTGTTTGGTCAAACACAGTCCCCATCTATGTTGAGACACAGCTCTTTCTGGGTTCTTTCTGGGCTTGTAATCTGCTGTCCACTGAGAAGTGGACTGGGAGCCTGGAGTCTGAGTATGCAGCCAAAGGTGAATGGACAGGGTCCTGCCCCTGAATTCTTAGGGGTGCCCCAGCTTCCCCCATTGGCAGTGTTTGGATGATAGATAGTGAGGCATGAGATTGAATAGGGAACTCAGGAGATTTAGACATGAGAGTCCCTTTGCATATGCATTCTTGCTTAGCCAGAATCTGGGCTAGCTGGCTTTCCCTAACCAGCTGGGTTCTCTGTACATAAGTTGTAGGTGAGGCTGGCTACCTTGCCAGCATGGTCTTAGACTACTATAGGTGAGTTCTGAACACACACAGACAGATAGACAGACAGACAGACAGACACACACACACACACACACACACACACACACATTACTGTCAGGTCTGGTAGTACAGCATATGGTGAAGGCTGGGGCTGTCTGGGGTCTGTGGGCATGAGGTTTTTGCCCTGAGGCTTTCACTGGGAACTATCAGCTGCCCTGTGTGTTGCCAAACTAGGAAACTTGTGGTGCGTGTCCATGTGGAGAGTCTCCTGGATGAGCTCCTTCTTGAGCCTTTTTAGCTAGTTCCCATTGGATCTGCATATAGATAATGATTAGGAGATTTTACTCCTTTGGACAATTCTTTTCCTGATACACAGTTTCTCTCCAGGTTTTAGCAATCAATTGTCTGAATGTCATATCGCATCCATTGTAGAAAATGACTAAATCAGTGTCTTGCTCTTTATCTCTCTCTGAAAATTTATTTTAGCTAGAGACCTGCAAGGCTCTGGATTCAGGTAGTAATGCGGATACACCTGGTACTTCTGAGCCACAGTCATGAGGGACATCTCACAGAACAATTTGTATACCTCTTATCACTCTAAAAATCTCTCTCAGCACAAACTACAGCTGCCAAATCATCTACTTCCCTCTTGCTCTTTTTGTCCACGGAGTCCTATCCCAAAACTTAAATCAAAGAAGAAATAGACATAGTGCAGTTCCCTGCACACAGGACAGGCTGAGGCTGGCCCAGGGAGATGCAATAAGCCAGCCTGCATCTTGGCTGGAGCATCACTAAGACTACTTGCAAGATGGAGAAGCGGGGGAAGTTTTGGACAGTGGGGTGCCAGCCAAGTGTTGCTTCTCAGAGTGCCTAAGACCTAGATGTTCTAAGTGTTACCTTTCCTCAAAAACATAAAATAACAAAGCCACTTGTAAGAAGTATGCTTAGGCATGGAGTGTTTGTCTTCAGTGCTCTGTCACTGATCAACACAGGGCCAGAATTTCAGTCCTTTTCTGTCTCTGTCATTCTGTCTCTCTGACTGTCTCTATGTGCCTTCTTCCCTGAGCCCTTACTGGAAGTCAGTGCATGCATTGTGAACTCAGTCATCCTGGTGTTGAAAATTTCCTTTCTTTGCCCTTTGGATTATTTAGTCTCCTGCACATGATGTAGTACAGAGGGGAACTGCGGAGACAGCGTTGCTGCTGCAGGTTCCAGGCATATGTCCATCTGAAGCTGAAGCTGTCCAGGGCCTCTGTGCTTGAATCCCATTCTCCAGGGCCCTGAAGCTGACACTCAGCCTAAATGCAGCCCTCCTCACCTTCCTGCACAGTGTCCTTGTCCTTATTCCATCAGAGCCCAGGTGAAGAGAAGTGAAACTCTATCTCCCTTGCACACACATTGTGCTTTCCCTCTATTAAGCCGAATGTAAAGGATCTGTGGTACTGATGGCCACACCAGTGTCAAGATTTTCCAAGCAAAACGGAAGCTTCCAGGGTTCTGAAAGAGGGTGTTTTGATGGCTGTGAAATGTCTTTTCCAAGTGCCTCATGGGGTTTTCAAATCTTTTGAAACCTGAAGTTCTTTCTTGTATCTAGGGAATATTCTCTCCTCTGGCCCGAAGGCCCTCCCAACTAGGAGCACAGCTATCCCGGGTTCAGGAGGTCTGCCAGCTTGCTAGCTCCTGGAGGGATTTCTGAGTATGTCCTCAGGCCCCAAGTGGTAACAGGTGTTTCCAATTGCCTTTATTAGCATCAGCCAGGCCCTCAGGTGAGGTGCGGTGCTGTGATCTCCACTGAAACCTCCGAATTCAGCCAATGGAGTCATCCATCTTTCTTTTGTCTGTCCATAGTAAGGGCTCGGGGAGTTTGTGCTTCCTGCAAGCAGAGAGACATTGTTTAGGACACTCATGCATGCCTACTTGTGAGAATCTCTCTGGGTGTGATGTGTGGACACCAGGACACCATGATCTGGGATTGTGAGGACACAGGAGCAATTGCCTATTCCGGACCCAAAGGGTAGGTGTAAGGTGCCGGGTTCATCCACTATTGATTGGTCAAACACAGTTCCCATCTATGTTGAAACACATATCTTTATGGGTTATTTCTGTGCTTGTAATCTGCTGCCCTGAGAAGTCCACTGAGAGCCTCGAGGCTGAGTAGGCAGCCAAACGTGAGTGGACAGGCTCATGCACCTGAATTCTGAGGGGTTCCCCAGCTTCCCCCATTGGCAGTTTTTGGATGATTGTGACACATGCGATTGAATGGGGAACTCAGGAGATTTAGACATGAGAGTCCCTTTGCATATGCATGCTTGCTTAGCCAGAATCCGGGCTAGCTGACTTGCTCTGACCAGCTATGTTCTCTGTACATAAGTTGCAGGTGAGGCTGGCTACCTTGCCACCCATGCTCTGAGACTACTACAGGTGAGCTCTGAGCACACACAGACACACAGTCAGACAGACAGACACCCACACACATTACTGTCAGGTATGGTAGTACCCCATATTGTGAAGGCGGGGGCTGTCTGGGGTCTGAGGGCATGAGATCTGCTGCCTTACAATCTCTTAATGCCAGGTATGAACCTGTCATCAATGAACACAGTGTATGAGGTTTTTGAATTCTGAGACACTGAAGAGGGAGGGGTTTTTGCCCTGAGGCTTGCACTGGGAACTAGCAGCTGCCCTGTGTGTGTTGCAAGACTAGGAAACTTGTGGTTCCTGTCCATGTGGAGAGTCTCCTGGATGAGTTCCTTCTCGAGCCTTTTTCGATCGGTCCCACTGGAGCTGCATATAGCTAATGTATTGGAGATTTTACTCCTTTGGACAATTCTTTTCCTGATGCACAGTTTCTCTCCAGGATTTAGCAATCAATTGTCTGAATGTCATATCGAATCCATTGTAGAAAATGACTACATCATTGTCTCTCTCTCTATCTCTCTCTCTCTCTCTCTCTCTCTCTCTATATATATATATATATATATATATATGTATATATGTAACTTGTATATGTCTGAAAATATTTTTTAGCTAGAGACCTGCACAGCTCTGGATTTGTGTAGTAAAGTGGATACACCTGGCCCTTCTGAGCCACAGTCATGAGAGACATCTCACAGAGCCATTCATATACCTCTTATCACTCTACAAATCTTTCTCAGCACAAACTACAGCTGCCAAATCATCTACTTCCCTCTTGCTCTTTTTGTCCACCGAGTCCTTTCCCAAAACTGTAAATCAAATAATAAATAGACATAGTGCAGTTCCCTGCACACAGGACAGTCTGAGGCTGGACCAGGGAGATGCAATATGGCAGCATGCATCTTGGCTGGAGC
Source organism: Erinaceus europaeus (assembly GCF_950295315.1). Lineage (NCBI taxonomy): Eukaryota > Metazoa > Chordata > Mammalia > Eulipotyphla > Erinaceidae > Erinaceus > Erinaceus europaeus. Next base: position 872,013 of record NW_026647130.1, on the reverse strand, counting down.
ATCATTAAGACTACTTCCAAATTGGAGAGGCGAGGGCAGTTTTGGAGAGTGGGCTGCAGGCCAAGTGTTGCTTCTCAGAGTGGGGTAAGACCTAGATGTTCTAAGTGTAACCTTTCCTCACTAACATAATATAACAATGGCACTTGTAAGAAGTATGCATGAGCATGGAGGATTTGTCTTCAGTGCTCTGGAACTGATCAACAGAGGTCCAGAATTTCTGTCCTTTTCAGTCACTGTCATTCTGTCTCTGACTGTCTCTATATGCCTTCTTCACTGGTCCCTTACTGGAAGTCAGTGCATGCATCATTAACTCGGTTTTCCTGGTGTTGAAATTTTCCTTTCTTTGCCCTTTGGATTATTTAATCTTGTGCATATGGTGTCGTACAGTGGGGAACTGAGGAGTCAGTGATCCTACTGCAGGTAACAGGCATGTGTCCATCTCCAGCTGCAGCTGCCCAGGCCCTCTGTGATTGACTCCCATTCTCCAGGGCCCTGAAGCTGACACTCAGCCTAAATGCAGCCCTCCTCACCTTCCTGCACAGCATCCTACTCCTTATTCCATGAGAGCCTAGGTGAAGAGAAGTGAAACTCTATCACCCTGGCACACACATTGTGTTTTCCATCTATTGGGCCGAATGTAAAGGATCTGTGATACTGATGGCCAAACCAGTGTCCAGATTTTCCACGCAAACCGGAGGCTTCCAGGGTTCAGAAAGAGGGTGTTTTGATGGCTGTGAAATGTCTTTTCCAAGTGGCCAATGGGGTTTCAAATCCTTTTGAAACCTGAAGTTCTTTATTGTATCTAGGGAATATTCTCACCTATGGCTAGAATGCCCTGCCAACTAGGAGCACATCTATCCGGGGGTCAGGAGGTCTGCTAGCCTGCTAGCTCCTGGAGGGATTCCTGAGTATGTCCTCAGGGCACAAGTGGTAACAGCTGTTTCCAATTGCCTTTATTAGCAGCAGCCAGGCCCTCAGGTGATGGGCAGGGCTGTGATCTCCACTGGAAACTCCTAATTCAGCCAATGGAGGCATCCATCTTCCTTTTGTCTCTCCATAGCAAGGGCCTGGGGGGTTTGTGCTTCCTGCAAGCAGAGCGACTTTGTATGGGACACTCATGCATGCCTACTTCTGGGAATCTCTCTGACTGTGATGTGTGGACACCAGGACACCATGATCAGGGATTGTGAGGCCACAGGAACAATTGCCTTAGCCGGACCCAAAGGGTAGGTATAAGGGGCCTTGTTCATCCACTATTGTTTGGTCAAACACAGTTCCCATCTATGTTGAAACACAGCTCTTTCTGGGTTCTTTCTGTGCTTGTAATCTGCTGCCCTGAGCAGTGGACTGAGGGTCTGGAGGCTGATTAGGCAGCCAAATGTGACTGGACAGACTCCTGCCATTGAATTCAGAGGGGTGCCCCAGTTTACCCCGTTGGCAGTGTTTGGATGATAGTGAGGCATGGGATTGAAAGGGGAACTCAGGAGAGTGAGACATGAGAGTCCCTTTGCATATGCATTATTGCTTAGCCAGAATCTGGGCTAGCTGGCTTTCCCTGACCAGCTAGGTTCACTGTACATAAGTTGCAGGTGAGGCTGGCTACCTTCCCACCCATGCTCTGTGACTACGATAGGTGAGCTCTGAGCACACACAGACACAAAGAGACAGTCAGACAGACACACACACACACACAGACACACACATTACTGTCAGGTCTGGTAGTACAGCATATGGTGAAGGCTGGGGCTGTCTGGGGTCTGTGGGCATGAGAGCTGCTGCCTTACAATCTCTACAAGCCAGCTTTGAACCTGTCATGAATGAACTCAGTGTAGGAAGTTTTTGAATTCTGGTCTCTTTCCAACTCATCTATTTCTCTTCTCACCTTCTCTGTCTCTAACTCTCACATGCTCTCACACACTCTGTCTTCACTCACTGATATTTTACTTATATAATAATTTAAGTGACAGGCTCAGATATACAAAGAGAGTTACCAGAACACTGCTGAGCTCTGGCTTGTATTGTTGGTGATATCACCTAGGCTCCTGGAGTCACAGCTTTGTAAGTCTCTCTGACACAAGCCATATTCTGTCTCTTCATTTCCATGGCAGTATCTCTCAGACTTTATAATAAACATATACATCTATATATATATATATATATATATATATATATATATATATATATATACATACATATATATATCTGTCATTTTTAGAATTGTCAACCTATGTTGATCTTTGTCAGAATTAACACATTTATAACATCTTCCTTTTTCATTAATAATTGGCCACGTAGTTGGAGCAGGATTCAGTACAATTATAAATAATAGAACCTTCCAGTAGCATTTCTGATAGCATTTCTATCAGCATCCTTATTGTAATTATCATAGTACAGAACTTGCCTCCTTTCTCTAGTGTAAGCTTCAGTACATATGAGCTTCTTTTCATTCTCCTAAAAATCTTAATTTCCCTAGACACTGAAGTGTCTCGCTTTTTTGAAGTAGCCCTATGTTGCTCAGCAGATGGTTTCCATTTTCTGCTGTAATCAGGTCTTCTTGTGCTTTTTGTTTTTATTTTTCATTTTTTTCAAATCCTCCTAGATCGTCCAAATTTATTTGCACATTTATTTATTTATTTAGTCCTATATGACATGAGGGGTCATTTCTCTGCCTGACCGATTTTTCTCTTATAATTTAAGGGAAGTTTACACTCACAATACATTTCGTGTCATAAATACTACACACATATGGTGAAGGCTGGGGTGGTCTGGGGTCTGTGGACTTGAGACTGCTGCCTTACAATCTCTACAACCCATGTTTGAAACTGTCATGTATGAACACAGTGTGGGAGGTTTTTGACTTCTGGTCTCTTTCCCACTCTTCTATTTCTCTTCTTGCCTTCTCTGTCTATGACTCTCACAGGCTCTCCCTCACTCTGTCTGCACTCATTAATATTTTACTTATATACTTATTTTACTGACAGGCCCTGATATACAAAGAGAGTCGCCAGGGCACTGCTGACCTCTGGCTTGTTTTCTTGGTGATTTCACCTAGGTTTCTGGATCCTCAGCTTTGTAAGTCTCTCTGGCACAAACCATACTCTGTCTCCTCATAGCTATGCCAGTATCCCTCATAGTTTATAATAAAGGAACACATACATATATGTACATATATGCATATATATATCAGTCATTTTTAGGATTGTTGACCTTTTTTATTTGATCTTAATGAAGAATTATCACATTTATAACAGCCTCCTTATTCATAAATAATTGGTCACATAGTTGGAGCAGGATTCACTACAAATATAAATTATAAACCTTCCAGGAGCATTTCCAATAGCCTTTCTATCTGTATCCTCATTGTAATTATCATAGCAAAGAACTTGCCTCCATTTTCTAGTGTAAGCTTCAATATGTATGCCTTTCTTTTCATTCTCGGGAATTCTTAATTTGCCTGGAACCTAAAGTGTCAGGAAAGTTTTGAAGCAGCCCTCTGTTTCTCAGCAGACATTTTCTATATTTCTGCTGTAATCAGGTCTTCCTGTGGTTTTTGTTTTTATTTTTTTCAAATCCTCCTAGTTCATCCCCATTTATTTGCATATTTATTTATTTATTTAGTCCCATATCACATGAGGGGACATTTCTTCTGCCTGATAGATTTTCTCTTATAATTGAAGGGAACTTTTGACACACAATACATTTCCTTTTGCAGTTACTGCACACTACTACAACTATTACTGCACTGTTTTTGACAGTGACATCCAATGCACAATGGATTAGTATTGCATGGCTCTAGAGAATGTTCACTATTTAACCTACAATGTTTTTAACCTCACAAATATTTATTCTGTTCTTTCTTGTGGGATGAATGGTTTACAGTCAACAGTTACATGTAATGGTGGGCACGGGGGTAATTTTTCCCACTTTCCCTGTATTTCTGTACATCCTTTGTAACTTTCTTATTGAGGAAGTGGAAACAATCATAAATTGAGAGAGCAGGGCCCAAGCAGGATGAGAGACAGAGAGACAGTTGCAGTTCTGATTTGCCACTAGCCCAGCTTTTCCCTAGCTGGGTAAGTGGTGAGCGGGGGCTCAAAACTAGGTCCTGAGCTTCCACATAGTTCCCTGTCATCTCCACCAGCTGTGCCTACAACCCATGCTCCCTTCATTGTCCATGTAACTATCGATCTGCTCTAGGCACTTCTCACCTTCATATGCCAGAAACTTAACACTTCTCCCCTCCACCCAAAAGTTTTGACCTTTTACTTGAGTGCAAAACGGCAACCCCAATCCACGTTATTTCAGGGAAAAGTGTGTGCGTCTCTGTGGGAGGGTGTGTGTTTGTGTATGTGTACGTAAGTGTGTTTCAGTTATGATTATCGCTATTGTTTCTTTATTCCTGACTCAGGGTCTTAGGAACTGGGTTGTGCTATGACAAAGGAAGTTTCCACTGCACAAGTGGTTTTTCAAATATGAATGGCACATTGGATATTCTGAACACTGTTGTGCATTCTCCCAGGTGGTCCTCAGATGGGTTCTTTCCTTTGCTATTCCCATGCTGTGTGTAATTTTCTGTGTAGACTCAAAGAGGAGTGGCATGGGGGAGCTCAGTTGCATTCTGCTGTGTGTCCACAAGGTGGCACCAAAGCCCATAGTTGAGTGTAGTGAATCTGTGGAATGAGAACTCTGGGAATTGTGGCCCATGGACAGCAAGGTTGAAATTGACGTAGAGTGCCCTAGACATCTGTTCTTTCCTGTGGGGTGGGGGGATCCCCTGTTTAGCTTTGCAAGTGGAAGGGGTTTCTCTCTTTGTCTGGGATGACTCTACTGTGAGCTTGTGAATCCCTGTGCTCAGCTGCATTCTGCTGGGTGTCCACAAGAGGGCAGCACCAGGGCGGGTCTATGGCTCCATGGGGCAAGTGCCCTGAGGCACTGGGCTATGAGAGTGGAGACAGTGTTTCTGGTTTCCCCAAGAGCATGGCCAGCCTAGCACAAGCAGGCAGTGTCCTAAGGATGGGTCCAGACAGGAGCTGTGTGGGTCGTGTTGGCACAAACAGGGCCTTCAGAGGACGGCAGGCAGTCCCTGGGGGCGGGCCTAAGAGCCCGTGCCCACTGAGCCTGAGGGGAGGGCCCAGTGTGTATTCATGGAGACAGCTGGCAATTAGAGAAGAGGAACATCACACTCAGGGGCGTGAACCGAGAGCTGGCCAATGAGACAGAGGAGAAGTTGCAAGGGCGGGACTCAGAGATCAGCCTTCTAAAGGAAGCCTGCCAATGGGAGCTGAGAGCTGGTCTTAAAATGCTGGGTGTGCTTCCATGAAGTGCAAAGTAGGGTTCAGCCCAGGGCCCTGCATTGCAGAAGCTGTCCAGTGCGCATGTGTATAACTCCGTTTGTACCTGTGCCTCTGTGGATGTGTGTGTGTGTGACTGTGAGAGTGTGTGTGTGTGTGTGTGTGGGAGGGAGAGAGAACAACAGAATCACTGTGGCACAGGTTATTTTGTGCAAAACACTTGGCACATTCTGATTTACAGCTCAATATTGACACCATTGTAGCTCTCCTTGGCCCTTGGTCACTTTTTTTCTTTTCAGATGTAAAGAAACTGAAGAGGGAGAGGTTTTTGCCCTGAGGCTTGCACAAGGAACTAGCAGCTGCCCTGTGTGTATTGCCAGAATAGGAAACTTGTGGTGTCTGTCCATGTGGAGAGTCTCCTGGATGAGTTCCTTCTCCAGCCTTTTTCGCTCAGTCCCATTGGAGCTGCATATAGCTAATGATTTGGAGCGGGGATGTGATCTCCACTGGAAGAACGTAATTCAGCCAATGGAGGAATCCATCTTCCTTTTGTCTCTCCATAGCAATGGCCCAGAGAGTTTGTGCTTCCTACAAGCAGAGCGACTTTGTATGGGACACTCATGCATGCCTACTTCTGGGAATCTCTCTGACTGTGATGTGTGGACACCAGTATACCATGATCAGGGATTGTGTGGCCACAGGGATTGTGTGCCTTAGCCGGAACCAAAGGGTAGGTGTAAGGTGCCGGGTTCATCCACTATTGTTTGGTCAAACACAGTTCCCATCTAAATTGAAACACAGCTCTTCCTGGGTTCATTCTGGGCTTGTAATCTGCTGTCCTGAGCAGTGGACTGAGAGTCTGGGGGCTGAGTAGGCAGCCAAATGTGACTGGACAGGCTCCTGTCCCTGAATTCTGAGGGGTGCCCCAGCTTACCCCGTTGACAGTGTTTGGATGATAGTGAGTCAAGAGATTGAATCGGGAACTCAGGAGAGGGAGACATGAGAGTCCCTTTGCATGTGCATTCTTGCTTAGCCAGAATCGGGGCTAGCTGGCTTGCCCTGACCAGCTGTGTTCTCTGTACATAAGTTGCAGGTGAGGCTGGCTACCTTGCCACCCATGCTCTGAGACTACTATAGGTGATCTCTGAGCACACACAGACACAGACAGATAGATAGACAGACACACACACACACATTACTGTCAGTTCTGGTAGTACAGCATATGGTGAAGGCTGGGGCTGTCTGGGGTCTGTGGGCATGAGAGCTGCTGCCTTACAATATCTACAAGCCAGCTTTTTTTTAAAATTTTTTATTTAAGAAAGGATTAGTGAACAAAAGCATAAGGTAGGAGGGGTACAACTCCACACAATTCCCAACACCCAATCCCCATAACCCACCCCCTCCCATGGTAGCTTTCCCATTCTCTATCCCTCTGGGATTATGGACCCAGGGTCGTTGAGGGTTGATGAAGGTAGAAGGTCTGATTTCTGTAATTGCTTCCCCGCTGAACATGGGCGTTGACTGGTCGGTCCATACCCCCAGTCTGCCTCTCTCTTTCCCTAGTAGGGTGTGACTCTGGGGAAGCTGAGCTCCAGGACACATTGGTGGGGTCTTCAATCCAGGGAAGCCTAGCCAGCATCCTGGTGGCATCTGGAACCTGGTGATTGAAAACAGAGTTAACATATGAAGCCAAACAATTTGTTGAGCAATCATGGATCCCAAGCTTGGAATAGTGGAGAGGAAGTGTTAGGGAGGTACTCACTGCAAACTCTAGTGGAGTCCTGCTTTCAGGTATATATTTTGCAGTAGTTTATGGATACGTGTGCACATAAGCTCTCTCTCACAGAAACTGGTGTATATCTAGGTTATGGGACTTTGTTGGAAAGTGAACTACCTGAGATGAAATTAGAGTGTACTATTAAAGGAAAGGTCTCACCCGAGTAATGAAGCTGAAGGGTTGTCATTCCACACGTGAAGTCTCTGGATACATTCTGAGGTGAAGCATGTTGAGGTAGCAATCGTTGCTTTGGTTAGGTGTGATCGGCAGATGCAATGTTATTTGGTTTGGATTGGGAGATGCATACGGGAAAGTGGGCCCTATCCAAGGGTTCCAGGACTGGGGGAAGTAGGGGCTCTATAGTGAAGATGTGAGGTTCCTGCTGTCTTAGGGCTCAAAAAGACAATCAATAGTTAATATTATCATCACATTATTTGTTAATTGGGTTAACTTTGAAAAGTCCCTTTGTTATGGTTTGCTGGACAGTACCCAGTATCTTGTATATAGCTGTGCTATTGGAAGCTTCTAATCTACTTGGTCTAGGCTTTTGAGAGAGTCCGCATATCAAATACATAGCCTATATATTAAAAAGATTCAGTTTGTCTTTTGAGAAACTTTGAGACATACAATTGATTTCCCCCTCTCATATTAATTAGCTCCTGATTTATATGTCTACATTTTGCTAGGAGTGTACATAAACACCATTCCCACCATCAATGGACTGTGACCCATCCCTCCCGCCCACTCTCACCCCCCACTGGCCCAGGAAGCTACATGCCTACCCCTCACCACTGGGTTTTTACTTTGGTGCCCTACTTACAATTTGATCAGGTCCTGCTTTTAGTTTCCCTTTCAGATCTTCTTAGTCAGCTTCTGTTGATGAGTGGGATCATCCCATACTCATCTTTATCTTTCCGACTTATTTCACTTAACATAATTCCTTGTAGCTCTGTCCAAGATGGGTCAGAGAAGGTGGGTTCATTGTTCTTGATAGCTGCATAGTATTCCATTGTGTATATATACCACAGCTTTCTCAGCCACTCATCTGGTGTTGGGCACCTGGGTTGCTTCCAGGTTTTAGCTATTATGAATTGTGCTGCTATGAACATAGGAGTACACACCTCTTTTTGGTTGGGTGTTATGGAGTCCTTGGGGTATAACCCCAGGAGAGGAATTATTGGGTCATATGGAAGGTCCATGTCTAGCCTCCTGAGAGTTTTCCAGACTGCTCTCCACAGAGGCTGTACCAATTTACATTCCCACCAGCAATGTAAAAGGGTTCCTCTGTCCCCACATCCTCTCCAGCATTTGTTGCTGCTGTCCTTTTTGATGTATGCCATTCTTACAGGAGTGAGGTGGTATCTTAGTGTTGTCTTGATTTGCATTTCTCTGATAATCAGTGACCTAGAGCAGTTTTTCATATGTTTGTTAGCCTTTTGGATCTCCTCTGTGGTGAATGTTTTGTTCATTTCCTCTGCCCATTTTTGGATGGGGACAAGCCAGCTTTGAACCTGTCATCAATGAACACAGTGTAGGAGGTTTTTGAATTCTCATCTCTTTCCAGCAGAAGTGGCTGGTGGGCGGGCCTTTCAGAGGCTGCCCAAAGAGCGTGCTGCAGGGCCGTGTGGGCAGTGCTCAAGGTTGCTGGCCAATCACAGACTAGGGGCCTTGACACTCCTGGGCGTGTCCAAGCACACAGGCCAATGACATTTGGCAGGGGTCCTGGGTGTGTCCTAGGCCTCTGGCATATCAGAGCATGGCTGGTGCCTCTCTGCGGGCCTTCTGAAGTAAGCCTGACAATGGGAGCTCAGAACTGGCCTAAAAAGGCTGGGCGTGCTTCAAGGAAGTGTGAAGCAGGGTTCACCCAGGGCACTGCCTTGCAGAAGCTGTCCAGTGTGCATGTGTATACCTCCGTTTGTGCCTGTTACTCTGTGGATGTGTGCATGTGTAACTGTGAGAGTGTGTGTTTGTGTGTGTTTGTGTGTGTGTGTGAGGGAGGGAGAGAGAGAGAGAACAACAGAATCACTGTGGCACAGGTGATTTTGTGCAAAACACTTGGCACATTCTGATTTACAGCTCAATATTGACACCATTGTAGCTCTCCTTGGCCCTTGGTCACTTTTCTTATTTTCAGATGTAAAGACACTGAAGAGGGAGAGGATTTTTCCCTGAGGCTTGCAGTGGGAACTAGCAGCTGCCCTGTGTGTGTTTCCAAACTAGGAAACTTGTGGGGCGTGTCCATGTGGAGAGTCCCCTGGATTAGTTCCTTCTCGAGCCTTTTTAGCTAGTTCTCGTTGGATCTGCATATAGCTAAAGATTTGGAGATTTTACTCCTTTGGACAATTCTTTTCCTGATGCACAGTTTCTCTCCAGGTTTTAGCAATCAATTGTCTGAATGTCATATCACATCCATTGTAGAAAATGACTGCATCAGTCTCTCTCTGTCTCCCTCTCTCTCTCTCTCTCTCTCTCAATATATATATATATATATATATATATATATATATATATATATATATATATATATAACATGTAGAGGTCTGAAAATATTTTTTAGCTAGAGACCTGCACAGTTCTGGATTAGGGTAAGAATGCGGTTGCACTTGGTCCTTCTGAGCCACAGTCATGAGAGACATCTCACAGAGCCATTCGTATACCTCTTATCACTCTACAAATCTCTCTCTGCAAAACTACCTCTGCCAAATCGTCTACTTCCCTCTTGCTCATTTTGTCCAACGAGTCCTATCCCAAAACTGTAAATCAAAGAAGAAATAGAAATAGTGCAGTTCCCTGCACACAGGACAGTCTGAGTCTGGACCAGGGAGATGCAATACACCAGCCTGCATCTTGGCTGGAGCATCACTAAGACGACTTCCAAATTGGAGAGGCGAGGGCAGTTTTAGAGACTGGGCTGCAGGCCAAGTGTTGCTTCTCAGAGTTGGCTAAGACCTAGATGTTTTAAGTGTAACCTTTCCTCACAAACATAAAATAACAATGCCACTTGTAAGAAGTATACATGGGCATGGAGGGGTTGTCTTCAGTGCTCTGGCACTGATCAACACAGGGCCAGAAATTCAGTCCTTTTCTGTCACTGTCATTCTGTCTCTCTGACTGTCTCTAGGTGCCTTCTTCACTGGGCCCTTATTGGAAGTCAGTGCATGCATCGTGATCTCAGACTTCCTGGTGTTGAAATTTTCCTTTCTTTGCCCTTTGGATTATTTAATCTCCTGCATATGCCATAGTACATTGGGGAACTGAGGAGACAGTGATCCTGCTGCAGGTAACAGGCATATGTCCATCTCCAGCTGCAGCTTTCCAGGCACTCTGTGCTTGACTCCCATTCTCCAGGGCCCTGAGGCTGACACTCAGCCTAAATGCAGCCCTCCTCAATTTCCTGCACCACATCCTTGTCGTTATTCCATGAGAGCCCAGAATAAGAGAAGTGAAACTCTATCCCCCTGGCACACACATTGTGCATTCCCTCTATTGGGCCGAATGTAAAGGATCTGTGGTACTGATGGCCACACCAGTGTCAAGATTTTCCACGCAAAACGGAAGCTTCCAGGGTTCTGAAAGTGGGTGTTTTGATGGCTATGAAAAGTCTTTTTCCAAGTGCCTCATGGGGTTTCAAATCCTTTTGAAACCTGAAGTTCTTTCTTGTATCTAGGGAATATTCTCACCTCTGGCCGGAATTCCCTCCCAACTCGGAGCACAGCTATCCTGTAGTCAGGAGGTCTGAGAGCCTGCAAGCTCCTGGAGGGATTTCTGAGTATGTCCTCAGTTCCCAAGTGGTAACAGGTGCTTCTAGTTGCCTTTATTAGCAGCATCCAGGCCCTCAGGTGAGGGGCGGGGCTGTGATCTCCACTGGAATCTCCTAATTCAGCCAATGGAGGCATCCATCTTCCTTTTGACTCTCCATAGCAAGGGCCTGGGGAGTTTGTGCTTCCTGCAAGCAAAGCAACTTTGTATGGGACACTCATGGATGCCTACTTCTGGGAATCTTTTTGAGTGTGATGTGTGGACAGCAGGACACCATGATCAGTGATTGTGAGGCCACAGGAGCAATTGCCTTAGCCGGACCCAAAGTGGAGGTGTAAGGGCAGGGTTCATCCACTATTGTTTGGTCAAACACAGTTCCCATCTATGTTGAAACTATTTCTGGGTTCTTTCTGGGCTTGTAATCTGCTTTCCACTGAGAAGTGGACTGGGAGCATGGAGGCTGAGTATGCAGCCAAACGTGACTGGACAAGGTCCTGCCCCTGAATTCTGAGGGGTGCCCCTGCTTCCCTCATTGGCAGTGTTTGTATGATAGTGAGGCATGAAGATTGAATCGGGAACTCTGGAGAGCGAGACATGAGAGTCCATTTGCAAATGCATTCTTGCTTAGCCAGAATCTGGCCTAGCTAAAATTCCCTAACCAGCTAGGTTCTCTGTACATAAGTTGCAGGTGAGGCTGGCAACCTTGACACACGTGCTCTGAGACTACTATAGGTGAGTTCTGAGCACACACAGACACACACTGACAGACAGACACACACACACACACACACATTACTGTCAGGTCTGGTAGTACAGCATATGGTGAAGGCTGGGGCTGTCTGGGGTCTGTGGGCATGAGAGCTGATGCCTAACAATCTCTCCAAGCCAGGTTTGAACCTGTCACCAATGAACACAGTGTAGGATGTTTTTGAATTCTGGTCTATTTCCAACTCATCTATTTCTCTTCTCGCCTTCTCTGTCTCTAACTCTCACATGCTCTCACACACTCTGTCTTCACTCATTAATATTTTACTTACATACTTATTTGACTCACAGGCCCAGATATACAAAGAGAGTTACCAGAGCACTGCTGAGCTCTGGTTTGTTGTGTTGGCGATTTCACCTAGGCTATAGTAGCATCAGTTTGTAAGTCTTTCTGACACAAGCCATATTCTGTCTCCTCATTTCCATGCCAGTATCACTCAGAGTTTATAATAAAGATATACATATATATATATATATATATATATATATATATTTATATATCTGTCATTTTTAGAATTGTCGAACTATGTGTTTGACCTTAATTCAGAATTACCACATTTATAACAGCCTATTTTTTCAGAAATAATGGCCATATAGTTGGAGCAGCATTCAATACAAATATAAATAATAGAACCTTCCAGTAGCATTTATAATCGTGTTTCTCTCAGCATCCTTATTGTAATTATCATAGCCCAGAACTTCCCTTCTTTTTCTAGTGTAAGTTTCAATACATATGTGTTTGTTTTCTTTCTCCGGAAATCTTAATTTCCCTGGACCCTGATGTGTTAGGGGATTTTTGAAGCAGCCCTCTGTTTCTCAGCAGATGGTTTCTATGTTTCTGTTGTAATCAGGTCTTCTTGTGGTTTTTGTTTTTATTTATTTTTTTATTTTATCAAGTCCTCCTAGATCATCCCCATTTATTTGCATATTTATTTCTTTAGTCAGGTATCACATATGGGGGCATTTGTTCTGTTTGATATATTTTCTCATATAATTGAAGGGAACTTTAGAAGAACAATACATTTCCAGGGGCAAATAGTACACACATATGGAGTAGGCCTACGTTCTCTGGGGTCTGTAGGCATTAGAGCTGCTGTCTTACAATCTCTACAACCCAGGTTTGAACCTGTCATGAATGAACAAAATCTAGGGGGGGGTTGACTTCTGGTCTATTTGCAACTCTTCTATTTCTCTTCTCGCCTTCTCTGTCTCTGACTCTCACAGGCTCTCACTCACTCTGTCTGCACTCAGTCATATTTTACTTATATCCTTATTTTATTGATATACAAAGTGAGTTGCCAGAGCACTGCTGAGCTCTGGCTTTTTTGTTGGTGTTTTCACCTAGGCTACTTGAGCCTCAGCTTTGTAAGTCTCTTTGACTCAAGCCATATTCTGTCTCCTCATATCCATGGCAGTATCTCTCAGACTAAAGATATACATCCTTATACATATATAAATATACATATATATATGTCATTTTTGGAATTTTCGACCTATGTAATTGATCTTAATCAGAATTAACACATTTATAACAGCTTCCTTTTTCATTAATAATTGGCCACATAGTTGGAGCAGGATTCAATACAATTATAAATAATAGAACCTTCCAGAGGCATTTCTAATAGCATTTATATCAGCATCCTTATTGAAATTATCATAGTACAGAACTTGCCTCCTTTCTCTAGTGTAAGCTTCAAGACATATGAGTTTCTTTTCATTCTCCTGAAATCTTAATTTCCCTGGACTCTGAAGTATCTCGGAATTTGTGAAGCAGCCATCTGTTTCTCAGCAGATGGTTTCTATGTTTCTACTGTAATCAGGTCTTCTTGTGCTTTTTGTTTTTATTTTTCATTTTTTTCAATTCCTCCTAGATCATACCCATTTATTTGCATATTTATTTATTTATTTAGTCCTATATAACATGAGGGGTCATTTCTTATGCTTGATAGATAGTTCTCTTATAATTGAAGGGAAGTTTACACTCACAATACATTTCCTGTCATAAAAAGTACACACATATGGTGAAGGCTGGGATTGTCTGGGGTCTGTGGACATGAGACTGCTGCCTTACAATCTCTACAACCCAGGTTTGAACCTGTCATGTATGAACACATTGTGGGAGGTTTTTGTCTTCTGGTCTTTTTCCAAATCTTCTATTTCTCTTCTTGTCTTCTCTGTCTCTGACTCTCACAGGCTCTCACTCACTCTGTCTGCACTCGTTAATATTTTACTTATATATTATTTTACTGACAGGCCCAGATATACAAAGAGAGTCACCAGGGCACTGCTGAGCTCTGGCTTGTTTTGTTGGCGATTTCACCTAGGTTTCTGGAGCCTCAGCTTTGTAAGTCTCTCTGGCACAAGCCATACTATGTCTCCTCATAGACATGCCAGTATACCTCATAGTTTATAATAAAGAAACACATACATATATGTACATACATATATAATATATATATCAGTCATTTTTAGAATTGTTGACCTTTTTATTTGATCTTAATGCAGAATTACCACATTTATAACCGCCTTTTTATTCATAAATAATTGGGCACATAGTTGGAGCTGGTTTCAGTACAATTATAAATTATAAACCTTCCAGGAGCATTTCCAATAACCTTTCTATCAGTATCCTTATTGTAATTATCATAGCACAGAACTTGCCTCCAATTTCTAGTATAAGTTTCAATATGTATGTGTTGCTTTTCATTCTCGGGAATTCTTAATTTGCCTGGACCCTGAATTGTCAAGGAATATTTGAAGCAGCCCTCTGTTTCTCAGCAGACGTTTTCTATAATTCTGCTGTAATCAGGTCTTCCTGTGGTTTTTGTTTTAATTTTTTATCTTTTTCAAATCCTCCTAGATCATCCCCATATATTTTCATATTTATTTATATATTTATTCCGATATCACATGAGGGGTCATTTCTTCTGCCTGATAGATTTTCTCTTATAATTTCAGGGAACTTTGGACACACAATACATTTCCTTTTGCAGATACTACACACTACTACAACTACTACTGCACTGTTTTTGAAAGTGACATCCAATGCACAATGGATTATTATTGCATGGCTCTAAAGAATGTTCCCTATTTAACCTACAGTGTTTTTAACCTCACAAATATTGATTCTGTTCTTTTTTGGGGGATGAATGGTTTACAGTCAACAGTTACATGTAATAGTGGCTACGGGGGTGATTTTTCCCAATTTCCCTGTATTTCTGTACATCATTTGTAACTTTCTTATTCAGGAGAAGGAACCACTCAGAAATTGAGAGAGCAGGGCCCAAGCAGTAAGAGAGACAGAGAGACAGCTGCAGCTCTGATTTGCCACTAGCCCAGCTTTTCCCAGCTCAAAATGGGGTACTGGGATTCCACATAGTTCTCTGGCATTCTTCCTTAGCCAGAATCTGGGCTAGCTGGCTTGCCCTGACCAGCTAGGTTCTCTGTACATAAGTTGCAGGTGAGGCTGGCTACCTTGACACCCATGCTCTGAGACTACTACAAGTGAGCTCTGAGCACACACAGACACACACAGACAGACACACACACACACACACACACACACACACACACACACACACACACACATTAGTGTCAGGTCTCGTAGTACAGCATATGGTGAAGGCTGGGGCTGTCTGTGGTCTGTGGGCATGAGAGCTGCTACCTTACAATCTCTACAAGCCAGGTTTGAACCTGTCATTAATGAACACAGTGTAGGAGGTTTTTGAATTCTGGTCTCTTTTCAACTCTTCTATTTCTGTTCTCACCTTCTCTGTCTCTGACTCTCACAGGCTCTCACTCACTCTGTCTGCACTCAGTCATATTTTACTTATATCCTTATTTTATTGACAGGCCCAGATATACAAAGTGAGTTGCCAGAGCACTGCTGAGCTCTGGCTTTTTTGTTGGTGTTTTCACCTAGGCTACTTGAGCCTCAGCTTTGTAAGTCTGTTTGACTCAAGCCATATTCTGTCTCCTCATATCCATGGCAGTATCTCTCAGACTTTATAATAAAGATATGCATCCATATACATATATAAATATACATATATAAATATACATATATATATGTCATTTTTGGAATTGCCAACCTATGTAATTGATCTTAATCAGAATTAACACATTTTACCAGCTTCTTTTTCATGAATAATTGGCCACATAGCTGGAGCAGGATTCAATACAGTTATAAATAATAGAACCTTCCAGTAGCATTTCTAATAGCATTTCTATCAGCATCCTTATTGAAATTATCATATTAGAGAACTTGCCTCCTTTCTCTAGTGTAAGCTTCAATACATATGTGTTTCTTTTCATTCTCCTGAAATCTTAATTTTCCTGGACTCTGAAGTGTCTCGGAATTTTTGAAGCAACCCTCTGTTTCTCAGCAGATGGTTTCTATGTTTCTACTGTAATCGGGTCTCCTTGTGCTTTATTTATTATTTTTTTTTCAAATCCACCTCGATCATACACATTTATTTGCATATTTATTGATTTATTTAGTCCATTTCCATGAGAGGTCATTTCTTCTGCTTGATAGATTTTTTCTTATAATTGAAGGGAAGTTTACACTCACAATATATTTCCTGTCATAAATACTACACACATATGGTGAATGCTGGGGTTGTCTGGGGTCTGTGGACATGAGACTGCTGCCTTACAATCTCTACAACCCAGGATTGAAACTGTCATGTATGAATACAGTGTGGGAGGTTTTTGACTTCTGGTCTCTTTCCAACTCTTCTATTTCTCTTCTTGCCTTCGCTGTTTCTGACTCTCACAGGCTCTCCCTCACTCTGTCTGCACTCATTCATATTTTACTTATATATTATTTTACTGACAGGCCCAGATATACAAAGTGAGTCACTAGGCCACTGCTGAGTTCTGGCTTGTTTTGTTGGCGATTTCACCTAGGTTTCTGGAGCCTAAGCTTTGTAAATCTCTCTGGCACAAGCCATACTCTGTCTCATAGCCATGCGAGTATATCTCATAGTTTATAATAAAGAAACACATACATATATATACAAATATATATATCAGTCATTATATATATATATATATCATGCCTGTGCAACGATGGATGTTTGTGTGTGTGTGTGACTCTGACAGTGTGTGTTTGTGTGTGTGTGAGTGTGTGAGGGAGGGAGAGAGGGAAAGGACAACAGAATCACTGTGTCACAGGTATTTTTGTGCAAAACACATGGCACATTCTGATTTACAGCTTAATATTGACACCATTGTAGCTCTCCTTGGCCCTTGGTCGCTTTTCTTCTTTTCAAATCTAAAGACACTGAAGAGGGAGAGTTTTTTTTCCCTGAGGCTTTTGCTGGAAACTAGTAGCTACCCTGTGTGTGTTGCCTGACTAGGAAACTTGTGGTGCATGTCCATGTGGAAAGTCTCCTGGATGAGTTCCTTCTCGAGCCTTTTTCGATCGGTCCCGTTGGAGATGCATATAGCTAATGATTTGGAGATGTTACTCCTTTGGACAATTCTTTTCCTGATGCACAGCTTGTCTCCAGGTTTTAGCAATCAATTGTTTGAATGTCATATCGAATCCATTGTAGAAAATGACTACATCAGTCTCTCTCTCTCTCTCTCTCTCTCTCTCTATATATATATATATATATATATATATATATATATAACATGTAGAGGTCTGAAAATATTTTTTAGCTAGAGACCTGAACAGCTCTGGATTAGGGTAGTAATGTGGATACACCTGGCCCTTCTTAGCCACAGTCATAAGAGACATCTCACAGAGCCATTTGTATACCTCTTATCACTCTACACATCTCTCTCAGAACAAACTACCGCTGCCAAATCATCTACTTACCTCTTGCTTTTTTTGTCCACCAAGTCTTATCCCAAAACTGTAAATCAATGAAGAAATAGACATAGTGCAGTTCCCTGCACACAGGACAGTCTGAGGCTGGGCCAGGGAGATGCAATACGCCAGCCTGCATCTTGGCTGGAGCATCACTAAGACTACTTCCAAATTGGTCAGGAGAGGGAAGTTTTGGAGAGTGGGCTTCAGGCCACATGTTGCTTCTCAGAGTGGGCTAAGACCTAGATGTTCTAAGTGTAACCTTTCCTCACAAACATAAAATAACAATGCCACTCGTAAAAATATGCATGTGCATGGAGGGTTTGTCTTCAGTGCTCTGGCACTGATCAACACAGGGCCAGAATTTCAGTCCTTTTCTGTCACTGTGATTCTGTCTCTCTGACTGTCTCTAGGAGCCTTCTTGACTGGGCCCTTACTGGAAGTCACTACATGCATCGAGAACTCCGCTTCCTGGTGCTGAAATTTTCCTTTCTTTGCCTTTGGATTATTTAGTCTCCTGCATATGGTGTAGTACATTGGGGAACTGAGGAGACAGTGATCCTGCTGCAGGTAACAGGCATATGTCCATCTCCAGCTGCAGCTGTCCAGGCCCTCTGTGCTTGACTCCCATTCTCCAGGGCCCTGAGGCTGACACTCAGCCTAAATGCAGCTCTCCTCAATTTCCTGCACTGTATCCTTGTCTTTTTCCATGAGAGCCCAGGTCAAGAGAAGTGAAACTCTATCCCTCTGGCACACACATTGTGCTTTCCCTGTATTGGACCGAATGTAAAGGATCTGTGGGACTGATGGCCACACCAGTGTCCAGATTTTCCACGCCAAACGGAAGCTTCCAGGGTTCTGAAAGAGGGTGTTTTGATGGCTGTGAAAAGTCTTTTCCAAGTGCCGCATGGCGTTTCAAATCCTTTTGAAACCTGAAGTTCTTTCTTGTATCTAGGGAATATTCTCACCTCTAGTCAGAATGCCCTCCCAACTAGAATCACAGGTACCTCGGTGTCAGGAGGACTGCCAGCCTGCTAGCTCCTGGAGGGATTCCTGAGTATGTCCTCAGATCCCAAGTGGTAACAGGTGTTTCCAATTGCCTTTATTAGTAGCAGCCAGGCCCTCAGGTGAGGGGTGGGGCTGTGATCTCCACTGGAAACTCCTAATTCAGCCAATGGAGGCATCCATCTTCCTTTTGTCTCTCCAAAGCAAGAGCCCAGGAGTTTGTGCTTCCTGCAAGCAGAGTGACTTTGTATGGGACACTCATGGATGCCTACTTCTGGGAATCTCTCTGAGAGTGATGTGTGGACACCAGTACACCATGATCAGGGATTGTGAGGCCACAGGAGCAATTGCCTTAGCAGGACCCAAATGGTAGGTGTAAGGGGCTGGGTTCATCCACTATTGTTTGGTCAAACACAGTTCCCATCTATGTTGAGACACAGCTCTTTCTGGGTTCTTTCTGGGCTTGTTTTCTGCTGTCCACTGAGAAGTGGACTGGGAGCCTGGAGGCTGAGTATGCAGCCAAACGTGACTGGACAGGGTCCTGCCCCTGAATTCTGAGTGGTGCCCCAGCTTACCCCGTTGGCAGTGTTTGGATGATAGTGAGGCATGAGATTGAATAGGGAACTCAGGAGAGCGAGACATGAGAGTCCCTTTGCATATGCATTCTTGCTGAGCCAAAATCTGGGCTAGCTGGCTTTCCCTAACCAGCTAGGTTCTCTGTAAATAAGTTGCAGGTGAGGCTGGCTACCTTGCCACCCATGCTCTGAGACTACTACACGTGAGCTCTGAGCACACATAGACACACACTGACAGACAGACAGACACAAACACACTTTACTGTCAGGTCTGGTAGTACAGCATATGGTGAAGGCTGGGGCTGTCTGGGGTCTGTGGGCATGAGAGCTGTTGCCTTACAATCTCTACAAGCCAGGTTTGAACCTGCCATCAATGAACACAATGTAGGATGTTTTTGAATTCTGGTCTCTTTCCAACTCATCTATTCCTCTTCTTGCCTTCTCTGTCTCTCTCACATGCTCTCACACACTCTGTCTTCTCTCAGTACTAATTTACTTATATAAGTATTTTAATGTCAGGCCCATATATACAAACAGAGTTACCAGAGCACTGCTGAGCTCTGGCTTGTTGTGTTGGCGATTTCACCTAGGCTACTGGAGCCTCAGTTTGTAAGTCTTTCTGACACAACCCATATTCTGTCTCCTCATTTCCATGCCAGTATCACTCAGAGTTTATAATAAATTAACACATATATATATATATACATATATATTTATATATCTGTCATTTTTTGAATTGTCGAACTATGTATTTGACCTTAATTTAGAGTGACCGCATTTATAACAGCCTAGTTTTTCAGAAATAATGGCCATATAGTGTGAGCAGGATTCAATACAATTATAAATAATAGAACCTTCCAGTAGCATTTCTAATTGTGTTTCTATCAGCATCCTTATTGTAATTATCATAGCCCAGAACTTCACTCCTTTTTCTAGTGTATGATTCAATACGTATGTGTTTGTTTTCTTTTTCCGGAAATCTTAATTTCCTTGGACCCTGAAGGGTTAGGGAATTTTGAAGCAGCCCTCTGTTTCTCAGCAGATGGTTTCTATGTTTCTGCTGTAATCACGTCTTCTTCTGGTTTTTGTTTTCATTTTTTTTTTATTTTTTCAAGTCCTTCTAAATCATCCCCATTTATTTTCATATTTATTTATTTAGTCAGGTATCACATGAGGGTCATTTCTTCTGCTTGATAGATTTTCTCTTATAATTGAAGGTAACTCTTGACGCACAATGCATTTCCTGGGGCAAATACTACACACATATGGTGAAGGCTTGGGTTTTCTGGGGTCTGTGAGCATTAGAGCTGCTGCCTTACAATCTCTACAACCCAGGTTTGAACCTTTCATGAATGAACACAGTCTAGGGTGGTTTTGACTTCTGGTTGATTTCCAACTCTTCTTTTTCTCTTCTTGCCTTTTCTGTCTCTGACTCTCACAAGCTCTCACTTACTCTGTCTGCACTCAGTAATATTTTACTTATATCCTTATTTTATTGACTGGCCCAGATATACAAAGAGAGTTGCCATAGCACTGCTGAGCTCTTGCTTGTTTTGTTGGTGATTTCACCTAGGCTACTGGAGACTCAGCTTTGTAAGTCTCTCTGACACAAGCCATATTCTGTCTCCTCATATCCATGGCAGTATCTCTGACTTTATAATAAAGATATACATCTATATACATATATAAATATACATATATATCTGTCATTTTTAGAATTCTCGACCTATGGTCTTCCTGTGGTTTTTATTATTTTTTTATTTTTTCAAATCCTCCTAGATCATCCCCATATATTTGCATATTTATTTTTATATTTAGTCCGATATCACATGAGGGGTCATTTCTTCTGCCTGATAGATTTTCTCTTATAATTTCAGGGAACTTTGGACACACAATACATTTCCTTTTGCAGATACTACACACTACTACAACTACTACTGCACTGTTTTTGACAGAAACATCCAATGCAAAATGGATTAGTATGGATGGCTCTAAAGAATGTTCCCTATTTAACCTACAGTGTTTTTAACCTCACAAATATTTATTCTGTTCTTTTTTGTGGGATGAATGGTTTACAGTCAACAGTTACATGTAATAGTCGCTACGGGGGTAATTTTTCCCACTTTACCTGTATTTCTGTACATCATTTGTAACTTTCCTATTGATGAGAAGGAAACAGTCATAAATTGAGAGAGCAGGGCCCAAGCAGTAAGAGAGGCAGAGAGACAGCTGTAGCTCTGATTTGCCACTAGCCGAGCTTTTCCTTAGCTTGGTAAATGGTGACCAGGGGCTCAAAATGGGTTCCTGGGCTTCCACAAAGTTCTCTGGCATTCTTGCTTAGCCAGAATCTGGGCTAGCTGGCTTGCCCTAACCAGGTAGGTTCCTTGTACATAAGTTGCAGTTGGGGTCGGCTACCTTGACACCCATGCTCTGAGACTACTACAGGTGAGCTCTGAGCACACACAGACACACACACACACACAAACAAACACACATTACTGTCAGGTCTGGTAGTACAGCATATGGTGAAGAGTGGGGCTGTTTGGGGTCTGTAGGCATGAGAGCTGCTGCCTTACAATCTCTACAAGCCAGGTTTGAACCTGTCATCAATGAACACAGTGTAGTAGGCTTTTGAATTCTGGTCTCCTTCCAATTCATCTATTTCTCTTCTCACCTTCTCTAACTCTCACATTCTCTGGCTGGCTGGGGGCATGTCCCTTGTACAACAGGCCAATCAGAGTCGAGCTGATGTGGCTGGTGGCCGGGCCTTCCAGAGGCTTCCCAATGAGCGTGCTCCAAGGCCCTGTTGCTGTTGCTCAAGGCTGCTGGCCAATCACTCACTAGGGGCCCGAACCCTCCTGGGCATGTACAAGCACACTGGCCAATGAGATTGCTGGCAGGGGTTCTGGGCGTGGCCTAGGCCTCTGGCCTCTCAGAGCATGGCCGGCGCCCTGTGGGAGGGCCTTTTGAAGGAAGCCCGACTATGGGAGCTCAGAGCTGGCCTTAAAAGGCTGGGTGTGCTTCCAGGAAGTGCAAAGCAGGGTTCAGCCCAGGGCCCTGCCTTGCAAAAGCTGTCCAGTGCGCATTTATATAACTCCCTTTGTGCCAGTGCTTCTGTGGATGTGTCCCTGTGTGTGACTGTGAGAGTGTGTGTTTGTGTGTGTTTGTGTGTGTGTGTGTGTGTGTGAAGGAGGGTGAGACAGAGAGAACAACAGAATCACTGTGGCACAGGTGATTTTGTGCAAAACACTTGGCACATTCTGATTTACAGCTCAATATTGACACCATTGTAGCTCTCCTTGGACCTTGGTCACTTTTCTTATTTTCAGATGTAAAAACACTGAAGAGGGAGAAGTTTTTGCCCTGAGGCTTGCACTGGGAACTAGCAGCTGCCCTGTGTGTGTTGCAGACTAGGAAACTTGTGGTGCCTGTCCATGTGGAGAGTCTCCTGAATGAGTTCCTTCTCGAGCCTTTTTCGATCGGTCACGTTGGAGCTGCATATAGCTAATGATTTGGAGAATTTACTCCTTTGGACAATTCTTTTCCTGATGCACAGTTTCTCTCCAGGTTTTAGCAATCAATTGTCTGAATGTCATATCGCATCCATTGTAGAAAATGAGTACATCAGTGTCTTGCTGTCTCTTTCTCTCTCTCTCTCTCTCTCTCTCTCTCTCTCTCATTATATACATGTAGAGGTCTGAGAATTTATTTTAGCTAAAGACCTGTACAGCTCTGGATTCGGGTAGTAATGCGAATACACCTGGCCCTTCTGAGCCACAGTCATGAGAGACATCTCACAGAGCCATTCGTTTACCTCTTGTCACTCTACAAATCTCTCTCAGCACAAACTACCGCTTCCAAAACATCTACTTCCCTCTTGCTTTTTTGTCCACCGAGTCCTATCCCAAAACTGTAAATCAAAGAAGAAATAGACATAGTGCAGTTCCCTACACACGGGATAGGCTGAGGCTGGAACAGGGAGATGAAATACGCCAGCCTGCATTTGGCTGGAGCATCACTAAAACTACTTCCAATTTGGAGAGGCAAGGGCAATTTTGGATAGTGAGCTGCAGGCCAAGTGTTGCTTCGCAGAGTGGGCTAAGACCTAGATGTTCTAAGCGTAACCTTTTCTCACAAACATAAAATAACAATGCCACTTGTAAGAAGTATGCATGGGCATTGAGGGTTTGTCTTCAGTGCTCCTGCACTGATCAACACAGGGCCAGAATTTCTGTCCTTTTCCGTCACTGTCATTCTGTCTCTCAGACTGTCTCTGTGTGCCTTCTTCCCTGGAACCTTCCTGGAAGTCAGTGCATGCATCGTGAACTCGGTCTTCAAGGTGTTGAAATTTTCCTTTCTTTGCCCTTTGGATTATTTAGTCTCTTGCATATGGCGTAGTACAGGGGGGAACTGAGGAGACAGCGTTCCTGCTGCAGGTAACAGGTATATGTCCATCTTCAGCTGCAGCTGTCCAGGCCCTGTGTGCTTGACTCCCATTCTCCAGGGCCCTGTGGCTGACACTCAGCCTAAATGCAGCTCTCCTCAATTTCCTGCACCGCATCCTTGTCCTTATTCCATGAGAGCCCAGGTGAAGAGAAGTGAAACTCTATCCCCCTGGCACACACATTGTGCTTTCCCTCTATTGGGCCGATGTAAAGGATCTGTGGTACCGATGGCCACACCAGTGTCCAGATTTCCACGCAAAACAGAAGCTTCCAGGGTTCAGAAAGAGGGTGTTTTGATGGCTGTGAAATGTCTTTTCCAAGTGTCTCCTGGGGTTTCAAATCCTTTTGAAACCTGAAGTTCTTTCTTTTATCTAGAGAATATTCTCACCTCTGGCCCGAAGGCCCTGCAACTAGGAGCACAGCTATCCCGGGTTCAGGAGGTCTGCCAGTGTGCTAGCTGCTGGAGGGATTCCTGAGCATGTCCTCAGGCCCCAAGTGGTAACAGGTGTTTCCAATTGCCTTTATTAGCAGCAGCCAGGCCCTCAGGTGAGGTGTTGGGCTGTGACCTCCACTGGAAGCTCCGAATTCAGCCAATGGAGGCATCCATCTTCCTTTTGTCTCTCCATAGCAAGGGCCCGGGGAGATTGTGCTTGCTGCAAGAAGAGTGAATTTGTATGGGCCACTCATTGATGCCTACTTTCTGGGAATCTCTATGAGTGTGATGTGTGGACACCAGGACACCATGATCAGTGATTGTGAGGCCATAGGAGCAATTGCCTTAGCCCGACCCAAGGGGGAGGTGTAAGAAGCCGGGTTCATCCACTATTGTTTGGTGAAACACAGTTCCCATCTATGTTGGAAATCTTTCTTGGTTCTTTCTGGGCTTGTAATCTGCTGCCCTGAGAAGTGGACTGGAAGCCTGGAGGCTGAGTATGCAGCAAAACGTGACTGGACAGGGTCCTGCACCTGAATTCTTAGGGGTGCCCCAGCTTCCCCTGTTGGCAGTTTTTGGATGATAGTGAGGCATGAGATTGAATAGGGAACTCAGGAGAGGGAGACATGAGAGTCGGTTTGCATGTGCATTCTTGCTTAGCCAGAATCTGGGCTAGCTGGCTTGCCCTGACCAGCTAGGTTCTCTGTACATAAGTTGAAGGTGAGGCTGGCTACCTTGCCACCCATGCTCTGAGATTACTATAGGTGAGCTCTGAGCACACACAGACTCACACAGTCAGTCAGTCAGACAGACAGACACACACACACACACATTACTGTCAGGTCTGGTAGTACAACATATGGAGAAGGCTGGGACGGTCTGGGGTCTGTGGGCATGAGAGCTGCTGCCTTACAATCTCTACAAGCCAGGTTTGAACCTGTCATCAATGAACAAAGTGTAGGAGGTTTTTGAATTCTGAGACACTTAAGAGGGAGAGGTTTTTGCCCTGAGGCTTGCACTGGGAACTAGCAGCTGCCCTGTGTGTGTTGCCAGACTAGGAAACTTGTGGTGCCTGTCCATGTGGAGAGTCTCCTGGATGAGTTCCTTCTCGAGCCTTTTTCGATCGGTCCCGATGGAGCTGCATATAGTTAATGATTTGGATATTTTACTCCTTTGGACAATTTTCCTGATGCACAGTTTCTCTGCAGGTTTTAGCAATCAATTGTCTGAATGTCATATTGAATCCATTGTAGAAAATGACTACAATGACTATATCAGTGTCTCTCTCTCTCTCTCTCTCTATATATATATATATATATATATATATATATATATATATATACATATATATATATATGTCACTTGTAGAGGTCTGAAAATATTTTTTAGCTAGAGGCCTGCACAGCTCTGTATTAGGGTAGTAAAGTGGATACACTTGTCCGTTCTGAGCCACAGTCATGAGAGTCATCTCACAGAGTCATAACATTTATCACTCTACAAATCTCTCTCAGCACAAACTACAGCTGCCAAATCATCTACTTCCCTCTTACTCTTTTTTTCCACCGAGTCCTATACCAAAACTGTAAATCAAAGAAGAAATAGACATAGTGCAGTTCCCTGTACACAGGAGAGGCTGAGGCTGGACCAGGGAGATGAAATACACCAGCCTGCATTTGGCTGGAGCATCACTAAAACTACTTCCAATTTGGAGAGGCAAGGGCCGTTTTGAAGACTGGGCTGCAGGCCACGTGTTGCTTCTCAGAGTGGGCTAAGACCTAGGTGTTCTAAGTGTAACCTTTCCTCACAAAGATAAAATAACAATGCCACTTGTAAGAAGTATGCATGAGCATGGAGGCTTTCTATTCAGTGCTCTGGCACTGATCAACACAGGGCCAGAATTTCTGTCCTTTTCAGTCACTGTCATTCTGTCTCTCTGACTGTCTCTGTGTGCCTTCTTCCCTGGATCATTTGTGGAAGTCAGCGCATTCATCGTGAACTAGGTCTTCCTGTGTTGAAATTTTCCTTTCTTTGCCCTTTAGATTACTTAGTCTAGTACATATGGCGTAGTACAGAGTGGAACTGAGGAGACAGCGTTCCTGCTGCAGGTAACAGGCATATGTCCACCTTCAGCTGCAGCTCTCCAGGCCCTCTGGGCTTAACTCCCATTATCCAGGGCCCTGTGACTGACACTCAGCTTAAAGGCAGCCCTCCTCAATTTCCTGCACCGCATCCTTGTCCTTATTCCATGAGAGCCCAGGTCAAGAGAAGTGAAACTCTACCACCCTGGCACACACATTGTGCTTTCCCTGTATTGGGCCAAATGTAAAGGATCTGTGGTACTGATGGACACACCAGTGTCCAGATTTTCCACGCAAAACGGAAGCTTCCAGGGTTCAGGAAGAGGGTGTTTTGATGGCTGTGAAATGTCTTCTCCATGTGCCTCCTGGGGTTTCAAATTCTTTTGAAACCTGAAGTTTGTTCTTGTATCTAGGGAATATTCTCACCTCTGGCCCGAAGGCCCTCCCAACTAGGAGCACAGCTATCCCGGGGTCAGGAGGTCTGCCATCCTGATAGATCCTGGAGGGATTCCTGAGTATATCCTCAGGCCCCAAGAGGTAACAGGTGTTTCCAATTGACTTTATTAGCAACAGCCAGGCACGCTGGTGATGGGCTGGGCAGTGATCTCCACTGGAAGCTCCTATTTCAGCCAATGGAGGCATCCATCTTCCTTTTGTCTCTCCATTGCAAGGGCCCGGGGAGTTTGTGCTTCCTGCAAGCAGAGCGACTTTTTATGGGACACTCATGCATGCCTACTTCTGGAATTCTCTATGAGTGTGATGTGTGGACACCAGGACACCATGATCAGGGATGTGAGGCCACAGGAGCAGTTGCCTTAGCCAGACCCAAAGGGTAGGTATAAGGGACCGGGATCATCCACTAATGTTTGGTCAAACACAGTTCCCATCTATGTTGAAACACAGCTATTTCTGGGTTCTTTCTGTGCTTGTAATCTGCTGCCCTGAGGAGTGGACTGAGAGTCTGGAGGCTGAGTAGGCAGCCAAACGTGACTGGACAGGCTCATGACCCTGAATTCTGAGGGGTTCCCCAGCTTCCCCCGTTGGCAGTGTTTGGATGATTCATAGTGAGACATGGGATTGAATAGGGAACTCAGGAGATTTAGACATGAGAGTCCCTTTTCATATCCATTCTTGCTTAGCCAGAATCTGGGCTAGCTGGCTCTTCCTGACCAGCTAGGTTCTCTGTACATAAGTAGCAGTTAGGCTGGCTACCTTGACACCCATGCTCTGAGACTACTAGAGGTGAGCTCTAAGCACACACAGACAGACGGTCTAAGACAAACAGTCAGACAGACAGACGGACACACACACACACACACACACACACACACACACACACACACACATTACTGTCAGGTCTGGTAGTACAGCATATGGTGAAGGTTGGGGCTGTATGGGGTCTGTGGGCATGAGAGCTGCTGCCTTAGAATCCCTACAAGCCAGGTTTGATCCTGTCATCAATGAACACAGTGTAGGAGGTTTTTGAAATCTGAGACAATGAAGAGGGAGAGGTTTCTGCCCTGAGGCTTGCACTGGGAACTAGCAGCTGCCCTGTGTTTGTTGCCAGACTAGGAAACTTCTGGTGCCTGTCCATGTGGAGAGTCTCCTGGATGAGTTCCTTCTCGAGCCTTTTTCGATCTGTCCCGTTGGAGCTGCATATAGCTAATGATTTGGAGATTTTATTCCTTTGGACAATTCTTTTCCTAATTCACAGTTTCTCTCCAGGTTTTAGCAATCAATTATCTGAATGTCATATCGAATCCATTGTAGAAAATGACTATATCAGTGTCTCTCTCTCTCTCAATCTCTCTCTCTCTATATATATATGTAACTTGTAGAGGTCTGAAAATATTTTTTTAGCTAGAGACCTGCACAGCTCTGTATTAGGGTAGTAAAGTGGATACACCTGGCCCTTCTGAGCCACAGTCATGAGAGACATCTCACAGAGCCATATCATTTATCACTCTACAAATCTCTCTCAGCACAAACTACCTCTGCCAAATCATCTACTTCCCTCTTGCTCATTTTGTCCACCAAGTCCTATCCCAAAACTGTAAATCAAAGAAGAAATAGACATAGTGCAGTTCCCTGTACGCAGGACAGGCTGAGGCTGGACCAAGGATATTCAATTCGCCAGCCTGCATCTTAGCTGGAGCATCACTAAGACTACTTCCAATTTCGAGACGAAGGGGCAGTTTTGGATAGTGGGCTGCCGGCCAAGTGTTGCTTCTCAGAGTGGCTAAGACCTAGATGTTCTAAGTGTTACCTTTCCTCAAAAACATAAAATAGCAATGCCACTTGTAAGAAGTATGCATAGGCATGGAGTGTTTGTCTTCAGTGCTCTGGCACTGATCAACACAGGGCCAGAATTTCAGTCCTTTTCTGTCTCTGTCATCCTGTCTCTCTGACTGTCTCTACGTGCCTTCTTCCCGGGGCCCTTACTGGAAGTCAGTGCATGCATCGTGAACTCAGTCATCCTGGTGTTGAAATTTTTCTTTCTTTGCCCTTTGGATTATTTAGTCTCCTGCACATGGTGTTGTACAGAGGGGCAATGCGGAGACAGCTTTGCTGCTGCATGTTCCAGGCATATGTCCATCTGCAATTGCAGCTATCCTGGCCCTCTGTGCTTGACTCCCATTCTCCATGGCCCTAAGGCTGACACTCAGCCTAAATGCAGCCCTCCTCACCTTCCTGCAGAGTGTCCTTGTCCTTATTCCATGAGAGCCCAGGTGAAGAGAAGTCTAACTCTATCCCGCTGGCACACACATTGTGCTTTCCCTCTATTAAGCCGAATGTAAAGGATATTTGGTACTGATGGCCACACAAGTGTCCAGATTTTCCACGCAAAACGGAAGCTTCCAGGGTTCTGAAAGAGGGTGTTTTGATGGCTATGAAATGTATTTTCCAAGTGCCTCATGGGTTTTTCAAATCCTTTTGAAACCTGAAGTTCGTACTTGTATCTAGGGAACATTCTCACCTCTGGCCAGAAGGGCCGCCCAACTAGGAGCACAGCTATCCCATGGTCAGGAGGTCTGCCAGCCTGCTAGCTCGTGGAGGGATTCCTGAGTATGTCCTCAGTGACCAAGTGGAAACAGGTGTTTCCAATTGCCTTTATTAGCAGCAGGCAGGCCCACAGGTGAGGTGCGGGGCTGTGATCTGCACTGGAAGCTCCTAATTCAGCCAATGGAGGCATCCATCTTTCTTTTGTCTGTCCATAACAAGGGCCCAGGGATTTTGTGCTTCCTGCAAGCAGAGCGACTTTGTATGGGACACTCATGCATGCCTACTTCTGGGAATCTCTATGAGTGTGATGTGTGTCACCAGGACACCATGATCTTGGATGTGAGGCCACAGCCGCAATTGCCTTAGCCGGACCCAAAGGGTAGGTGTAAAGGACCGGGTTCATTCACTATTGTTTGGTCGAACACAGTTCCCATCTATCTTGAAACACAGCTCTTTCTGGGTACTGTCTGTGCTTGTAATCTGCTGCCCTGAGCAGTGGACTGAGAGCCTGGAGGCTGAGTAGGCAGCCAAATGTGACTGGACAGGCTCATGCCCGTGAATTCTGAGGGGTTCCCCAGCTTCCCACGGATGATAGATAGGCATGGGATTGAATAGGGAACTCAGGAGATTTAGACATGAGAGTCCCTTTGCATATGCATTCTTGCTTAGCCAGAATCTGGGCTAGCTGGCTTGCCCTGACCAGCTAGGTTCTCTGTACATAAGTTGCAGGTGAGGCTG
Organism: Erinaceus europaeus; assembly: GCF_950295315.1. Taxonomy (NCBI): domain Eukaryota; kingdom Metazoa; phylum Chordata; class Mammalia; order Eulipotyphla; family Erinaceidae; genus Erinaceus; species Erinaceus europaeus. The sequence goes on along the minus strand of NW_026647130.1, from coordinate 842,323 downwards.
GCTACCTTCCCACCCATGCTCTGAGACTACTACAGGTGATCTGAGCACACACAGACACACACATTCAGACAGACAGACACACACACACACACACATACACATTACTGTCAGGTCTGGTAATACAGCATATGGTGAAGGCTGGGGCTGTCTGGGTTCTCTGGGCATGAGAGCTGCTGCCTTACAATCTCTACAAGCCAGGTTTGAACCTGTCATCAATGAACACAGTTTAGGAGGATTTTGAATTCTGAGATTTTCCACGCAAAATGGAAGCTTCCAGGGTTCTGAAAGAGGGTGTTTTGATGGTTGTTAAATGACATTTCCATGTGCTTCATGGGGTTTTCAAATCCTTTTGAAACCTGAAGTTCTTTCTTGTATCTAGGGAATATTCTCACCTCTGGCCATAATGGCCACCCAACTTAGAGCACAGCTATCCCGGGGGCAGGAGATCTGCCAGCCTGCTAGCTCCTGGAGGGATTCCTGAGTATGTCCTCAGGGCCCAAGTGGTAACAGGTGTTTCCAATTGCCATTATTATCAGCAGCCAGGCCCTCAGGTGAGGTGCGGGGCTGTGATCTCCATTGCAAGCTCCGAATTCAGCCAATGGAGGCATCCATCTTTCTTTTGTCTGTCCATAGCAAGGTCCAGGAGAGTTTGTGCTTCCTGCAAGCAGAGCAACTTTGTATGGGACACTCATACATGCCTACTTCTGGGAATCTCTATGAGTGTGATGTGTGGACACCTGGACACCATGATCAGGGATTTGAGGCCACAGGAGCAATAGCCTTAGCCAGACCCAAGGGTAGGTGTAAGGGACCGGGTTCATCCACTATTGTTTGGTCGAACACAGTTCCCATCTATGTTGAAACACAGCTATTTCTGGCTACTGTCTGTGCTTGTAATCTGCTGCCCTGAGCAGTGGACTGAGAGTCTGGAGGCTGAGTAGGCAGCCAAACGTGACTGGACAGTCTCATGCCCCTGAATTCTGAGGGGTTCCCCAGCTTCCCCCGGATGATAGATAGTGAGGCATGGGATTGAATAGGGAACTCAGGAGATTTAGACATGAGAGTCCCTTTGCATATGAATTCTTGCTTAGCCAGAATCTGGGCTAGCTGGCTTGCCCTGACCAGCTAGGTTATCTGTACATAAGTTGCAGGTGAGGCTCGCTACCTTGACACCCATGCTCTGACTACAGTTGAGCTCTGAGCACACACAGACACACACATTGAGACAGACAGACACACACACACACATTACTGTCAGGTCTGGTAGTACAGCATATGGTGAAGACTGGGGCTGTCTGGGTTTTGTGGGCATGAGAGCTATTGCCTACAATCTCTACAAGCCAGGTTTGAACCTGTCATCAATGAACACAGTGTAGGAGGATGTTGAATTCTGAGATTTTCCAGGCAAAATGGAAGCTTCCAGGGTTCTGAAAGAGGGTGTTTTGATGGCTGTGAAATGACATTTCCAAGTGCTTCATGGGGTTTTCAAATCCTTTTGAAACCTGAAGTTCTTTCTTGTATCTAGGGAATATTCTCACCTCTGGCCAGAAGGGCCACACAACTCGGAGCACAGCTATTCCTGGGTCAGCAGGTCTGCCAGCCTGCTAGCTTCTGGAGGGATTCCTGAGTATGTCATCAGGGTCCAAGGGGTAACACGTTTTTCCAATTGCCTTTATTAGCAGCAGCCAGGCCCTCAGGTGAGGCGCGGGGCTGTGATCTCCACTGGAAGCTTCTAATTCAGCCAATGGAGGCATCCATCTTTCTTTTGTCTGTCCATAGCAAGGGCCCGGGGAGTTTGTGCTTCCTTCAAGCAGAGCGACATTGTATGGGAAACTCATGCATGCCTACTTCTGGGAATCTCTCTGAGTGTGATGTGTGGACACCAGGACACCAGGATCAGGGATTGTGAGGCCACAGGAGCAATTGCCTTGGCTAGACCCAAAGGGTAGGTGTAAGGGGCCGGGTTCATCCACTATTGTTTGGTCAAATACAGTTCCCATCTATGTTGAAACACAGCTCTTTCTGGGTTCTTTCAGGGCTTGTAATCTGCTGTCCTGAGCAGTGGACTGAGATTCAGGAGGCTGAGTAGGCAGCCAAATGTGACTGGACAGGCTTATGCCCCTGAATTCTGAGGGGTGCCCCCGCTTACCCCGTTGTCAGTTTTTGGATGATAGTGAGGCATAGGATTGAATTGGGAACTCAGGAGAGGGAGGCATGAGAGTCCCTTTGCATATGCATTCTTGCTTATTGAGAATGTGGTCTAGTTGGCTTGCCCTGTCCAGCTAGGTTCTCTGTACATAAGTTGCAGGTGAGGCTGGCTACCTTGACACCAATGGTCTGAGACTACTATAGTTGAGCTCTGAGCACTCAGAGACACACACAGACAGACAGACAGAAACACACTCACACACACATTACTGTCAGGTCTGGTAGTACAGCATATGGTGAAGGATGGGGCTGTCTGGGGTCTGTGGGCATGAGAGCTGCTGCCTTACAATCTCTACAAGCCACGTTTGAACCTGTCATCAATGAACACAGTGTAGGAGGTTTTTGACTTCTGGTCACTTTCCAACTCATCTATTTATTTTCTCTCCTTCTGTGTCTCTGACTCTCACAGGCTCTCAATCACTCTGTCTGCACTCAGTAATATTTTACTTATATCCGTATTTTATTGACAGGCCAAGATATACAAAGAGATTTGCCAGAGCATTGCTGAGCTCTGGCTTGTTGTCTTGGTGATTTCACCTAGGCTACTGGAGCCTCAGCTTTGTAAGTCTCTCTGACACAAGCCATATTCTGTCTCCTCATTTCCATGGCAGTATCTCTCAGATTTTATAATAAACATATATATATATATCTGTTATTTTTAGAATTGTCGACCTATGTAATTGACCTTTATCAGAATTAACACATTTATAACAGCTTCCTTTTTCATTAATAATTGGCCACCTTTTTGGAGCAGGATTCAATACAATTATAAATAATAGAACCTTCCAGTAGCATTTCTAATAGCATTTCTATCAGCATCTTTATTGTAATTATCATAGTACAGAACTTGCCTCCTTTCCCTAGTGTAAGCTTCAGTACATATGAGTTTCTTTTCATTCTCCTGAAATCTTAATTTCCCTGGACTCTGAAGTGTCTCCGAATTTTTGAAGCAGCCCTCTGTTTCTCAGCAGATGATTTCTTTTTTTTTTAAATTTTTTATTTAAGAAAGGATTAGTGAACAAAAGCATAAGGTAGGAGGGGTACAACTCCACACAATTCCCAACACCCAATCCCCATAACCCACCCCCTCCCATGGTAGCTTTCCCATTCTCTATCCCTCTGGGAGCATGGACCCAGGGTCGTTGAGGGATGCAGAAGGTAGAAGGTCTGGCTTCTGTAATTGCTTCCCCGCTGAACATGGGCGTTGACTGGTCGGTCCATACCCCCAGTCTGCCTCTCTCTTTCCCTAGTAGGGTGTGACTCTGGGGAAGCTGAGCTCCAGGACACATTGGTGGGGTCTTCAATCCAGGGAAGCCTAGCCAGCATCCTGGTGGCATCTGGAACCTGGTGATTGAAAACAGAGTTAACATATGAAGCCAAACAATTTGTTGAGCAATCATGGATCCCAAGCTTGGAATAGTGGAGAGGAAGTGTTAGGGAGGTACTCACTGCAAACTCTAGTGGAGTCCTGCTTTCAGGTATATATTTTGCAGTAGTTTATGGATACGTGTGCACATAAGCTCTCTCTCACAGAAACTGGTGTATATCTAGGTTATGGGACTTTGTTGGAAAGTGAACTACCTGAGATGAAATTAGAGTGTACTATTAAAGGAAAGGTCTCACCCGAGTAATGAAGCTGAAGGGTTGTCATTCCACACGTGAAGTCTCTGGATACATTCTGAGGTGAAGCATGTTGAGGTAGCAATCGTTGCTTTGGTTAGGTTGTGATCGGCAGATGCAATGTTATTTGGTTTGGATTGGGAGATGCATACGGGAAAGTGGGCCCTATCCAAGGGTTCCAGGACTGGGGGAAGTAGGGGCTCTATAGTGAAGATGTGAGGTTCCTGCTGTCTTAGGGTTCAAAAAGACACTCAATAGTTAATATTATCATCACATTATTTAATTGGGTTAACTTTGAAAAGTCCCTTTGTTATGGTTTGCTGGACACTACCCAGTATCTTGTATATAGCTGTGCTATTGGAAGCTTCTAATCTACTTGGTCTAGGCTTTTGAGAGAGTCCGCATATCAAATACATAGCCTATATATTAAAAAGATTCAGTTTGTCTTTTGAGAAACTTTGAGACATACAATTGATTTCCCCCTCTCATATTAATTAGCTCCTGATTTATATGTCTACATTTTGCTAGGAGTGTACATAAACACCATTCCCACCACCAAAGGACTGTGACCCATCCCTCCCGCCCACTCCCACCCCCCACTGGCCCAGGAAGCTACATGTCTACCCCTCACCACTGGGTTTTTACTTTGGTGCCCTACTTACAATTTGATCAGGTCCTGCTTTTAGTTTCCCTTTCAGATCTTCTTAGTCAGCTTCTGTTGATGAGTGGGATCATCCCATACTCATCTTTAGCTACTATGAATTGTGCTGCTATGAACATAGGAGTACACACCTCTTTTTGGTTGGGTGTTATGGAGTCCTTGGGGTATAACCCCAGGAGAGGAATTATTGGGTCATATGGAAGGTCCATGTCTAGCCTCCTGAGAGTTTTCCAGACTGCTCTCCACAGAGGCTGTACCAATTTACATTCCCACCAGCAATGTAAAAGGGTTCCTCTGTCCCCACATCCTCTCCAGCATTTGTTGCTGCTGTCCTTTTTGATGTATGCCATTCTTACAGGAGTGAGGTGGTATCTTAGTGTTGTCTTGATTTGCATTTCTCTGATAATCAGTGACCTAGAGCAGTTTTTCATATATTTGTTAGCCTTTTGGATCTCCTCTGTGGTGAATGTTTTGTTCATTTCCTCTGCCCATTTTTGGATGGGGTCATTTGCTTTTTTGTGGCTAAGTTTGCTGAGCTCTTTATATATTTTGGTGATTAGTTTCTTGTCTGATGTCTGGCATGTGAAGATCTTCTCCCATTCTGTGAGGGGTCTCTCTGTTTGTTTAATAGTTTCTTTGGATGTGCAGAAGCTTTTCAATTTGATGTAGTCCCATTGGTTTGTTTCTGCTTTGGTCTTCCTTGCAATTGGGTTTGATTCATCAATGATGTCCTTGAGGTGTATGTGGGAAAGTGTTTTACCAATGTTTTCTTCTAAGTATTTGATTGTTTCTGGTCTGACATCGAGGTCTTTGATCCATTTGGAGTTGATTTTTGTTTCTGGTGAGATAAAGTGGTTCAATTTCATTCTTCTGCATGTTTCAACCCAGTTTTTCCAGAACTATTTATTGAAGAGAGCCTCCTTTTTCCATTTAATCCTTTGGGCCCCCTTATCAAAGATTAGATGCCCATAGGTGTTGGGATTTACTTCTGGGCTTTCAATTCTGTTCCACTGGTCTGTGTGCCTATTTTTGTTCCAGTACCATGCTGTTTTGATGATGATGGCTTTATAATATAGTTTAAGGTCTGGGAGTGTGATGCCTCCATTTCTGTTTCTTTTCCTTAAGATGGTTTTGGCAATTCTAGGTGTTTTCAGGTTCCAGATAAATGATTGTAGCGTTTGTTCTATTCTCTTAAAGAAGCCTGGTGGAACTTTGATGGGTATTGCATTAAATTTGTATATGGCTCTGGGGAGAATATTCATTTTGATGATATTTATTCTTCCAATCCATGAGCATGGGATATCTTTCCATTTCTTGGTATCAGTTTCTATCTCCTTGAGTAGCGACTCATAGTTTTCAGTATACAAGTCTTTCACTTCTTTGGTCAACTTTATTCCTAGGTATTTGATTGATTTTGCTGAAACAGTAAATGGGAGTGATTTCTGGATGTCTTCTTCTTCAGATTTAGTGTTTGCATAAAGAAATGCCACTGATTTTTGTACATTGATTTTGTAGCCTGATACCTTGCTATATTGCCTAACAACTTCCAGTAATTTTCTACTGGATTCTTTAGGTCTTTCTATGTATACTATCATATCATCTGCAAATAGTGAGAGCTTGACTTCTTCCCTTCCAATCTGTATCCCTTTGATTTCTTTCTCTTGCCTGATTGCTATGGCAAGAACTTCCAATACTATGTTGAAGAGTAACGGTCACAGTGGACAGCCCTGTCTAGTCCCCGATCTTAGGGGGAATGCTTTCAGCTTCTCTCCATTGAGTATGATGTTGGCTGTAGGTTTGCTATATATAGACTCCACTATCTTGAGGAATTTCCCATCTATTCCCATTTTCTGTAGAGTTTTGAGCATGAATGGGTGTTGGATTTTGTCAAAGGCTTTCTCTGCATCTATTGAGATAATCATGTGGTTTTTGGCTTTGCTTTTATTGATGTGATGAATGACATTGATTGATTTACGGATGTTGAACCAGCCTTTCATTCCTGGGATGAATCCCACTTGGTCATGATGAACAATCTTTTTGATGTGTTGCTGTATCCGGTTGGCCAAGATCTTGTTTAATATTTTGGCATCTATGTTCATCAGAGATATTGGTCTGTAGTTTTCCTTTTTTGTTCTGTCCCTATCAGCTTTTGGTATCAGGGTGATGTTGGCTTCATAAAAGGTGGAAGGGAGTATTCCTGTTTCTTCAATCTTATGGAATAGCTTAAGAAGTATGGGTATTAACTGTTTCCTGAAAGTTTTGTAGAATTCATTTGTGAAACCATCTGGTCCAGGACTTTTGTTGTTGGGGAGATTCTTAATAACGGTTTCAATTTCTTTGTCTGTGATTGGTGCATTTAGATTTTGTAGTTCTTCTTGGTTCAGTTTTGGAAGTGCATAGGTTTCTAGGAATTGTTCCATTTCTTCCAGATTCTCTAGCTTGGTGGCATATAGTTCTTTATAGAAGTTTCGCAGAATTCTCTGGATTTCTGTGGTGTCAGTTGTGATATCTCCTGCATCGTTTACAATTCTATTAATTTGAGTCTTCTCTCTTTTTTGTTTGGTGAGTCTGGCTAGGGGTTTGTCAATTTTGTTTAATCTTTCAAAGAACCAACATTTGGCTTCATTGATCTTTTGTATGGTTCTTTTATTTTCGATGTTGTTTATTTCTGCTCTAATTTTAGTGATTTCTGTCCTTCTGGTTGCTTTAGGGTTCCTTTGTTCCTCTTCCTCTAAGTCCTTGAGGTGTCTAGTAAGGTCGTTCATTTGGGCTTCTTCTTGGTGTTTAATATGTGATTGTATGGCAATAAGTTTCCCTCTCAGTACTGCTTTCGCTGTGTCCCAAATATTTTGATAGGTTGTGTCTTCATTTTCATTAGTTTCCAGGAACATTTGAATTTCCTGTTTGAGTGAGTCTCTGACCCAGTGGTTCTTAAGGAGCATGTTGTTTAGTTTCCAAATTCTATGTCTTTTAATAATTTTCCGTTTGTTGTTAAAAGTTAGTTTTACTCCACTGTGGTCTGAGAAGATACTTGGGATGATTTCAATGCTCTTAAATTTATTGATGCTGTCTTTGTGGCCTAACATGTGGTCTATCCTTGAGTATGTGTTATGTGGATTTGAAAAGAAGGTGTATTCCAGTTTTTTGGGGTGGAGGAGTCTGAAAATGTCCAAGAGGTCTAGTCTGTCAATCTCTTCATTCAATTCTCTTGTATCTTTATTGGTTCTCTGCTTTGTTGATCTGTCTAAGTGTGAGAGTGGGGTATTGAAGTCTCCCACTATTATTGTATTACTATTGATGTATTTTTGAAATTCTTTCAGTAGGTGTTTAATGTATTTAGATGGTCCCTCGTTGGGTGCATAGATGTTAATAATTGTTAAGTCTTCTTGGCTGATTGATCCTCTAATCATTATGTAATGCCCTTGCCTATCTTTTATTACTTTATTTAATTTAAAATCTATCGTGTCTGAGATGAGAATGGCTGTTCCTGCCCTTTTTTGTGGACCGTTAGCCTGTATGATAGTTTTCCATCCTTTCACTTTAAGTCTGTGTTTATCTTGTTGTGACAGATGGGATTCTTGCAAGCAGCATATGGTTGGGTTATGTTTTCTGATCCATCCCCCCACCCTGTGCCTTTTGATGGGTGAGTTTAAGCCATTGACATTTATTGATATCATGGATTTAATGTATTGTAGTGCCATTGTTCTAAAAAACGATTTGTTTACTCTGATATATTACAAGTATTATAGTGATGTTCTTGTTTATAAGAGGTCTTTTAGTACCTCTTTCAGGGCCGGCTTGGTGATAGTTGCCTCCTTTAACTGTTGTTTGTCTAAGAAGGTTTTGATCCCTCCATCTAGCTTGAATGAAAGTCTAGCAGGATATATTATCCTTGGTTGAAACCCTTTTTCATTAAGGGATCGATAAATATCTTGCCACTCCCTTCTGGCTTTTAGAGTTTGAGTGGAGAAATCTGCAGAAAGTCTTATGGGTTTTCCCCTGTATGTGACTTTTTGTTTCTCTCTTGCAGCCTTTAGGATCCTTTCTTTATCCTTACTTCTTCTCATTGTGACTATGATGTGTCTTGGTGTTTTCAGGTCTGGGTTGATTCTGTTTGGTACTCTCTGGGCCTCTTGCACCTTGATATCCTTTCTGTTATTCAGGTCTGGGAAATTTTCTTGTATTATTTCCTCTAGAATGTTTGCTTCCCCTTCCTCTCTTTCTTCCTCTGGCAGGCCAATTATACGAATGTTACTTCTTTTGAGATCATCCCATATGTCTCTGTTGTTGTTTTCAGTGTCTCTCAATCTCTTTTTAAGCTCTTTCACCTCTTTCTTAGTTTTCTCTAACTCATCCTCTGTCTGACTAATTCTGTTTTCTGCTTCTGTTAGTCTGCTTTCCCTTGCCTCAGCTTCTTTCTTCATTACAGCTATTTCAGCTTTCAGTTCTCTAATTGTCTCAAGATAATCAGTATTTTCCTTGGGTGTCTCAACTGTTGTTTCCCTAATACTGCCATTCCTTTCCTCCAATGTTGTTTTCATTTCTGTGATTAATAAGTTTATTATTGCTTGCATACTTTTCTTATCTATGGTTACTTCTGATTGATTTATGGTTTCTTCTGGGCTCTTGTCTTCATTCATTGGGGTAGCAGTTTTATTTGTTTTTAATCTACCCATATTTTTTTTATTTATGTGTTTCTCTCTCTCTCTTTTTTTAATGCTCTGTTGTTCCTCAGTTGTTGTGTTGTGAGCACAAGTAGCACTGTACTAAATACCTTTATGACAATTGCACTCACCAACCTCCGGAATTACAGTAGCAACTGAAGTAAGTATTGAAGGAGTTTAATCATTACCAGTTAGCCAAAAAATTTCTCCAGTCCGTGAAAAAATAGTAACCAAATCCCAGTGAAGAAAGAGAAAAGAAAGAGAGGATAGCAATAATAGACAGTTATGCAAATCTACTATCCAGTGTATATTCTAGGGGTAACAATAGTGTAAAGGGAACTAGAGCAGAGATACACACATAGAAAGTCCACTCTGGGTCAGATTTCTTCCCCAAAGTAATTCACAAATTCAGAAAGGCAAAGAAGAAAGAAGTGTATGACAGGATAAAAAAAATAGTAATAATAAAAAATAAAAAAGAGATAGAGAGAGATAAGAGAGAGAAAAAGGAGAATATAAGAAGAAGGGTTGTAATTAAAGAGCAGTGCGAGGAACTTCCCAAATGTGTATCAGTGAGTTTAAAAAAAAAAACAAAAAAAAAAAAAAACCCTGTTTGGTGGTATGGGGTATCCTGCTAGTAGCTGGTCCCAGGCACTGTTTATGGTGGGGTGGGGGGAGCGGCGGGAAGGATGTATGCTTGAAAATTAAAAGGAAGAAAAAAGAATTTTTCCCCTACTCTAATTCTTAACCCAAATTAAGTTATAGACACCTTGGTATGACCGCTGTGGCCCCTTATTGGCTGGCCTGCTAAAGGCAGAAAATCCTATTGTTTACACGAGATGTGTCCGGAGCTCAAAGGCTAACCGCTTCTCCGTAGTCCGCCATCTTCCAGGAAACCCCCCCCCCAGACTTTTTTAAAGGATTTCTCAAAATAGAAAACTAGCTCCAAATCCTTTGATCCAATGAGAGCTATATTCAAGAAGTCTTTGGATCTGCTCTCAGAGTCGCGGTGGACCCTGGATTCTCCCAAGAGGAAGCCCCCGAGCTAAAGTGCTCTCTCCGGGTCCTCTGCCCGCTGCGCTCTGCAACTGGCGGAGGAGCCTCCTTCCTGGGCGGGCGGAGGACAATGCCCGGCGCACTCTCCTTGCCCGGCGCCCTGGGAATTCTGGAGCCCCGCTAGTCCGTGTCACCTTTACTCTAATTCTTAACCCAAATTAAATTGTACCCACTCTTTGGTGTCACCCCTTATTAACTGGCCTGCTAAAGGCAGAAAATCCTACCGTTGCCGACGATGCGGTCAGAGCGCTCGCTGTCAGCAACTTCTCAGGCAGCCATCTTCCTCTCAGCAGATGATTTCTATGTTTCTGCTGTAATCAGGTCTTCTTGTGCTTTTTGTTTTTATTTTTCATTTTTTTTTCAAATCCTCCTAGATCATCCCCATTTATTTGCATATTTATTTATTTATTTAGTCCTATATTACATGAGGGGTCATTTCTTCTGCTTGATAGATTTTTCTCTTATAATTGAAGGGAAGTTTACACTCACAATACATTTCGTGTGGTAAATACTACACACATATGGTGAAGGCTGGGGTGGTCTGGGTTCTGTGGACTTGAGACTTCTGCCTTACAATCTCTACAACCCGGGTTTGAACCTGTCATGTATGAACACAGTGTGGGAGGTTTTTGACTTCTGGTCTCTTTCCCACTCTTCTATTTCTCTTCTTGCCTTCTCTGTCTCTGACTCTCACAGGATCTCACTCACTATGTCGGCACTCATTAATATTTTACTTATACATTATTTTACTGACAGGCCCAGATATACAAAGGGAACCACCAGGACACTGCTGATCTCCGGCTGTTTTTTTTGGTGATTTCACCTAGGTTTCTGGAGCCTCAGCTTTGTAAGTCTCTCTGGCACAAGCCATACTCTGTCTCCTCATAGCCATGCCAGTATCCCTCAGAGTCTATAATAAAGATACACTTACATATATGTATATATATACATATATATATATATCAGTCATTTTAGAATTGTTGCCCTTTTTATTTGATCTTAATGCAGAATTACCACATTTATAATAGCCTCCTTATTCATAAATAATTGGTCACATAATTGGAGCAGGATTCACTACAATTATAAATTATAAGCCTTCCAGGAGCATTTCCAATAGCCTTTCTATCAGTATCCTTATTATAATTATCATAGCATAGAACTTGTCTTCATTTTCTAGTGTAAGCTTTAATACGTATGCCTTTCTTTTCATTCTCGGGAATTCTTAATTTGCCTGCACCCTGAAGTGTCAGGGAAGTTTTGAAGCAGCCCTCTGTTTCTCAGCAGATATTTTCTATATTTCTGCTGTAATCAGGTCTTCCTGTGATTTTGTTTTTCTTTTTTTCAAATCCTCCTAGATCATCCCCATTTATTTGCATATTTGTTTATTTATTTAGTCCCATATCACATGAGGGGTCTTTTCTTCTGCCTGATAGATTTTCTCTTATAATTGAAGGGAACTTTTGACACACAATACATTTACTTTTGCAGATACTACACACTACTACAACTACTACTGCACTGTTTTTGACAGTGACATCCAATGCACAATGGATTAGTATTGCATGGCTCTAAAGAATGTTCACTATTTACCCTACAATGTTTTTAACCTCACAAATATTTATTCTGTTCTTTCTTGGGGGATGAATGCTTTACAGTCAACAGTTACATGTAATAGTGGGCACGGGGGTAATTTTTCCCACTTTCCCTGTATTTCTGTATATCATTTGTAACTTTCTTATTGAGAAGGAAACATTCATAAATTGAGAGAGCAGGGCCGAAGCAGGAAGAGAGACAGTGAGACAGCTGAAGTTCTGATTTGACACTAGCCCAGCTTTTCCCTAGCTTGGTAAGTGGTGAGCAGTGGCTCAAAACAGGGTCCTGGGCTTCCACATATTTCCCTGCCATCTCCACCAGCAGTGCCTCCAACCCATGCACCCTTCGTTGTCCATGTAACTATCGATCTTCTCTAGGCACTTCTCACCTTCATATGCCAGAAACTTAACACTTCTCCCCTCCACCCATGAAACTTTGACCTTCTACTTGAGTGTTCTTTTCCTGATACACAGTTTCTCTCCAGGTTTTTGCAATCAATTCTCTGAATGTCATATAGCATCCATTGTAGAAAATGACTAAATCAGTGTCTTGCTCTTTATCTCTCTCTGAAAATTTATTTTAGCTAGAGACCTGCAAGGCTCTGGATTCAGGTAGTAATGCGGATAGACCTGGCTCTTCAGAGCCACAGTCATGAGAGACATCTCACAGAGCCATTCGTTTACCATTTGTCACTCTATAAATCTCTCTCAGCACAAACTACAGCTGCCAAATCATCTACTTCCCTCTTGCTCTTTTTGTCCACCAAGTCCTATCCCAGAACTCTATAGCTAATGTATTGGAGATTTTACTCCTTTGGACAATTCTTTTCCTGATGCACAGTCTCTCTCCATGTTTTAGCAATCAATTGTCTGAATGTCATATCGAATCCATTGTAGAAAATGACTACATCAGTGTCTTGCTCCCTCTCTCTCTCTCTCTCTCTCTCTCTCTATATATATATATATATATATATATATATATATATATATATATATATAACATGTAGAGGTCTGAAAATATATTTTAGCTAGAGACCTGCACAGCTCTGGATTAGGGTAGTAATGCAGATACACCTGGCCCTTCTGAGCCAGTCATGAGAGACATCTCACAGAGCCATTCACATACCTCTTGTCACTCTACAAATCTATCTCAGCACAAACTACAGGTGCCAAATCATCTACTTCCCTCTTGCTCTTTTTGTCCACTGAGTCCTATCCCCAAACTGTAAATCAAAGAAGAAATAGACATAGTGCAGTTCCCTGCACACAGAACAGGCTGAGGCTGGACCAGGGAGATGAAATACGCCAGCCTGCATCTTGGCTGGTGCATCACTAAAACTACTTCCAATTTGGAGAGGCAAGGGAAGTTTTGGAGAGTGGGCTGCAGGCCAAGTGTTGCTTCTCAGAGTGGGCTAAGACCTAGATGTTCTAAGTGTAAACTTTCCTCACAAACATAAAATAACAATGCCACTTGTAAGAAGTATGCATGTGCATGGAGGGTTTGTCTTCAGTGCTCTGGAACTGATCAACACAGGGCAAGAATTTGTGTCCTTTTCAGTCTCTGTCATTCTGTCTCTCTGACTGTCTCTGCGTGCCTTCTTCCCTGGACCCTTCGTGGAAGTCAGTGCATGCATCGTGAACTCGGTCTTCCTGGTGTTGAAATTTTCCTTTCTTTGCCCTTTGGATTATTTAGTCTAGTGCATATGGCGTAGTACAGAGGAGAACTGAGGAGACAGCGTTCATGCTGCAGGTAACAAGCACATGTCCATATCCAGCTGCAGCTGTCCAGGCCCTCTGTGGCACATTCAAATATGAATGGCACATTAGATATTCTGGACACTGTTGTGCATTCTCCAAGATGGTCCTCAGATGGGTTCTTTCCTTTACTATTCCCATGCTGTGTGTAATTTTCTGTGTAGACTCAAAGTGGAGTGGCATGGGGGAGCTCAGCTGCATTCTGCTGTGTGTCCACAAGGTGGCAGAAAAGCCCATAGTTGAGTGTAGTGATTCTGAGGAATGGGTATAACTCCGTTTGTGCCTTTGCCTCTGTGGATGTGTGTGTGTCTGTGACTGTGAGAGTGTGTTTTTGTGTGTGTTTGTGTGTGTGTGTGTGTGTGGGAGGGAGAGAGAGAGAACAACAGAATCACTGTGGCACAAGTGATTTTGTGCAAAACACTTGGCACATTCTGATTTACCACTCAATATTGACACCATTGTAGCTCTCTTTGGCCCTTGGTCACTTTTTTTCTTTTCAGATGTAAAGACACTGAAGAGGGAGAGGTTTTTGCCCTGAGGCTTGCACAAGGAACTAGCAGCTGCCCTGTGTGTGTTGCCAGACTAGGAATCTTGTGGTGTCTGTCCATGTGGAGAGTCTCCTGGATGAGTTCCTTCTGGAACATTTTTTGCTAGGTCCCATTGGAGCTGCATATAGCTAATGATTTGGAGATTTTACTGCTTTGGACAATTCTTTTCCTGATGCACGGTTTCTCTCCAGGTTTTAGCAATCAATTGTCTGAATGTCATATTGCATCCATTGTAGAAAATGACTACATCAGTGTCTTGCTCTCTCTCTCTATATATATGTATATGTATATGTATATGTATATGTATATGTATATGTATATGTATATGTATATGTATATGTATATGTATATGTATATGTATATGTATATGTATATGTATATGTATATGTATATGTATATGTATATGTATATGTATATGTATAATCAGTCATTTTTAGAATTGTTGACCTTTTTATTTGATCATATTGAAGAATTACCACATTTATAACAGCCTCCTTATTCATAAATAATAGGTCACATAGTTGGAGCAGGATTCACCACAATTATAAATTATAAACCTTCAAGGAGCAGTGTAACCTTTCCTCACAAATGCAGCACTCCTCAATTTCCTGCACTGCATCCTTGTCCTCATTCCATAAGAGCCCAGGTCAAGAGAAGTGAAACTCTACCACCCCGGCACACACATTGTGCTTTCCCTCTATTGGGCCGAATGTAAAGGATCTGTGGTACTGATGGCCACACCAGTTTACAGATTTTCCACGCAAAACGGAAGCTTCCAGCATTCAGAAAGAGGGTGTTTTGATGGCTGTGAAATGTCCTTTCCAAGTGCCTCCTGGGGTTTCAAATCCTTTTGAAACCTGAATTTCTTTCTTGTATCTAGGGAATATTCTCACCTCTGGCCCAAAGGCCCTCCCAATTAGGAGCACAGTTATCCCAGGGTCAGGAGGTCTGCCAGCCTGCTAGCTCCTGGAGGGATTCCTGAGTATGTCCTCAGGCCCCAAGTGGTAACAGGTGTTTCCAATTGCCTTTATTAGCAGCATCCAAGCCCTAAGGTGAGGGGCAGGGCTGTGATCTTCACTGGAAGCTCCTAATTCAGCCACTGGAGGCATCCATCTTCCTTTTATTCCTCCATAGCAAGGGCCATGGTAGTTTGTGCTTCCTACAATCAGAGCGACTTTGTATGTGACACTCATCCATGCCTACTTCTGGGAATCTCTCTGAGTGTGATGTGTGGACACCAGGACACCATGATCAGGGATAGTGAGGCCACAGGAGCAATTGTCATAGCTGGACCCAAAGGGTAGGTGTAAGGGGCCGGGTTCATCCACTATTGTTTGGTCGAACACCATTCCCATCTATGTTGAAACACAGATCTTTCTGGGTGCTTTCTGTGCTTGTAATCTGCTGCCCTGAGCAGTGGACTGAGAGCCTGGAGGTTGAGTAGGCAGCCAAACGTGACTGGACAGGCTCATGCCCCTGAATTCTGAGGGGTGCTCCAGCTTCCCCTGGATGATAGATAGTGAGGAAAGGGATTGAATCTGGAACTCAGGAGATTTATACATGAGAGTCCCTTTGCATATGCATTCTTGCTTAGCAAGAATCTGGGCTAGCTGGCTTGCCCTGACCAGCTAGGTTCTCTGTACATAATTTGCAGGTGAGGCTGGCTACCTTGCCACCCATGCTCTGAGACTACTACAGGTGAGCTCTGAGCACACACAGACACACAGTCAGACAGACAGACAGACACAAACACACACACACACATCAATGAACACAGTGTAGGAGGTTTTAGAAATCTGAGACACTGAAGCGGGAGAGGTTTTTGCCCTGAGGCTTGCACTGGGAACTAGCAGCTGCCCTGTGTGTGTTGCCAGACTAGGAAACTTGTGGTGCCTGTCCATGTGGAGAGTCTCCTTGATGAATTCCTTCTCAAGCCTTTTTCGCTCTGTCCCGTTGGAGCTGCATATAGCTAATGATTTTGAGATTTTACTCCATTGGAAAATTCTTTTCCCAATGCACAGTTTCTCTCCAGGTTTTAGCAATCAATTGCTGAATGTCATATCGAATCCATTGTAGAAAATGACTACATCAGTCTCTCTCTCTCTCTCTCTCTCTCTCTCTCTCTGTCTGTCTCTCTCTCTATATATGTAATATGTAGAGGTCTGAAAATATTTTTTAGCTAGAGTCCTGCACAGCTCTGGATTAGGATAGTAAAGTGGATACACCTGGCCCTTCTGAGCCACAGTCATGAGAGACATCTCACAGAGCCATATCTTTTAGCAATCTACAACTCTCTCTCAGCACAAACTATTGCTGCCAAATCATCTACTTCCCTCTTGGTCATTTTGTCCACTGAGTCCTAACCTAAAAACTGTAAATCAAAGAAGAAATAGACATAGTGCAGTTCCCTGCACACAGGACAGGCTGAGGCTGGACCAAGGAGATGCAATACGCCAGCCTGCATCTTGGCTGGAGCCTCACTAAGACTACTTCCAATTTGAAGAGGCGGGGGCAGTTTTGGAGAGTGGGCTGCCCCCCAAGTGTTGCTTCTCAGAGTGGCTAAGACCTAGATGTTCTAAGTGTTACCTTTCCTCAAAAACATAAAATAGCAATGCCCCTTGTAAGAAGTATGTATGGGCATGGAGGTTTTGTCTTCAGTGCTCTGGCACTGATCAACACAGGGCCAGAATTTCAGTCCTTTTCTGTCTCTGTCATTCTGTCTCTCTGACTGTCTCTACGTGCCTTCTTCCCGGGGCCCTTACTGGAAGTCAGTGCATGCATCGTGAACTCAGTCATCCTGGTGTTGAAATTTTCCTTTCTTTGCCCTTTGGATTATTTAGTCTCCTGCACATGGTGTAGTACAGAGGGGAACTGCGGAGACAGCATTGCTGCTGCAGGTTCCAGGCATATGTCCATCTGCAGCTGCAGCTGTCCAGGCCCTCTGTGCTTGACTCCTATTCTCCAGGGCCCTGAGGCTGTCACTCAGCCTAAATGCAGCCCTCCTCACCTTCCTGCACAGCCTCCTTGTCCTTATTCCATGAGAGCCCAGGTGAAGAGAAGTGAAACTCTATCCCCCTCGCACACACATTGTGCTTTCCCTCTATTAAGCCGAATGTAAGGTTTATATGGTACTGATGGCCACACCAGTGTCCAGATTTCCACGCAAAACGGAGGCTTCCAGGGTTCTGAAAGAGGGTGTTTTGATGGCTGTGAAATGTCTTTTCCAAGTGCCTCATGGGGTTTTCAAATCCTTTTGAAACCTGAAGTTATTTCTTGTATCTAGGGAATATTCTCACCTCTGGCCAAAAGGGCCGCCCAACTCGGAGCACAGCTATCCCGGGGTCAGAAGGTCTGCCAGCCTGCTAGCTCCTGGAGGGATTCCTGAGTATGTCCTCAGGGCCCAAGTGGTAACAGGTGTTTCCAATTGCCTTTATTAGCAGCATCCAGGCCCTCAGGTGAGGTGCGGGGCTGCGATCTCCACTGGAAGCTCCGAATTCAGCCAATGGAGGCATCCACCTTTCTTTTGTCTGTCCATAGCAAGGGCCCGGGGAGTTTGTGCTTCCTGCAAGCAGAGAGACATTGTACAGGACACTCATGCATGCCTACTTGTGGGAATCTCTCTGGGTGTGATGTGTGGACACCAGGACACCATGATCAGGGATGTGAAGCCACAGGAGTAATTGTGTCAGCTGGACCCAAAGGGTTTGTGTAAGGGACTGGGTTCATCCACTATTGTTTGGTCGACACATTTCCCATCTATGTTGAAACACAGCTCTTTCTGGGTACTTTCTGTGCTTGTAATCTGCTGCCCTGAGAACTGGACTTAGAGCCTGGAGGCTTAGTAGGCAGCCAAATGTGACTGGACAGGCTCATGCCTCTGAATTCTGAGGGGTGCCCCAGCTGCCCCTGTTGGCAGTTTTGGATGATAGATAGTGAGGCATGGGATTGAATAGGGAACTCAGGAGATTTAGACATGAGAGTCCCTTTGCATATGCATTCTTGCTTAGCCAGAATCTGGGCTAGCTGGCTTGCCCTGACCAGCTATGTTCTCTGTACATAAGTTGCAGGTGAGGCTGGCTACCTTGCCACCCATGCTCTTAGACTACTACAGGTGAGCTCTGAGCACACACAGACACACACAGTCAGACAGACAGACAGACAGACACCCACACGCATTACTGTCAGGTCTGGTAGTACCCCATATGGTGAAGGCTGGGGCTGTCTGGGGTCTGCGGGCATGAGAGCTGCTGCCTTACAATCTCTACAAGCCAGGTTTGAACCTGTCATCAATGAACAAAGTGTAGGAGGTTTTTGAATTCTGAGACACTGAAGAGGGAGAGGTTTTTGCCCTGAGGCTTGCACTGGGAACTACCAGCTGCCCTGTGTGTGTTGACAGACTAGGAAACTTGTGGTGCCTGTCCATGTGGAGAGTCTCCTGGATGAGTTCCTTCTCGAGCCATTTATGATCGGTCCCGATGGAGCTGCATATAGCTAATGATTTGGATATTTTACTCCTTTGGACAATTCTTTTCCTGATGTACAGT
Organism: Erinaceus europaeus; assembly: GCF_950295315.1. Classification (NCBI taxonomy): domain Eukaryota; kingdom Metazoa; phylum Chordata; class Mammalia; order Eulipotyphla; family Erinaceidae; genus Erinaceus; species Erinaceus europaeus. The sequence goes on along the minus strand of NW_026647130.1, from coordinate 823,678 downwards.
TTCTCTCCAGGTTTTATCAATCAATTGTGTGAATGTCATATCGAATCCATTGTAGAAAATAACTACATCAGTGTCTCTCTCTCTATCTCTCTCTATATATATATATATATATTTGTAACATGTAGAGGTCTGAAAATATTTTTTAGCTAGAGACCTGCACAGCTCTGGATTAGGGTAGTAAAGTGGATACACCTGGCCCTTCTGAGACACAGTCATGAGAGACATCTCACAGAGCCATATCGTTTATCACTATACAAATCTCTCTCAGCACAAACTACTGCTGCCAAATCATCTACTTCCCTCTTACTATTTTGTCCAACGAGTCCTATCCCAAAACTGTAAATCAAAGAAGAAATAGACATAGTGCAGTTCCCTGCACACAGGAGAGGCTGAGGCTGGACCAGGGAGATGAAATACGCCCGCCTGCTTTTGGCTGGAGCATCACTAAAACTACTTCCAATTTGGAGAGGCAAGGGCAGTTTTGGAGAGTGGGCTGCAGGCCGAGTGTTGCTTCTCAGAGTGGGCTAAGACCTAGGTGTTCCAAGTGTAACCTTTCCTCACAAAGATAAAATAACAATGCCACTTGTAAGATGTATGCATGGGAATGGAGGCTTTGACTTCAGTGCTCTGGCACTGATAAACACAGGGCCAGAATTTCTTTCCTTTTCAGTCACTGTCATTCTGTCTATCAGACTGTCTCTGCGTGCCTTCTTCCCTGGACCCTCGTGGAAGTCAGTGCATGCATCGTGAACTTCGTCTTCCTGGTGTTGAAATTTTTCTTGCTTTGCCCTTTGGATTATTTAGTCTTGTGCATATGGCGTAGTACAGAGGGGAACTGAGGAGATAGTGTTCCTGCTGCAGGGAACAGGCATATGTCCATCTGCAGCTGCAGCTGTCCAGGCCCTCTGTGCTTGACTCCCATTCTCCAGGACCATGTGGCTGACACTCAGACTAAATGCAGCTCTCCTCAATTTCCTGCACTGCACCCTTGTCCTTATTCCATGAGAGCCCAGGTCAAGAGTAGTGAAACTCTACCACTCTGGCACAGACATTGTGCTTTCCCTCTATTTGGCCGAAGGTAAAGGATCTGTGGTACTGATGGCCACACCAGTGTCCAGATGTTCCATGCAAAACGGAAGCTTCCAGGGTTCAGAAGAGGGTGTTTTGATGGCTGTGAAATGTCCTTTCCAAGTGCCTCCTGGGGTTTCAAATCCTTTTGAAACCTGAAGTTCGTTCTTGTATCTAGGGAATATTCTCACCTCTGGCCCGCAGGCCCTCCCAACTAGGAGCACAGCTATCCCGGGGTCAGGAGGTCTGCCATCCTGCTAGCTCCTGGAGGATTTCCTCAGGCCCCAAGTGGTAACAGGTGTTTCCAATTGCCTTTATTAGGAGCAGCCAGGCCCTCAGGTGAGGGGCGTGGCTGTGATCTCCATTGTTAGCTCCTAATTCAGCCAAAGGAGGCATCGATCTTCCTTTTGTCTCTCCATAGCAAGGGCCTGGGGAGTTTGTGCTTCCTGTAAGCAGAGCGACTTTGTATGGGACACTTATGCATGCCTACTTGTGGGAATCTCTCTGAGTGTGATGTGTGGACACCAGGACACCATGATCAGGGATTGTAAAGCCACAGGAGCAATTGTCTTAGCTGGACCCAAAGGGTAGATGTAAGTGGCCTGGTTCATCCACTATTGTAGGTCGAACACAGTTCCCATCTATGTTGAAACACAGCTCTTTCTGGGTTCTTTTTGGGATTGTAATATGCTGCCCTGAGCAGTGGACTAAGAGTCTGGAGGCTGAGTAGGCAGCCAAACGTAACTAGACAGGCTTCTGCCCCTGAATTCTGAGGAGTGCCCCAGATTACCCCTTTGGCAATGTTTGGATGATAGGGAGGCATGGGATTGAATCGGGAACTCAGGATAGGGAGACATGAGTGTCCCTTTACATGTGCATTCTTGCTTAGCCAGAATCTGGGCTAGCTGGCTTGCCCTGACCAGCTAGGTTCTCTGTACATAAGTTGCAGGTGAAGCTGGCTACCTTGACACCCATGCTCTGAGAATACTACAGGTGAGCTCTGAGCACACAGAGACACACAGTCAGACAGACAGACAGACAGACAGACACACACAAACATTACTGTCAGGTCTTGTAGTACAGCATATGGTGAATGCTGGGGCTGTCTGGGGTCTGTGGGCATGAGAGCTGTTGCCTAACAATCCCTATAAGCCAGATTTGAACCTGTCATCAATTAACACAGTGTAGGCAGTTTTTGAATTATGTTCTCTTTCCAAATCATCTATTTCTCTTCTCGCCTTCTCTGTCTCTAACTCTCAGATGCTCTCACACACTCTGTCTTCACTCATTAATATTTTACTTATATACTGATTTTACTGACAGGCCCAGATATACAAAGAGAGTTACCAGAGGGGCGGGGATTTGATCTCCACTGGAAACTCCTAATTCAGTCAATGGAGGCATCCATCTTCCTTTTGTCTCTCCATAGCAAGGGCCTGGGGAGTTTGTGCTTCCTGCAAGCAGAGCGACTTTGTATGGGACATTCATGGATGCCTACTTCTGGGAATCTCTCTGAGTGTGATGTGTGGACACTAGGAAACCGTGATCTGGGATTGTAAGGCCACAGGTGCAATTGCCTTAGCAGGACCCAAACGGGAGGTGTAAGGGGCTGGGTTCACCCACTATTGTTTGGTCAAACACAGTTCCCATCTATGTTGAGACACAGCTCTTTCTGGGTTCTTTCTGGGCTTGTAATTTGCTGTCCACTGAGAAGTATACTGCGAGCCTGGAGGCTGAGTATGCAGCCAAACGTGACTGGACAGGGTCCTGCCCCTGAATTCTGAGGGGTGCCCCAGCTTCCCCCATTGGCAGTGTTTGTATGATAGTGATGCATGAGATTGAATCGGGAACTCAGGAGAGCGAGACATGAGAGTCCCTTTGCATATGGATTCTTGCTTAGCCAGAATCTGGGCTAGCTGGCTTGCCCTGACCAGCTAGGTTCTCTGTACATAAGTTGCAGGTGAGGCTGGCTACCTTGACACCCATGCTCTGACACTACTATAGGTGAGCTCTGAGCACACACAGACACAGACAGACACACACACACACACACATTAATGTCACGTCTGGTAGTACAGCATATGGTGAAGGCTGGGGCTGTCTGGGGTCTGTGGGCATGAGAGCTGCTGCCTTACAATCCCTACAAGCCAGGTTTGAACCTGTCATCAATGAACACAGTGTAGGAGGTTTTTGACTTCTGGTCTCTTTCCAACTCATCTATTTCTCTTCTCGCCTTCTCTGTCTCTAACTCTAACATGCTCTCACACACTCTGTCTTCACTCATTAATATTTGGCTTGTTGTGTTGGTAATTTCACCTAGGCTACTGGAGCCCCAGTTTGTAAGTCCTTCTGACACAAGCCATATTCTATCTCCTCATTTCCATGCCAGTATCACTCAGAGTTTATAATAAAGTGATTTTTTTGCAAAACACTTGGTACATTCTTATTTACAGTTCAATATTGACACCATTATAGCTCTCTTTGGCCCTTGGTCACTTTGCTTCTTTTCAGATGTAATAACAGTGAAGAGGGAGAGGTTTTTGCCCTGAGGATTGCACTGGGAACTACCAGCTGCCCTGTGTCTGTTGCCAGACTAGGAAACTTGTGGTGCCTGTCCATGTGGAGAGTCTCCTTGATGAATTCCTTCTCAAGCCTTTTTCGCTCTGTCCCGGTGGAGCTGCATATAGCTAATGATTTTGAGATTTTACTCCTTTGGACAATTCTTTTCCTGATGCACAGTTTCGCTCCAGATTTTAGCAAACAGTTGTCTGAATGTCATATCGAATCCATTGTAGAAAATGACTACATCAGTCTCCCTCTCTCTCTCTCTCTCTCTTTCTCTCTCTATACATATATATATATATATATATATATATATATATATATATATATATATATATATATATGTAACATGTAGAGGTCTGAGAAAATTTTTTTAGCTAGAGTCCTGCACAGCTCTGGATTAGGGTAAGAATGCGGATACACTTGGCCCTTCTGAGCCACAGTCATGTGTGACATCTCACAGAGCCATTCGTATACCTCTTATCACTCTACAAATCTCTCTTTGGACAAACTACCGCTGCCAAATCATCTACTTCCCTCTTACTCTTTTTGGCCACAGAGTCCTATACCAAAACTGTAAATCAAAGAAGAAATAGACATAGTGCATTTGCCTGCACACAGCACTGTCTGAGGCTGGAGCAGGGAGATGCAGTACACCAGCCTGCATCTTGGCTGGAGCATCACTATGACTACTTCCAAATGGAGAGGCGAGGGCAGTTTTGGAGAGTGGGCTGCAGGACAAGTGTTGCTTCTCAGAGTGGGCTAAGACTTAGATGTTCTAAGTGTAACCTTTCCTCACAAACATAAAATAACAATGACACTTGTAAGAAGTATGCATGGGCATGGAGGGTTTGTCTTCAGTGCTCTGGCACTGACCAAAATAGGGCCAGAATTTCAGTCCTTTTCTGTCTCTGTCATTCTGTCTCTCTGACTGTCTCTATGTGCCTTCCTCACTGGGCCCTTACTGGAAGTCAGTGCATGCATTGTAGACTCAGTCTTCCTGGAGTTGAAATTTTCCATTCTTTGCCCTTTGGATTATTTAGTCTCATGGATATGTCGTAGTACATAGGGGAACTGAGAAGAAAGTGATCCTGCTGCAGGTAACAGGCATATGTCCATCTCAAGCTGCAGCTGTCCAGGCCCTCTGTGCTTGACTCCCATTCTCCAGGGCCCTGAGGCTGACACTCAGCCTAAATGCAGCCCTCCTCAATTGCCTGCACCACACTTGTCCTTATTTCATGAGAGCCCAGGTCAAGAGAAGTGAAACTCTATCCCCCTGGCACACACATTTGTGCTTTCCCTCTATTGGGCCGAATGTAAAGGATCTGTTGTACTTATCGCCACACCAGTTTCCATATTTTCCACGCAAAATAGAAGCTTTTAGGGTTCTGAAAGAGGGTGTTTTGATGGCTGTGCAGTGTCTTTTCCAAGTTCCTCATGGGGTTTCAAATCCTTTTGAAACCTGAAGTTCTTCCTTGTATCAGGTAATATTCTCCCCTCTAGCCAGAAGGCCTTCCCAACTAGGAGCACAGCTATCCTGGGGTCAGGAGGTCAGCCAGCCTGCTAGCACCTGGAGGGATTCCTGAATATGTCCTCAGGGCCCAAGTGGTAACAGGTGTTTCCAATAGCCTTTATTAGCAGCAGCCAGGCCCTCAGGTGAGGTGCGGGGCTGTGATCTCCACTGGAAGCTCTGAATTCAAAGCGACTTTGTGTGGGACACTCATACATGCCTACTTCTGGGAATCTCTCTGAGTGTGATATGTGGACACCAGGACACCCCGATCAGGGTAGTGAGGCCACAGGAGCAATTGCCTTAGCCGGACCCAAAGGGTAGGTGTAAGGGACCAGGTTCATCCACTATTGTTTGGTCCAACACAGTTCCCATCTATGTTGAAACACAGATATTTCTGTGTAGTTTCTGTGCTTGTAATCTGCTGCCCTGAGCAGTGGACTGAGAGCCTGGAGGATGAGTAGGCAGCCAAACATGACTGGACAAGCTCATGCCACTGAATTGTGAAGGTTTCCCCAGCTTCCCCCGTTGGCAGTTTTGGATGATAGATAGTGAGGCATGGGATTGAATAGGGAACTCAGGAGATTAGACATGAGAGTCGCTTTGCATATGTATTCTTCCTTAGCCAGAATCTTGGCTACCTGGCTTGCCCTGACCAGCTAGGTTCTCTGTACATAAGTTGCAGGTGAGGCTGGCTACCTTCCCACCCATGCTCTGAGACTACTATAGGTGAGCTCTGAACACACACAGACACAGACAGACAGACAGACACACACACACACACATTACTGTCAGGTCTGGTAGTACAGCATATGGTGAAGGCTGAGGCTGTCTGGGGTTTGTGGGTATGAGAGTTACTGCCTTACAATCTCTACAGTCCAGGTTTGAACCTGTCATCAATGAACACAGTGTAGTAGGTTTTTGAATTCTCATCTCTTTCCAGCAGTAGTGGCTGGTGGGCGGGCCTTCCAGAGGCTGCCCAATGAGCATGCTGCAGGGCCGTGTGGGCGGTGCTCAAGGTTGCTGGCCAATCACTGACTAGGGGCATTGACACTCCTGGGCGTGTCTTAGCACACTGGCCATTGATACTGCTGGCAGATTTCTGGGCGTGGCCTAGGCCTCTGGCATATCACAGCATGGCTGGTGCCTTGTGTGCAGGCCTTCTGATGTAAGCCCGATAATGGGAGCTTAGAGCTGGCCTTAAAGGCTGGGCGTGCTTCCAGGAAGTGCAAAGCAGGGTTCAGCCCAGGGCCCTGCCTTGCAGAAGCTGTCCAGTGTGCATGTGTATAACTCCGTTTGTGCCTGTGCCTCTGTGGATGTGTGCGTGTGTAACTGAGAGTGTGTGTTTGTGTGTGTTTGTGTGTGTTTGTGTGTGTGGGGGGGAGGGAGAGAGAGAACAACTGAATCACTGTGGCACAAGTGATTTTGTGCAAAACGCTTGGCACATTCTGATTTACAGCTCAATATTGACACCATTGTAGCTCTCCTTGGCCCTTGGTCACTTTTCTTCTTTTCAGATGTAAAGACACTGAAGAGGGAGAGGATTTTGCCCTGAGGCTTGCACTGGGAACTAGCAGCTACCCTGTGTGTGTTGCCAGACTAGGAAACTTGTGGTGCCTGTCCATGTGGAGAGTCTCCTGGATGAGTTCCTTCTCCGAGCCTTTTTCGCTAGGTCCCGTTGGAGCTGCATATAGCTAATGATTTGGAGATTTTACTCCTTTGGACAATTCTTTTCATGATGTACAGTTTCTCTCCAGGTTTTAGCAATCAATTGTCTGAATGTCATATCGCATCCATTGTAGAAAATGACTACATCAGTGTCTTGCTCTCTCTCTCTCTCTCTCTCTCTCTCTCTCTCTCTATATATATATATATATATATATATATATATATAACATGTTATATATATATATATAACATGTAGAGGTCTGAAAATATATTTTAGCTAGAGTCCTGCACAGCTCTGGATTCAGGTAGTAATGTGGATACACCTGGCCCTTCTGAGCCACAGTCATGAGAGACATCTCACAGAGCCATTCATTTACCTCTTGTCACTCTACAAATCTCTCTCATCACAAACTAAAGCTGTCAAATCATCTACTTCCCTCTTGCTCTTTTTGTCCACTGAGTCCTATCCCAAAACTGTAAATTAAAGAAGAAATAGACATAGTGCAGTTCCCTGCACACAGGACAGGTTGAGGCTGGACCCAGGAGACGAAATACGCCAGCCTGCATCTTGGCTGGAGCACCACTAAAAATACTTCCAATTTGGAGAGGCAAGGGCAGTTTTGGAGAGTGGGCTGCAGGCCAAGTGTTTCTTCTCAGAGTGGGCTAAGACCTAGATGTTCTAAGTGTAAACTTTCCTCACAAACATAAAATAACAATGCCACTTGTAAGAAGTATGCATGGGCATGGAGGCTTTGTCTTCAGTGCTCTGGTAATGATCAACACAGGGCCAGAATTTCTGTCCTTTCAGTCACTGTCATTCTTTCTCTCTGACTGGCTCTATGTGCCTTCTTCCCTGGACATTTCGTGGAAGTCAGTGCATGCATCATGAACTCGGTGTTCCTGGTGTTTAAATTTTCCTTTCTTTGCCTTTTGGATTACATAGTCTCGTGCATATGGCATAGTACAGAGGGGAACTGAGGAGACAGTGTTCCTGCTGCAGGTAACAGGCATATGTCCATCTCCAGCTGCAGCTGTCCAAGCCCTCTGTGCTTGACTCCCATTCTCCAGGGCCCTGTGGCTTACACTCAGCCTAAATGCAGCCCTCCTCAATTTCCTGCACCACATCCTTGTCCTTATGCATGAGAGTACAGGTCAAGAGAAGTGAAACTCTACCACCCTGGCACACACATTGTGCTTTCCCTCTATTGGGCAGAATGTAAAGGATCTGTGTTACTGATGGCCACACCAGTTTCCAGATTTTCCACGCAAAACAGAAGCTTCCAGGGTTCAGAAAGAGGGTGTTTTGATTGCTGTGAAATGTCTTTTCCAAGTGCCTCCTGTGTTTCAAATCCTTTTGAAGCCTGAAGTTTTTTCTTGTATCTAGGGAATATTCTAACCTCTGGCCCGAAGGCCCTCCCAACTAGGAGCACAGCTATCCCGGGGTCAGGAAGTCTGCCAGCCTGCTAGCTCCTGGAGGGATTCCTGAGTATTTCCTCAGGCCCCAAGTGGTAACAGGTGTTTCCAATTGCCTTTATTAGCAGCCAATTGCCAGACCCTCAGGTGAGGGGCAGGGCAGTGATCTCCACTGGAAGCTACTAATTCAGCCAATGGAGGCATCCATCTTCCTTTTGTCTGTCCATAGCAAGGGCCCAGGGAGTTTGTGCTTCCTGCAAGCAGAGCGACTTTGTATGGGACACTCATGCATGCCTACTTCTGGGAATCTCTCTGAGTGTGATGTGTGGACACCAGGACACCATGATCAGGGATTGTGAGGCCACAGGAGCAATTATCTTAGCTGGACCCAAAGGGTAGGTGTGAGGGGCCGGGTTCATCCACTATTGTTTGGTCAAAAACAGTTCCCATCTATGTTGAAACACAGCTAATTCTGGGTTCTTTCTGTGCTTGTAATCTGCTGCCCTGAGCAGCGGACTGAGAGTCTGGAGGATGAGTAGGCAGCCAAACGTGACTGGACAGGCTCCTGCCCCTGAATTCTGAGGCGTGCCCCAGCTTACCTCATTGGCAGTGTTTGGATGATAGTGAGGCATGAGATTGAATAGAGAACTCAGGAGAAGGAGACACGAGAGTCCCTTTGCATGTGCATTCTTGCTTAGCCAAAATCTGGGCTAGCTGGCTTGCCCTGACCTGCTAGGTTTCTGAACATAAGTTGCAAGTGACGCTGGCTACCTTGCCACCCATGCTCTGAGACTACTATAGGTGAGCTCTGAGCACACACAGACACAGACAGACAGACACACACACACAATACTGTCAGGTCTTGTAGTACAGCATATGGTGAAGGCTGGGGCTGTCTGTGGTCTGTGCGCATGAGAGTTGCTGCCTTAAAATATCTACAAGCCAGCTTTGAACCTGTCATCAATGAACACAGTGTAGGTTTTTGACTTCTGGTCTCTTTCCATCACATCTATTTCTCTTCTCGCCTTCTCTGTCTCTAACTCTCACATGCTCTCACACGCTCTGTCTTCACTCATTAATTTTTTTCTTATATACTTATTTTACTGACAGGCCCAGATATACAAAGAGAGTTACCAGAGCACTGCTGAGCTGTGGCTGGTTTTGTTGGTGATATCACCTAGGCTACTGGAGCCACAGCTTTGTAAGTCTCTCTGACACAAGCCATATTCTGTCTCCTCATTTCCATGGCAGTATCTCTCAGACATTATAAAAAACATATACATCCATATATATATATATATATATATATATATATATATGTTATTTTTAGAATTGTCGACCTATGTTGATCTTTATCAGAATTAACACATTTATAACAGCTTCCTTTTTCATTAATAATTGGCCCCCAGTTGGAGCAGGATTCAATACAATTATAAATAATAGAACCTTCGAGTAGCATTTCTAATAGCATTTCTTTCAGCATCCTTATTGTAATTATCATAGTACAGAACTTGCCTCCTTTCTCTAGTGTAAGCTTCAGTACATATGAGTTTCTTTTCATTCTCCTGAAATCTTAATTTCCCTGGACTCTGAAATGTCTCGGAATTTTTGAAGCAGCCCTCTGTTTCTCAGCAGATGGTTTCCATTTTCTGCTGTAATCAGGTCTTCTTGTGCTTTTTGTTTTCATTTTTCATTTTTTTCAAATCCTCCTAGATAATCCCCATTTATTTGCATATTTATTTATTTATTTAGTCCTATATTACAGGAGGGGAAATTTTTCTGCTTTATAGATTTTTCTCTTATAATTGAAGAGAAGTTTACACTCACAATACATTTCCTGTCGTAAATACTACACACATATGGCGAAGGCTGGGGTTGTCGGGGGTCTGTGGATATGAGATTCCTGCCTTACAATCTCTACAACCCAGCTTTGAACCTGTCATCAATGAACACAGTGTAGGAGGTTTTTGACTTCTGGTCTCTTTCCAACTCATCTATTTCTCTTCTCGACTTCTCTGTCTCTAACTCTCACATGCTCTCACACACTCTGTCTTCACTCATTGATATTTTACTTATATACTTATTTTACTGACAGACCCAGATATACAAAGAGACTTACCAGAGCACTGCTGAGCTGTGGCTTGTTGTGTTGGTGATATCACCTAGTCTACTGTAGCCACAGCTTTGTAAGTTTCTCTGACACAAGCCATAGTCTGTCTCCTCATATCCATAGCAGTATCTCTCAGACTTTATAATAAACATATACATCCATAAATATATATAAATATACATATATATATATATATATATCTGTCATTTTTAGAATTGTCGACCTATGTAATTGATCTTTATCAGAATTAACACATTTATAACAGCTTCCTTTTTCATTAATAATTGTTCACCTAGTTGGAGCAGGATTCAATACAATTATAAATAATAGAACCTTCCAGTAGCATTTCTAATAGCATTTCTATCAGCATCCTTATTGTAACTATCATAGTACAGAACTTGCCTCCTTTCTCTAGTGTAAGCTTCAGTACGTATGAGTTTCTTTTCATTCTCCTAAAATCTTAATTTCTCTGGACTATGAAGTGTCTCAGAATTTTTGAAGCAGCCCTCTGTTTCAGCAGAAGGTTTCTATTTTCTGCTGTAATCAGGTCTTCTTGTGCTTTTTGTTTTTATTTTTCATTTTTTTCAAATCCTCCTAGATAATCCCCATTTATTTGCATATTTACTTATTTATTTAGTCCTATATTACATTAGGGGTCATTTCTTCTGCTTGATAGATTTTTCTCTTATTACTGAAGGTAAGTTTACTCTCACAATACATTTCGTGTGGTAAATACTACACACATATGGTGAAGGCTGGGGTGGTCTGGGGTCTGTGGATGTGAGACTCCTGCCTTACAATCTCTACAACCCAGGTTTGAACCTGTAATGTGAACATAGTGTGGGAGGTTTTTGACTTCTGGTCTCTTTCCCACTCTTCTATTTCTCTTCTTGCCTTCTCTGTCTCTGAATCTCACAGGCGCTCACTCACTCTGTCTGCACTCATTAATATTTTACTTATATACTTATTTTACTGACAGGCCCTGATATACAAAGAGAGTCACCAGGGCACTGCTGAGCTCTGGCTTGTTTTGTTGGCGATTACACCTAGATTTCTGGAGCCTCAGCTTTGTAAGTCTCTCTGGCACAAGCCATACTCTGTCTCCTCATAGACATGCCAGTATCCCTCAGAGTTTATAATAAAGATACACATACATATATGTATATATATACATATATATCAGTCATTTTTAGAATTGTTGACCTTTTTATTTGATCTTAATGCAGAATTATCACATTTATAACATCCTCCTCATTCATAATTAATTGGTCACATAGTTGGAGCAGGATTCACTAAAATTATAAATTATAAACCTTCCAGGAGCATTTCCAATAGCCTTTCTTATCAGTATCCTTATTGTAATTATCATAGCACAGAACTTGCCTCCATTTTCTAGTGTAAGCTTCAATATGTATGCCTTTCTTTTCATTCACAGGAATTCTTAATTTGCCTGGACCCTGAAGTGTCAGATAATTTTCAAAGCAGCCCTCTGTTTCTCAGCAGATGTTTTCTATATTTCTGCTGTAATCAGGTCTTCCTGTAGTTTTTGTTTTATTTTTTTTCAAATACTCCTAGATCATCCCCATTTATTTGCATATTCATTTATTTATTTAGTCCCATGTCACATGAGGTGTCATTTCTTCTGCCTGATAGATTTTCTCTTATAATTTCAGGGAACTTTGGACACACAATACATTTCCTTTTTCAGATACTACACACTACTACAACTATTACTGCACTGTTTTTGACAGTGACATCCAATGCACAATGGATTAGTATTGCTTGGGTCTAAAGAATGTTCACTATTTAACCTACAATGTTTTTAACCTCACAAATATTTAATCTGTTCTTTTTTGTGGGATGAATGGCTTACAGTCAACAGTTACATGTAATAGTGGGCACGGGGGTAATTTTTCTCACTTTCCTTGTATTTCTGTACATCATTTGTAACTTTCTTATTGAGGAGAAGGAAACAGTCATAAATTGAGAGAGCAGGGCCCAAGCAGGAAGAGAGACAGAGAGACAGCTGCAGTTCAGATTTGACACTAGCCCAGCTTTTCCCTAATTGGGTAAGTGGTGAGCAGGGGCTCAAAACGGCATCGTGCTCTTCCACATAGTTCCCTGTCAGCTCCACCAGCTGTGCCTCCAAGCCATGCTTCCTTCATTGTCCATGTAACTATCGATCTGCTCTAGGCACTTCTCACCTTCATTTGCCAGTAACAACACTTCTCCCCTCCACCCATGAAACTTTGACCTTTTACTTGAGTGCAAAACAGTTATTTCAGGGAAAAGTGTGTGGATCTCTGTGGGAGGGTGTGTGTGTGTGTGTGTGTGTGCGTGTGTACATAAGTGTGTTTCAGTTATGATTACCACTGTTATTTCTTTATACCTGACGCAGGGTCTTAGGAACTGGGTTGTGCTATGACAAAGGAAGTTTCCACTGAACAAGTGGTTTTTCAAATATGAATGGCACATTGGATATTCTGGACACTGTTGTGCATTCTCCCAGATGGTCCTCAGATGGGTTCTTTCCTTTACTATTCCCATGCTGTGTGTAATTTTCTGTGTAGACTCAAAGTGGAGTGGCATGGGGGAGCTCAGCTGCATTTTGCTGTGTGTCCACAAGGTGGCAGCAAAGCCCATAGTTGAGTGTAGTGATTCTGTGGAATGAGGAGAACTCTGAGATTTGTGGCCCATGGACATGTGTGTGTGTGTCTGTGTGTGTGTGTGTGTATAAGTGTGTTTCAGTTATGATTACTGCTGTTTTTTTCTTTATTCCTGATGCAGGGTCTTAGGTACTGGGTTGTGCTATGACAAAGGAATTTTCCACTGCACAAGTGGTTTTTCAAATATGAATGGCACATTGGATATTCTGGACACTGTTCTGTGGTGTTATCGACGGAAACCTAGGGTAGGGGAAGAGAGAATGGAGGGGACAAGAGACACGAAGAATGAGAGCAATACAGGTTTCTGATCAAGCTCTGAAAATTTTATTTTACAGCCACATTTTAAGCACACACCATGAGGAAGTTCTGCTATGGTAGTGGGGGGAGGGAGGTGGGTGAGCAACTTTCCAGTTAGATGGTAATCGCAGTTACAATGATCAGAATGTCCGTTCACTGGTTATGTGAGAGACTTAGCTAAGGTTTTGGCTCCTGGCATGTCCTCCCTTTTTACAATTAAAGTGAGGCGGCAATTGAGGGTAAAAGCTAGGAATCTTATCAAGAGATAAGCAGGCATTAACCAGAGGGGTGAAGTATTGACCTGATTTCTCCCGTGGGGTAAATATAGAACTGATCTTCCCGCATCTCATACGGCTCTTGGTGTCTTTTTTGGGAGAGAAGGAAGAGCCACTATTTCTAATGTGAGAAAAACTCACGGCGAAGAGTTCTGATGACTGACACCAACCTCCATGCAAATCAGGTTTGATTCACGGGGGACTCAGAGGCGGACTATAGGGTCCTCCCCCTGCAGTGCTTAGCCCTGCACCCCTTACCGGTGCCCACGCCATGCCAAGGCTGGTGTGCATAAATCTGAGTTTTATGCAGCTCCTAAAAGAGGTGTGTCACCCTCAGGTTCAGCCAAGCCTCTGTCAGCCAAATCAAGTCTGTGGTAATATATTTGTAAGGGTTTTGATGCCAAGGAGTCAATTTGTTGTTTTATAAGGCCAATAATCTTATTAAAAATAAAGGGTCCCAAGGTAATCATTAACAAAAGACTAATCAGGGGTCCCATAAGGGGCATCAAAGTGTCCTAGTGTCCTAGTGCGCCACAAGCAAGTCTAAGGGAAGCAGTCAGTGGATGTGATGTCCAGGGAAAGAAACAGCACATCTGGTCCTCCGGTGGGTCAGCGCCAGCTGATGAAATTCTTCTTCTTCATAGAGGGTCAGCTGTGGAACAAGCAAAACTAGGAGGCAAGGACCAGGTAGAGAAGAATTGACATGAAAATATAGGGTGGTGTTGTACCAAAACACAGAGGAGGTGCATACACATTAGAAGTCAAGGTGAGGTTCCCTGAACATGAGGAATATTGGGAGAAAAGTGAGCAGTCAATAAACATGTAAGGATGAAGTCAGCAGTGGTAGGTCAGCAGAAAGAGAAGACTTGGATAGGCTGGTCAGGTTAGCTGGAATATATACTGCCATGGCGTCCTTTGTGGTAAGGACTTGCCAACAGGGACTGTGAATTTTGCAAGATCAATAATGTCATCCACCATAATAAAAGGAAAACAAAACATGGACATCCAGTGTTGAAAAACAGAAGAAAAAGAATATGTCTCTATGGCTGGGAGAGTGGGTGGCTTTGTCAATGAGATATAATAAATGGACAATTCAAATTTTTGTAAATATTAAAAAGGCTTAGTATAATTACTTCATTGACTCTTTAGCCAACTGAATATTGGGGGTGCATTCCCCTTCTTTTTTATTTATTTTATGAGCTTTTAATGTTCTAAAGGAAACATAAATACATGGATTGGATGTCTATTGAAACAAAACAGAGCATATGACTCCTAAGGTTTTTGAGCTTTTTCTTGTTTGAGCTGTAGCCCACATAAATTTAGAAAAAGTACCAACTGAGAAAAAAAAAGTTTTTGTTTACTAAACATGGGCAGGTGAATTACATCAATCTGCCAGAGAGCATTGGCTTTTATCAATGGGGATTAATCTTAAAAGTCTGCATAGCAGGATCTTAATTAAACAATGCAGGAGCCAGTAAAGTGCTCTCACTATGGCAGGTCAAGCATTAAAATTTTAAGAGGCTTGTAAAAAATGAGAAAAATTTTAGGATATGAGTGACTTTAGGAGTCATCACGCACCCATAAATAAAAATTAAAAATGTTTAGTTTTAAATCTTACCATATGAGCAGTCAGTTCTTCATGTGCAGATGTACCTATAATTATTTACTTAGGGAGAGAACTTGTACCAAGTTAATTGATGATCTAATGGTTAGAGTTAGCTTCAGTTCTTTCATATGATTTTAGAAGGCTCTTTATTAAACTATACCAATATGTTATAGAAAGTCAATACCTAATGTGTTGACATGATAAAATGTTTACCATTTTTAGCATTATTTTAAACTGATTAGACAGTTTAAGCACATTATTATAACTTTAGTTTACTAAGATCTTTACTCATGACAAAGCTATCATGAGTAAGCATAGATATAAAACTCTTAATAGATTTTGCTCTTTAGAACTCTAATATGGCAACTTAAAAGGCTAAAATAAGACCTCATAGCTTAATTGTTCAAAGTACTAATTTTGTTAAATCAGGATTTGCCAAAACAAATCTATCAGAGCAGAAGCATCATGTATTACCTTAATTTATCAAGAATAAACCTCTGACAGTGTCTTAAAACAAGCCAGAAATTTATTTTTTTACTCTCTAAAAGAACTAATTAAAGTTTGACATGTAGAATCTGTACTCTCAAAAGCCAATTATTTGATAATAATTTTTGTAGTTTTTTTTAAAATAGGGGAGTTATCTCAGTAACAACTTTATTAGAAGGAGTAAGTCACTGTAAAAGCAAAAGTAACTAACTCATGAGTAAGATTTAAAAATCTCTTAACAAGTTTTAAAATAAAAGTTTTAACTGGAACATTTTTGTCTATATCAGACATAAAACTCTCTTAACTTTTTACCTACTCTCTCATGTTTTAATATCTAGAGTTCTTTTTCAGGGAAACCAGGGGCATACTTCTTGAATAAAATGTAAAAAGGTTAGCTAAAACATCTATACAGCTCTACATTAGGCCGCCCCATATTTATTTGATAAGTTTTATTTGGAAAAAAATTTTACATACCTTATTTAAATTAAATCTCATTTATCAGAGCAAAAGCCTCTGGAGTTAGATAATTAACATAACCATTGTGTTTTCTTTTACTAACCCAAGCCAGTTTTGCCTGTTTAGTTGAGAAAGTATTTTTAAAACAATTTTAAGTAAAATGTTAAACTTTGTTAGGATCTTTGCTTATCACAAAGCTATCACACCCTTAGGACAGCTATGAATAAGGGTGGGTGCACAACTTAATTGATCTTTCACTTTGATTTGGATAGGTAACTTAAAAAGCTAAGATAAACCTCATAGCTGAAAATGTTCAAAATAAATTTTTACTGTTAACATTTCTTTTAGATGACCATTTTACTCTAAATAATTTTCTTGAATCACATCTACCAAATGATAAAATTTTATCAGGCCAGGAATACCACATTTAACCCATTTTTCCTGGCAAGGCCACTGCTCTACACTGGGTTATTAGAAAGCCACTTCAAGCATGGAATTAACAAATTAACAAGCAGTGGCAGTTGGTATTGGGGTGCTGGTAAGATTTACAATTCTCACAAGAGAGAGAGAGAGACTGCAGGGGCATTTTACCATGCCTAGAGATCTCAGAAAATCTTTTAACTAATGAAGCTGATATTAGCTATCAGAAGGATGAAACTGTCCTATATTTTACTCTGGTAAAGGTGTGCCAACTCTATGAGTCGGGATCTTTAAAACCACATTTAGCTTAACTGAATCTTATTTAAAACTTAAAACAACCTTTAGTTACTTAGGGGTTAACACACATTAATGGAAACAAGATTAACACACAGACTTACAACAGACATTCTTGGTGAAAAGAAATATTTCCCTTTGAAAAACCGCTTTGGATTTTGGATTCTTAACTCCATCCTCTACACCCCCCCACCAGGAGGGGCCTTTGTGGCTTAGGGGAATGATTGACTGAATTTGCCAATCTGTGGAGCAGTAGCTCTTTGCCATGATTGGCTGCACGGACAGAACAGTTGGGCTTAGTTTACCGCGCAGAGAAAAATCTTGGAAATTCTTTTTTCTGGGCTAAGGTACATTTTTAGAGTTTTAAAGAAACAAATCATTAAATTTCTATCAAAGGTGTGTACTGGTTCTCTGATTAATAGTTTTTAAGTTAGAGAGAATGTCTTGTTTGATTGATTTTATTCTTTCTTTAGAGAATAGCTTGCTAGCCAGATAAGATCTCACTCAGAACTGGCTTTCTGAGAGCTCTGGTGGTAGCCAGAGGGAAAAACCTGGATTTTTTTTTTGCTGGCTAGTTTTAAGATAATGCCAAATCAAAAGCCCACATTTCTTTAACTAATTGTAAATGGTCTCATTTTTATTCTACTAATTTTCTAGGGGAAGCTGTTTTTTGTGCTAGTTGAGTTTTAGCCTTGGTGGTGTTGGCCAAGTTGAGGACCGGAGCACAAAATGGAGGGGTGGTGGCATAGGGAGGCGGTCTGTACAAAGAAGAGCAAAGGGGTGGCCAGTCAGGACTATGATATTTGGCCATCTCTTCATCAAGGGATAAGGCCTCTTCAGGAGAAAGACTATCATCAGGCCCATCTTTGGCGGGGGGTCTTAAGGTTGTCAAAGAGGGATAAATCTTAACAGGAGGAGACTTAGCAGGAGCCTCAGGGATGGGGTCTCCTGAATCAGGCATGGGAATAGAGACAGACTTACAAACAGAAGGTTATCTCTTAAACATTTTCTTACTCTGGCCCATCTTATATCATCAATAGTCCCTTCTAAGGGGAACCAAGGATAAACATCACTCAAAAAAAAAAAAAAAAAAAAAAAACTTCTTGAGATCTTTTTACTTAACCCTTACTCCTCGTGTCTTGAGGGACTCTTTGAGGCCCTTAAGCAACAAATCATGTTTACTCAATGCTTGTCCCATAATTGCATCGCTCTTTCTTACCTCAAAATGGATCAATCTCACAGACAGGTGAATCTGCGGCGATCACCATGCGGATCTTCACTCACTCTGGGCTAGAGCGGCGATCCAATGTGAACCTTCACTCATTCCTTCTCTGAAGTGGCGGTACATATGCCATCGGGGAGCGACGTTCTCTCGGACCCCAGACCCAAAAAGGTCCCACGTCGGGCGCCAGGTGCCCCGGCCTGCGGGGTTATCGACGGAAACCTAGGGTAGGGGGCAAGAGAATGGAGAGGACAAGAGACACGAAGAACGAGAGCAAGACAGGTTTCTGATCAAGCTCTGAAAATTTTATTTTACAGCCGCATTTTAAGCACACACCATGAGGAAGTTCTGCTAAGGTACGGGGGGAGGGAGGTGGGTGAGCAACTTTCCAAACAGTTAGATGGTAATCGCAGTTACAATGATCAGAATGTCCGTTCACTGGTTATGTGAGAGACTTAGTTAAGGTTTTGGCTCCTGGCACCATGCTCCCTTCATTGTCCATGTAACTATGGATCTGCTCTAGGCACTTCTCACCTTCATATGCCAGAAACTTAACACTTCTCCCCTCCACCCATGAAACTTTGACCATTTACCTGAGTGCAAAACAGCAACCCCAATCCACATTATTTCAGGGGAAAGTGTGTGGGTCTCTGTGGGAGGGTGTGTGTGTGTGTGTGTCTGTGTGTGTGTGTACATAAGTGTGTTTCAGTTATGATTACTGCTGTTTTTTTCTTTATTCCTGATGCAGGGTCTTAGGAACTGGGTTGTGCTATGACAAAGGAAGTTTCCACTGCACAAGTGGTTTTTCAGATATGAATGGCACATTGGATATTCTGGACACTGTTGTGCATTCTCCCAGGTGGTCCTCAGATGGGTTCTTTCCTTTACTATTTCCATGCTGTGTGTAATTTTCTGTGTAGACTCAAAAGTGGAGTGGCATGGGGGAGCTCAGCTGCATTGTTCTGTGTCTCCAAAAGGTGGCAGCAAAGCCCATAGTTGAGTGTAGTGATTCTGTGGAATGAGGAGAACTCTGGGACTTGTGGCCCATGGACAGCAAGGTTGAAATTGACGTAGAGTGCACTAGACATCTGTTCTTTCCTGTGGGGTGGGGGGATCCCCTGTTTAGCTTTGCAAGTGGAAGGGGTTTCTCTCTTTGTCTGGGATGACTCTACTGTGAGCTTGTGAATCCCTGTGCTCAGCTGCATTCTGCTGGGTGTCCACAAGAGGACAGCACCAGTGTGGGACTAAGGCTCCATGGGGTAAGTGCCTTGAGGCACTGGGCTAAGATAGTGAAGACAGTGTTTCTGGGTGTGCCCCAAGAGTATGGCCAACCTAGCACAAGCAGGCAGTGTCCTAAGGATGGGTCCAGACAGGAGCTGTGTGGGTTGTGTTGGCAGAAACAGGGCATTCAGAGGACGGCAGACAGTCCCAGGGGGTGGGACTAAGAGCCAGTGCCCACTAAGCCTGAGGGGAGGGCCCAGTGTGCATTCATAGAGACAGCTGGCCATTAGAGAAGAGGAACATCACCCTCAGGGGCGTGAACCAAGAGCTGGCAAATGAGAACAGAGAAGTTGCGAGGGCGGGACTCTGAGAGCAGCCTTCTGAATGTAACCCACCAATAGGAGCTCAGAGATGGACTTAAAAGGCTGGGCGTGCTTCCAGGAAGTGCGAAGCAGGGTTCAGCCCAAGGCCCTGCCTTGCAGAAGCTGTCCAGTGCGCATGTGTATAACTCTGTATGAGCCTGTGCCTCTGTGGATGTGTGCGTGTGTGTGACTGTGAGAGTATGTCTTTGTGTGTGTTTGTGTGTGTGTGTGTGTATGTGTGGGAAGGAGAGAGAGAACAACAGAATGACTGTGGCACAGGCGATTTTGTACAAAACACTTGGCACATTCCGATTTACAGCTCAATATTGACACCATTGTACCTCTCCTTGGCCCTTGGTCATTTTTTTTCTTTTCAGATGTAAAGACACTGAAGAGGGAGAGGTTTTTGCCCTGAGGCTTGCACAAGGAACTAGCAGCTGCCCTGTGTGTGTTGCCAGACTAGGAAACTTGTGGTGTCTGTCCATGTGGAGATTCTCCTGGATGAGTTCCTTCTCGAGCCTTTTTCGCTCTGTCCCGTTGGAGCTGTATATAGCTAATGATTTGGAGATTTTACTGCTTTGGACAATTCTTTGCCTGATGCACATTCTCTCTCTATGTTTTAGAATTCAATTGTCTGAATGTCATATTGAATCCATTGTAGAAAATGACTATATTAGTGTCTTGCTCTCTCTCTCTCTCTCTCTCTCTCTCTCTCTCTATATATATATATATATATATATATATATATATATATAACTTGTAGAGGTCTGAAAATATATTTTAACTAGAGACCTGCACAGCTCTGGATTAGTGTATTAATGTGGATACACCTGGCATTTCTGAGCCACAGTCATGAGAGACATCTCACATAGCCATTCATTTACTTCTTGTCAGTCTACAAATCTCTCTCAGCACAAACTACAGCTGCCAAATCATCTAATTCCCTGTTGCTTTTTGTCCACCGAGTCCTATCCCATAACTGTAAATCAAAGAAGAAAAAGACATAGAGCAGTTCCCTGTACACAGGACAGGCTGAGGGGGGACCAGGAAGATGAATACACCAGCCTGCATCTTGGCTGGAGCATCACTAAAACTACTTCCAATTTGGAGAGGCAAGGGCAGTTTTGGAGAGTGGGCTGCCTGCCAAGTGTTGCTTCTCAGAGTGGGCTAAGACCTAGATGGTCTTAGTGTAACCTGTCGTCACAAACATAAAATAACAATGCCACTTGAAAAAGTATGCATAGGCATGGAGGGTTTGTCTTTAGTGCTCTGGCATTGATCAACACAGGGCCAGATTTTCTGTCCATTTCCGTCACTGTCATTCTGTCTCAATGACTGTCTCTGCGTGCCTTCTTCCCTGGACCCTTCGTGGAAGTCAGTGCATGCATCATGAACTCGGTCTTCCTGGTGTTGAAATTTTGCTTTCTTTGCCCTTTGGATTACTTAGTCTCCTGCATATTGCGTAGTACAGAGGGGAACTGAGGAGACAGTGTTCCTGCTGCAGGTAACAGGCATATGTCCATCTGCAGCTGCAGCTGTCCAGGCCCTCTGTGCTTGACTCCCATTCTCCAGGGCCCTGAGGCTGACACTCAGCCTAAATGCAGCCCTCCTCAATTTTCTGCACTGCATCCTTGTCCTTATTCCATGAGAGCCCAGGTCAGGTACTGATGGCCACACCAGTGTCCAGATTTTCCATGCAAAACGGAAGCTTTTAGGGTTCAGAAAGAGGGTGTTTTGAAGGCAGTGAGAATTCTTTTCCTTGTTTCTCATGGGGTTTCAAATCCTTTTGAAACCTGAAGTTCTTTCTTGTATCTAGGTAATATTCTCACCTCTGGCCAGAAGGCCTGCCCAACTAGGAGCACAGCTATCCCGGGGTCAGGAGGTCTGCCAGCCTGCTAGCTCCTGGAGGGATTCCTGAGTATGTCCTCAGGGCCCAAGTGCTAACATCTGTTTCCAATAGCCTTTATTAGCAGCAGCCAGGCCCTCAGGTGAGGGGCGGGCTGTGAAATCCACTGGAAGCTCTGAATTCAGCCAATGGAGGCATCCATCTTCCTTTTGTTTCTCCATAGCAGGGGCCTGGGGAGTTTGTGCTTCCTGCAAGCATAGCGACTTTGTATAGGACACTCATGCATGCCTACTTCTGGGAATCTCTCTGAGTGTGATTTGTGGACCCCAGGACACCATGATCAGGGATTGTGAGGCCACAGGAGCAATTGCTTTAGCCGGACCAAAAGGGTAGGTGTAATGGGCCAGGTTCCTCCACAGTTGTTTGGTCAAACACAGTTCCCATCTATGTTGAAACACAGCTCTTTCTGGGCATGTAAACTGCTGCCATGAGCAGTGGACTGAGAGTCTGGAGGCTGAGTAGGCAGCCAAACGTGACTGGACAGGCTCATTCCCCTGAATTCTGAGGGATGCCCCAGCTTACCCCGTTGGCAGTTTTTGGATGATAGTGAGGCATTGGATTGAATCGGGAACTCAGTAGAGGGAGACATGAGATTCCCTTTGCATATGCATTCTTTCTTAGCCAGAATCTGGGCTAGCTGGCTTTTGGTAACCAGATAGGTTCTCTGTATATAAGTTGCAGGTGAGTCTGGCTACCTTGACACCCATGTTCTGAGACTACTATAGGTGAGCTCTGAGCGCACTCATACACCGACATACAGACAGACAGACACACACACATTACTGTCAGGTCTGTAAGTACAGCATATGGTGAAGGCTGTGGCTGTCTGGTGTCTGTGGGCATGAGAGCTGCTGCCTTATAATCTCTACAAGCCAGGTTTGAATCTGCCGTCAATGAACACAGTGTAGGAGGTTTTTGACTTCTGGTCTCTTTCCAACTCATCTATTTCTCTTCTCGCCTTCACTGTCTCTAACTCTCACATGCTCTCACACACTCTGTCTTCACTGATTGATATTTTACTTATATACTTATTTTACTGACAGGCCCAGATATACAAAGAGAGTTACCAGAGCACTGCTGAGCTCTGGCTTGTTTTGTTGGTGATATCACCTAGGCTACTGGAGCTACAGCTTTGTAAGTCTCTCTGACACAAGCCTTATTCTGTCTCCTCATTCCCATGGCAGTATATCTCAGACTTTATAATAAACATATACATATATATATATATAATTTATAGAATTGTAGAACTATGTAACTGATCTTTATCAGAATTAACACATTTATAACAGTTTCCTTTTTCATTAATATTTGTCCACCTAGTTGGAGCAGGTTTCAATACACTTATAAATAATAGAACCTTCCAGTAGCATTTCTAATAGCATTTCTATCAGCATCCTTATTTTAATTATCATAGTACAGAACTTGCCTCCTTTCTCTAGTGTCAGCTTCAGTACATATGAGATTATTTTCATTCTACTGAAATCTTAATTTCCCTGGACTCTGAAGTGTCTCGGAATTTTTGAAGCAGCTCTCTGTTTCTCAGCAGATGGTTTCCATTTTCTGCTGTAATCAGGTCTTCTTGTGCTTTTTGTTTTTATTTTTCATTTTTTTCAAATCCTCCTAGATCATACACATTTATTTGCATATTTATTTATTTAGTCCTATATTACATGAGGGGTCATTTCTTCTACTTGATAGATTTTTCTTTTATAATTGAAGGGAAGTATACACTCACAATACATTTCGTGTGGTAAATACTACACACATATGGTGAAGGCTGGGGGGGTCTGGGGTCTGTGGACATGAGACTCCTGACTTACAATCTCTACAACCCAGGTTTGAACCTGTCATGTATGAACACAGTGTGGGAGGTTTTTGACTTCTGGTCTCTTTCCCACTCTTCTTTTTCTGTTCTTGCCTTCTCTGTCTCTGACTCTCACAGGTTCTCACTCACTCTGTCTGCACTCATTAATATTTTACTTATATACTTATTTTACTGACAGGCCCTGATATACAAAGAGAGTCACCAGGGCACTGCTGAGCTCTGGCTTGTTTTGTTGGTGATTTGGCACACACACACACATTACTGTCAGGTCTGGTACTACAGCATATGGTGAAGACTCGGGGTGTCTGGGGTCAGTGGGCATAAGAGGTGCTGTCTAACCATCTCTACAAGCCAGGTTTGAACCTGTCATCAATGAACACAGTGTAGGAGGTTTTTGAATTCTGGTCTCTTTCCAAATCATCTATTTCCCTTTCGCCTTCTCTGTCTCTAACTCTCACATGCTCTCACACACTATCTTCACTCATTAATATTTTACTTATATACTTATTTTACTGACAGGCCCAGATAAACAAAGAGAGTTACCAGAGTACTGCTGAGCTCTGGCTTGTTGTGTTGGCGATTTCCCCTAGGCTACTGGAGCCTCAGTTTGTAAGTCTTTCTGACACAAGCCATATTCTGTCTCTTCATTTCCATGCCATTATCACTCAGAGTTTATAATAAAGTGATTTTTTGCAAAACACTTGGTATATTCTGATTTACAGCTCAATATTGACACCATTGTAGCTGTATTTGGCCCTTGGTCACTTTGCTTCTTTACAGATGTAAAAACACTGAAGAGGGATAGGTTTTTGCCCTGAGGCTTGCACTGGGAACTACCAGCTGCCCCTTGTCTGTTTCCAGACTAGAAAACTTGTGGTGCCTGTCCATGTGGAGAGTCTCCTTGATGAGTTCCTTCTCAAGCCTTTTTCGCTCTGTCCTGTTGGAGCTGCATATAGCTAATGATTTTGAGATTTTACTCCTTTGGACAATTCTTTTCCTGATGCACAGTTTCTCTCCAGGTTTTAGCAATCAATTGTCTGAATGTCATATCGAATCCAGTGTATAAAATGACTACATCAGTCTCTCTCTCTCTCTCTCTCTCTCTCTCTCTCTATATATATATATATATATATATATATATATATATATATATATAACATGTAGAGGTCTGAAAATATTCTTTAGCTAGAGACCTGCACAGCTCTGGATTAGGGTACGAATGCGGATACACTTGGCCCTTCTGAGCCACAGACATGAGAGACATATCACAGAGCCAGTCGTATAGCTCTTATCACTCTACAAATCTCAGCACAAACTACTTCTGCCAAATCATCTACTTCCCTCTTGCTCTTGTTGTCCACTGAGTACTATCCCAGAACTGCAAATCAAAAAAGAAATAGACATAGTGCATTTCCCTGCACACAGGACAGTCTGTGCTGGACCAGGCTGATGCAATACACCAGCCTGCATCTTGGCTGGAGCATCACTAAGACTACATCCAAATTGGAGAGGCCAGGGCAGTTTTGGAGAGTGGGCTGCAGGCCAAGTGTTGCTTCTCAGAGTGGGCTAAGTCCTAGATGTCCTAAGTGTAACCTTTCCTCACAAACAAAAAATAACCATGCCACTTGTAAGAAGTATGCATGGTCATGGAGGGTTTGTCTTCAGTGCTCTGGCACTGATCAACACAGGGGCAGAATTTCAGTCCTTTTCTGTCACTGTCATTCTGTCTCTCTGACTGTCTCTAGGTACCTTCTTCACTGGGCCCTTATTGGATGTCAGTGCATGCATCGTGATCTCGGACTTCCTGGTGTTGAAATATTCCTTTTTTTGCCCTTTGGATTATTTAGTCTCCTGCATATGGCATAGTACATTGGGGAACTGAGGAGACAGCAAATCTGATGCAGGTAACAGGCATATGTCCATCTCCAGTTGCAGCTCTCCAGGCCCTCTGTGCTTGACTCCCATTCTCCAGGGCCCTAAGGCTGACACTCAGCCTAAATGCAGCCCTCCTCAAATTCCTGCACTGCATCCTTGTCCTTATTCCATGAGAGCCCAGGTCAAGTGGAGTGAAACTCTACCCCCCTTAGCACACACATTGTGCTTTCCCTCTATTGGGCTGAATGTAAAGGACCTGTGGTACTGATGGCCACACCAGTGTCCAGATTTTCCACGCAAAACGGAAGCTTCCAGCGTTCAGAAAGAGGGTGTTTTGATGGCTGTGAAAAGTCTTTTCCAAGTGCCTCATGGGGTTTCAAATCCTTTTGAAACCTGAAGTTCTTTATTGTATCTAGGGAATATTCTCACCTCTGGCCAGAAGGGCCGCCCAACTAGGAGCACAGCTATCCCGGGGTCAGGAGGTCTGCCAGCCTGCTAGCTCCTGGAGAGATTCCTGAGTATGTCCTCAGTGACCAAGTGGAAACAGGTGTTTCCAATTGCCTTTATTAGCAGCATCCAGGCCCTCAGGTGAGGTTGGGGCTGTGATATCCACTGGAAGCTCCGAATTCAGCCAATGGAGGCATCCATCTTTCTTTTGTCTGTCCATAGCAAGGGCCAGGGGAGTTTATATTTCCTGCAAGCAGAGCGACTTTGTATGGGACACTCATGGATGCCTTCTTCTGGGAATCTCTCTGAGTGTGATGTGTGGACACCAGGACACCATGATCAGGGATGTGAGACCACAGGACCAATTGACCTAGCCGGACCCAAAGGGTAGGTGTAAGGGATTGGGTTCATCCACTTTTGTTTGGTCGAAAACAGTTCCCATCTATGTTGAAACACAGCTGTTTCTGGGTACTTTCTGTGCTTGTAATCTGCTGCACTGAGCAGTGGACTGAAGCCTGGAGGCTGAGTAGGCAGCCAAATGTGACTGGTCAGGCTCATGCCCCTGAATTCTGAGGGGTTCCCCTGGTTCCCCCGTTGGTAGTGTTTGGATGATAGATAGTGAGACATGGGATTGAATGGGGAACTCAGGAGATTTAGACATGAGAGTCCCTTTGCATATGCATTCTTGCTTAGCCAGAATCTGGGCTAGCTGGCTTGCCCTGACCAGCTAGGTTCTCTATACATAAGTTGCAGGTGAGGCTGGCTACCTTGCCACCCATGATCTGAGACTACTACAGGTTAGCTCTGATCTCACACACACACACAATCAGAAAGACAGACAGACAGATACACACACAATACTCTCAGGTCTGGTAGTACAGCATTTGTTGAAGGCTGGGGCTGTATGGGGTCTGTGGGCATGAGAGATGCTGCCTTATAATCTCTACAAGCCTGGTTTGATCCTGTCATCAATGAACACAGTGTAGGAGGTTTTTGAATTCTGAGACACTGAAGAGGGAGAGGTTTTTGCCCTGAGGCTTGCACTGGGAACTAGCAGCTTTCCTGTGTGTGTTGACAGACTAGGAAACTTGTGGTTCCTTTCCATGTGGAGAGTCTCCTGGATGAGTTCCTTCTCGAGCCTTTTTCAATTGGTTCCGCTCTTGCTGCATATAGCTAATGATTTGGAGATTTTACTCCTTTGGACAATTCTTTTCCTGATGCACAGTATCACACCAGGTTTTAGCAATCAATTGTCTGAATATCATATCGATTCCATTGTAGAATATTACTACATAAGTGTCATTCTCTCTCTCTCTCTCTCTCTCTCTCTCTATATATATATATATATATATATATATATATATATATATATATATGTCTGAAAATATTTTTTAGCTAGTGACCTGCACAGCTCTGGATTAGGGTAGTAAAGTGGATACACCTGGCCATTCTGAGCCACAGTAATGAGAGACATCTCACAGAGCCATATCGTTTATCACTCTACAAATCTCTCTCACCACAAACTACCGCTGCCAAATCATCTATTTCCCTCTTGCTCATTTTGTCCACCGAGTCCTATCCCAAAACTCTCCTTGTCCTTATTCCATGAGAGCCACGGTCAAGAGAAGTGAAACTCTACCACCCTGGCACACACATTGTGCTTTCCCTCTATTGGGCCGAATGTAAAGGATCTGTGGTACTGATGGCCACACCAGTGTCCAGACTTTGAATGCAAAACGGAAGCTTCCAGGGTTCAGAAAGAGGGTGTTTTGGTGGCTGTGAAATGTCTTTTCCAAGTGGCTCCTGGGGTTTCAAATCCTTTTGAAACCTGAAGTTCTTTCTTTTATCTAGGGAATATTCTCACCTCTGGCCCGAAGTCATTCCCAACTAGGAGCACAGCTATCCCGGGGTCAGGGGGCCTGCCAGCCTGCTAGCTCCTGGAGGGATTCCTGAGTATGTCCTCAGGGCCCAAGTGGTAACAGGTGTTTCCAATTGCAATTATTATTAGCAGCCAGGCCCTAGGGTGAGGGGCGGGGCTGAGATCTCCACTGGAAGCTCCTAATTCAGCCAATGTAGGCATCCATCTTCCTTTTGTCTCTCCATAGCAAGGGCCCGGGGAGTTTGTGCTTCCTGCAACCAGAGCGACTTTGTATGTTACACTCATGCATGCCTACTTCTGGGAATCTCTCTGAGTGTGATGTGTGGACACCAGGACCCCATGATCAGGAAAGTGATGCCACAGGAGCAATTGCCTAAGCCGGACCCAAAGGGTAGTTGTAAGGGACCAGGTTCATCCACTATTGCTTTGTCGAACACAGTTCCCATCTATGTTGAAACACAGATCTTTCTGGGTACTTTCTGGGCTTGTATTCTGCTGCTCTGAGCAGTGGACTGAGAGTCTGGAGGCTGAATAGGCAGCCAAACGTGACTGGACAGGCTACTGCCCCTGAATTCTGAGGGGTGCCCCAGCTTACCCGTTGGCTGTGTTTGTATGATAGTGAGGCATGAGATTGAATCGGGAACTCAGGAGAGGGAGACATGAGAGTCCCTTTGCATGTGGATTCTTGCTTAGCCAGAATCTGGCCTAGCTGGCTTGCCCTGACCTGTTAGGTTCTCTGTACATAAGTTGCAGGTGAGGCTGGATACCTTCCCAGCCATGCTCTGATTCTACTATAGGTGAGCTCTGAGCACACACAGACAGAGACAGACAGACAGACAGACAGACAGACAGAGACACACACACACACTCATTACTGTCAGGTCTGGTAGTACAGCATATGGTGAGGGCTGGGGCTCTCTGGGGTCTGTGGGCATGAGAGCTGCTGCCTTACAATCTCTACAAGCCAGGTTTTAACCCATCATCAATGACCACAGTGTAGGAGCTTTTTATATTCTCACTCTTTCCAGCAGATGTGGCTGGTGGGCTGGCCTTCCAGAGGCTGCCCTCTGAGCGTGCTGCAGGGCCGTGTGGGCGGTGATCAAGATTGCTAGCCAATAACTGACTAGGGGTCTTGACACTCCTGGGCGTGTCATAGCACACTGGCCAATGATATTGCTGGCAAGGGTTCTGGGCGTGGCATAGGCCTCTGGACTATCAGAGAAAGGCTGGTGCCCTGTCTGTGGGCCTTCTGAAGTAAGCCCAACAATGGGAGCTCAGAGCTGGCCTTAAAAGGCTGGGCATGCTTCCAGGAAGTGCAAAGCAGGGTTCAGCCCAGGACCCTGCCTTGCAGAAGCTGTCCAGTGTGCATGTGTATAACTCCGTTTGTGCCTGTGCCTCTGTGGATGTGTGCGTGTGTGTAACAGTGAGAGAGTGTGTTTTTGTGTGTTTGTGTGTGTGTGAGAGGGAGGGAGAGAGAGAGAGAAAAACAGAATCACTGTGGTACAAGTGATTTTGTGCAAAACACTTGGCACATTCTGATTTACAGCTCAATATTGACACCATTGTAGCTCTCCTTGGCCCTTGGTCACTTTTCGTATTTTCAGATAAAAAGACACTGAAATCGGAGACGTTTCTGCCATGAGGCTTGCTCTGGGAACTAGCAGCTGCCCAGTGTGTGTTGCCAGACTAGGAAACTTGTGGTGCCTGTCCATTTGCAGAGTCTCCTGGATGAGTTACTTCTCGAGCCTTTTTCGCTAGGTCCCTTTGGAGCTGCATATAGCTAATAATTTGGCGATTTTACTCTTTTGGACAATTCTTTTCCTGATGCAAAGTTTCTCTCGAGGTTTTAGCAATCAATTGTTTGAATGTCATATCGCATCCAATGTAGAAAATGACTACATCATTGTCTTGCACTCTCTCTCTCTCTCTCTCTCTCTCTCTCTATATATATATATATATATATATATATATATATATATATATATATATAACATGTAGAGGTCTGAAAATATATTTTAGCTAGAGACCTGCACAGCTCTGGATTCGGGTAGTAATGCGGATACACCTGGCCCTTCTGAGCCACAGTCATGAGAGACATCTCACAGAGCCATTCGTTTTCCTCTTGTCACTCTACAAATCTCTCAGCACAAACTACAGCTGCCAAATCATCTACTTCACTCTTGCTCTTTTTGTCCACCGAGTCCTATCCTAAAACTGTAAATCAAAGAAGAAATAGACATAGTTCAGTTCCCTGCACACAGGACAGGCTGAGGCTGGACTGGGAGGAAGAAATACGCCGGCCTGCATTGGCTGGAGCATCACTAAAACTACTTCCAAATTGGAGAGCCAAGGGCAGTTTTGGAGAGTGGGCTGAAGGCCAAGGGTTGCTTCTCAGAGTGGGCTAAGACCTAGATCTTCTAAGTGTAAACTTTCCTCACAAACATAAAATAAAAATGACACTTGTAATAAGTATGCATGGGAATGGAGGGTTTGTCTTCAGTGCTCTGGCACTGATCAACACGGGCAGAATTCATGTCCTTTTCAGTCACTGTCATACTGTCTCTCTGACTGTCTCTGCGTGCCTTCTTCCCTGGACCCTTCATGGAAGTCAGTGCATGCATCCTGAACTCGGTCTTCCTGGTGTTGAAATTTTCCTTTCTTTGCCCTTTGGTTTAGTTAGTCTCGTGCATATGGCGTAGTACAGAGGAGAACTTAGGAGACAGCGTGCCTGCTGCAGCTAACAGGCATATGTCCATCTCCAGCTGCAGCTGTCCAGGCCCTCTGAGCTTGACTACCATTCTCCAGGGCCCTGTGGCTGACAGTCAGCCTAAATGCAGCCCTCTACAATTTCCTGCACCACATCCTTGTCCTTATTCCATGAGAGCCCCAGTCAAGAGAAGTGAAAGTCTACCACCCTGGCACACATATTGTGCTTTCCCTCTATTGGGCCGTATGTAAAGGATCTGTGGTACTGATGGCCACACCAGTGTCCAGATTTTCCATACAAAACGGACCCTTCCAGGTGAGGGGTGGGGCTGTGATCTCCACTGGAAGCTCTTAATTCAGACAATGGAGGCATCCATCTTCCTTTTGTCTCTCTGTAGCAAGGGCCCGGGGAGTTTGTGCTTCCTGCAAGCAGAGCGACTTTGTATGGGACACTCATGCATACCTACTCTGGGAATCTGTCTGAGTGTGATGTGTGGACACCAGGACACCGTGATCAGGGATTGTGAGGCCACAGGAGCAATTGTCTTAGCCAGACCCAAAGGGTAGGTGTAAGGGGACGGGTTCATACACTATTGTTTGGTCAAACACAGTTCCCATCTATGTTGAAACAAAGCTCTTTCTGGGTTCATTCTGGCTTGTAATCAGCTGCCCTGAGCAGTGGACTGAGAGTCTGCAGGCTGAGTAGACAGCCAAACGTGACTGGACAGGCTCCTGCCCTTGAATTCTGAGGGGTGCCCCAGCTTACCCTATTGGCAGTGTTTGGATGACAGTGAGGCATGAGATTGAATCGGAAACTCAGGAGAGGGAGACATGAGAGTCCCTTTGCATGTGCATTCTTGCTGAGCCAGAATTAGGGCTAGCTGGCTTTTCCTGACCAGCTAGGTTCTCTGTACATGAGTTGCAAGTGAGGCTGGGTACCTTACCACCCATGCTCTTAGACTACTATAGGTGAGCTCTGAGCACACACAGACACAGACAGACAGACAGACAGACACACACACACACACACATTACTTTCAGGTCTAGTAGTACAGCATTTGGTGAAGGCTGGGGCTGTCTGCGGTCTGTCGGCATGAGAGCTGCTCTCTTACAATCTCTACAAGCCAGGTTTGAACCTGTCATCAATGAACACAGTGTAGGAGGTTTTTGAATTCTCATCTCTTTCCAGCAGAAGTGGTTGGTGGGCGGGCCTTCTAGAGGCTGCCCAATGAGCGTGCTGCAGGGCCGTGTGTGCTGTGCTCAAGGTTGTTGGCCAATCACTGACTAGGGGCCTTGACACTCCTGGGCGTGTCCTAGCACACTGGCCAATGATATTGCTGGCAGGGGTTCTGGGCATGGCCTAGGCCTCTGGCATATCAGAGCATGGCTAGTGAACTGTCTGAGGGCCTGCTGAAGTAAGCCCGACAATGGGAGCTCAGAGCTGGCCTTATAAGGCTGGGCGTGCTTCCAGGAAGTGCGAAGCAGGGTTCACCCAGGGCCCTGCCTTGCAGAAGCTGTCCAGTGTGCATGTGTATAACGCCGTTTGTGCCTGTGCCTCTGTTCATGTGTGCGTGTGTGTAACTGTGAGAGTGTGTGTCTGTGTGTGTTTGTGTGTGTGTGTGAGGGAGGGAGAGACAGAGAGAACAACAGAATCACTGTGTCACAAGTGATTTTGTGCAAAACACTTGGCACATTCTGATTTACAGCTCAATATTGACACCATTGTAGCTCTCCTTGGCCCTTGGTCACTTTTCTTATTTTCAGATGTAAAGACACTGAAGAGGGAGAGGTTTTTGCCCTGAGGCTTGCACTGTGAACTAGCAGCTGCCCTGTGTGTGTTGCCAGACTAGGAAACTTGTGGTGCCTGTCCATGTGGAGAGTCTCCTTGATGAGTTCCTTCTCAATCCTTTTTCACTAGGTCCTGTTGTAGCGGCATATAGCTAATGATTTTGAGATTTTACTCCTTTGGACAATTCTTTTCCTGATGCACCGTTTCTCTCCAAGTTTTAGCAATCAATTGTCTGAATGTCATATTGAATCCATTGTAGAAAATGACTACATCAGTGTCTCTCTCTCTCTCTCTCTGTGTATATATATATATATATACCATGTAGAGATCTGAAAATATTTTTTAGCTAGAGCCCTGCACAGCTCGGGATTAGGGTAGTTATGCGGATAGACCTGGCCCTTCTGAGCCACAGTCATGAGAGACATCTCACAGAGCCATTTGTATACCTCTTATCACTCTACAAATCTCTCTCAGCACAAACTACCGCTGCCAAATCATCTACTTCCCTCTTGCTCTTTTTGTCCACCGAGTCCTATCCCAAAACTATCCCAGCACACAGGACAGTCTGAGGCTGGACCAGCGAGATACAATACACCAGCCTGCATCTTGGCTGGAGCATCACTAAGACTACTTCCAAATTGGGGAGGTGAGTGCAGTTTTGGGGAGTGGGCTGCAGGCCAAGTGTTGCTTCTCAGAGTGGGCTAAGACCTAGATGTTCTAAGTGTAACCTTTCCTCACAAACATAAAATAACAATGCCACTTGTTAGAAGTAAGCATGGGCATGGAGGGTTTGTCTTCAGTGCTCTGGCACTGATCAACACAGGGCCAGAATTTCAGTCCTTTTCTGTCTCTGTCATCCTGTCTCTCTGACTGTCTCTACTTGCCTTCTTCATTGGGCCCTAATGTAAGTCAGTGCATGCATCGTGATCTCCGACTTCCTGGTGTTGAAATTTTCCTTTCTATTCCCTTTGGATTATTCAGTCTCCTGCATATGGCGTAGTACATTGGAGAACTGAGGAGACAGCGATCCTGCTGCAGGTAACAGGCATATGTCCATCTCCAGCCCCAGCTGTCCAGGCCCTCTGTGCTTGACTCCCATTCTCCAGGGCCCTGAGGCTGACACTCACCCTAAATGCAGCCCTCCTCAATTTCCTGCACCACATCCTTGTCCTTATTCCATGAGAGCCCAGGTCAAGAGAAGTGAAACTCTACCACCCTGGCACACACATTGTGCTTTCCCTCTATTGGGCTGAATGTAAAGGATCTGTGGTACTGATGGCCACACCAGTGTCCATATTTTCCACGCAAAACGGAAGCTTCCAGGGTTCAGAAAGAAGGTTTTTTGATGGCTGTGAAATGTCTTTTCCAAGTGTCTCATGGGGTTTCAAATCCTTTTGAAACCTGAAGTTCTTTCTTGTATCTAGGGAATATTCTCACCTCTGGCCCGAAGTCATCCCCAACTAGGAGCACAGCTATCCTGGGGTCAGGAGGTCTGCCAGCCTGCTAGCTCCTGGAGGGATTCCTGAGTATGTCCTCAGGTCCCAAGTGGTAACAGGTGTTTCCAATTGCCTGTATTAGCAGCAGCCAGGCCCTCAGGCGAGGGGCAGGGCTGTGATCTCCACTGGAAACTCCTAATTCAGCCAATGGAGGCATCCATCTTCCTTTTGTCTCTCCATAGCAAGGGCCCTGGGAGTTTGTGCTTGCTTCAAGCAGAGCGACTTTATATGGCTTGTTGTGTTGGCGATTTCACCTAGGCTACTGGAGCCTCAGTTTGTAAGTCTTTCTGACACAAGCCATATTCTGTCTCCTCATTTCCATGCCAGTATCACTCAGAGTTTATATTAAAGATATGGATACATATATAAAAATATATACATATATATTTACATATATGTCATTTTTAGAATTGTTGACATGTGTATTTGACCTTAATTTAGAAATACCACATTTATAACAGCTTAGTTTTTCAGAAATAATTGGCCATATAGTTGGAGCAACATTCAATACAAATATAAATAATAGAACCTTCCAGTAGCATTTCTAATAGTGTTTCTATCAGCATCCTTATTGTAATTATCATAGCCCAGAACTTCCCTTCTTTTTCTAGTGTAAGCCTCAATACGTATGTGTTTGTTTTATTTTTCTGGAAATCTTAATTTCCCTGGATCCTGAAGTGTTAGGTAATTTTTGAAGCAGCCCTATGTTTCTCAACAGATGGTTTCTATGTTTCTGCTGTAATCAGGTCTTCTTGTGGTTTTTGTTTTCATTTTTTTTTATTTTTTAAAGTCCTCCTAGATCATCCAAATTTATTTGCATATTTATTTATTTCGTCAGGTATCACATGATAGGTCATTTCTTCTGCTTGATAGATTTTCTCTTATAATTGAAGGGAACTTTTGACGCACAATACATTTCCTGGGGGAAATACTACACACATATGGTGAAGGCTTGGGTTGTCTGGGGTCTGTGAGCATTAGAACTGCTGTCTTACAATCTCTACAACCCAGGTTTGAACCTGTCATGAATGAACACAGTCTAGGGGGGTTTTGTCTTCTGGTCTATTTCCAACTCTTCTATTTCTCTTCTTGCCATCTCTGTCTCTGACTTTCACAGGCTCTCACTCTGTCTGCACTCAGTAATATTTTACTTATATCCTTATTTTATTGACAGGCCCAGATATACAAAGAGAGTTGCCAGAGCACTGCTGAGCTCTGGCTTGTTTTGTTGGTGATTTCACCTAGGCTACTGGAGCCTCCGCTTTGTCTCTCTGACACAAGCCATATTCTGTTTCCTCATATCCATGGAAGTATGTCTCAGACTTTATAATAAAGATATAAATCCATATATATATATATATATATATATATATATATATATATATATATATATATATATATACATATATATCTGTCATTTTTGGAATTATCAACCTATGTAATTGTTCTTAATCAGAATTAACACATTTATAACAGCTTCCTTTTTCATTAATAATTGGCCACATAGTTGGAGCAGGATTCAATACAATTATAAATAATAGAACCTTCCAGTAGCATTTCTAATAGCATTCTATCAGCATCCTTATTGTAATTATTATAGTACAGAACTTGCCTCCTTTCTCTAGTGTAAGCTTCAATACATATGAGTTTCTTTTCAAAATCCTGAAATCCTAATTTCCCTGGATTCTGAAGTGACTCGGAATTTTTGAAACAGCCCTCTGTTTCTCAGCAGATGGTTTCTCTGTTTCTGCTCTCATCAGGTCTTATTGTGCTTTTTGTTTTTATTTTTCATTTTTGTCAAATCCTCTTAGATCATCCAAATTTATTTGCATATTTATTTATTTATTTAGTCCTATATTATATGAGGGGTCATTTATCCTGCTTGATAGATTTTTCTCTTATAATTGAAGCTAAGTTTACACTAACAATACATTTCCTGTGGTAAATACTACACATATGGTGAAGGCTAGGGTTGTCTGGGGTCTGTGGACATGAGACTGCTGCCTCACAATCTCCACAACCCAGGTTTGAACCTGTCATGTATGAACACAGTGTGGAAGATTTTGGACTTCTGGTCTCTTTCCAACTCTTCTATTTCTCTTATTGTCTTCTCTGTCTCTGACTCTCACAGGCTCTCACTCACTCTGTCTGCACTCATTAATATTTTACTTATATATTATTTTACTGACAGGCCCAGATATACAAAGAGAGTCACCAGGGCACTGCTGAGCTCTGGTTTGTTTTGTTGGCGATTTCACCTAGGTTTCTGGAGCCTCAGCTTTGTAAGTCTCTCTGGCACAAACCATACTCTGTCTCCTCATAACCATGCCAGTATCCCTCATAGTTGATAATAAATATACACATACATATATGTACATATATATACATATATATATATATATCTGTTATTTTTAGAATTGTTGACTTTTTTATTTGATCTTAACGCAGAATTACTGCATTTATAACAGCCTCCTTATTCATAAATAATTGGTCACATAGTTGGAGCAGGATTCACTACAATTTTAAGTTAGAAACCTTCCAGGAGCATTTCCAATAGCCTTTCTATCAGTATCCTTATTGTAATTATCATAGCACAGAACTTGCCCCCATTTTCTAGTGTAAGCTTCAATACGTATGTATTGAGCCAGGGGCTCAAAATGGGGTCCTGGGCTTCCACATAGTTCTCTGGCATTCTTCCTTAGCCAGAATCTGGGCTAGCTGGCTTTCCCTGACCAGCTAGGTTCTCTGTACATAAGTTGCAGTTGGGGTGGGCTACCTTGACACCCATGCTCTGAGACTACTACAGGTGAGCTTTGAACACACACAGACACACAGAGAGGGAGAGATCGACACACACACACACACACACACACACACACACACACACACACACACACACACTACTGTCAGGTCTGGTAGTACAGCATATGGTGAAAGCTTGGGCTGTTTGGGGTCTGTGGGCATGAGAGCTGCTGCCTTACAATCTCTACAAGCCTGGTTTGAACCTGTCATCAATGAATACAGTGTAGGAGGTTTTTGAATTCTGGTCTCTTTCCAACTCATCTATTTCTCTTCTTGCCTTCTCTGTCCCTAACTCTCACATGCTCTCACACACTCTGTCTTCACTCATGGTACTCAAGGCTGCTGTCCTATCACTGACTAGAGGCCCTGACCCTCCTGGGCTTGTCCAAGCACACTGGCCAATGAGATTGGTTGGCAGGGGTTCTGGACGTGGCCTAGGCCTCTGGCCTATCAGAGCCTGGCTGGCGCCCTGTGTGTGGGCCTTCTGAAGGAAGCCCGCCAATGGGAGCTCAGAGCTGGCCTTAAAAGGCTGGGCATGCTTCCAGGAAGTTCGAAGCAGGGTTCAGCCCAGGGCCCTGCCTTGCAGAAGCTGTCCAGTGCGCATGTGTATAACTCCGTTGGTGCCTGTGCCTCTGTGGATGTGTGCGTGTGTGTGGCTGTGAGAGTGTGTGTTTCTGTGTGTGTGTGTGTGAGAGAGAGAGAGGGATAGAGAGAGAGAACAACAGAATCACTGTGGCACAGGTGATTTTGTGCAAAGCACTTGCCACATTCTGATTTATAGCTCAATATGACACCATTATAGCTCTCCTAGGCCATTGGCCACTTTTCTTCTTTTCAGATGTGAAGACACTGAAGAGGGTGAGGTTTTTGCGCTGTGGCTTGCACTGGGAACTAGCAGCTGCCCTGAGTTTGTTCCCAGACTAGGAAACTTGTGAGACTGTCCATGTGGAGTGTCTCCTGTATGAGTTTCTACTCAAGCCTTTTTTGCTCAGTCCCGTTGGAGCTGCATATAGCTAATGATTTGGAGATTTTACTCCTTTGGACAATTCTTTTCCTGATGCACTGTTTCCCTCCAGGTTTTAGCAATAAATTGTTTGAATGTCATATCGAATCCATTGTAGAAAATGACTACATCAGTATCTCGCTCACTCTCTCTATATATATATATATGTAACATGTAGATGTCTGAAAATATTTTTTAGCTAGAGACCTGCACAGCTCTGGATTAGTGTAGTAATGCGGAAACCCCTGGCCCTTCTGAGTCACAGTCATGAGATACATCTCACAGAGCCATTCGTATACCTCTTATCACTCTAAAAATCTCTCTCAGCACAAACTACAGCTGTCAAATCATCTACCTCCCTCTTGCTCATTTTGTCCAACGACTCCTATCCCAAAACTGTAAATCAAAGAACAAATAGATATAGTGCAGTTCCCTGCACACAGGACAGGCTGAGGCTGGACCAAGGAGATGCAATACGTCAGCCTGCATCTTAGCTGGAGCATCACTAAGACTACTTCTAATTTGGAGAGGCGAGGGCAGTTTTGGAGAGTGGGCGGCAGGCCAAGTGTTGCTTCTCAGAGTGGGCTAAGATCTAGATGTTCTAAGTGTTACTTTCCTCACAACATAAAATAGCAATGCCACTTGTAAGAAGTATGCATGGGCATGGAGCGTTTGTCTTCAGTGCTCTGGCAATGATCAACACAGGACCAGAATTTCAGTCCTTTTCTGGCTTGCCCTAAGCATCTAGGTTCTCTGTACATAAGTTGCAGGTGAGGCTGGCTACCTTGCCACCCATGCTCTGCGACTACTATAGGTGAGTTCTGAGCACACACAGACACAGACAGACAGACAGACAGACACACACATACACACACATTACTGTCAGGTCTGGTAGTACAGCATATGGTGAAGGATGGGGCTGTCTGGGGTCTGTGGGCATGAGAGCTGCTGCCTTACAATCTCTACAAGTCAGGTTGCAACCTGTCATCAATGAACACAGTGTAGGAGGTTTTTGAATTCTGGTCTCTTTCCAACTCATCTATGTCTCTTCTCGCCTTCTCTGTCTCTAACTCTCACATGCTCTCACACACTCTGTCTCACTCATTAATATTTTACTTATATACTTATTTTACTGACAGGCCCAGATATACAAAGAGAGTTGTCAGAGCACTGCTGAGCTCTGGCTTGTTGTGTTGGCGCTTTCACCTAGGCTACTGGAGCCTCAGTTTGTAAGTCTCTCTGACACAAGCCATATTCTGTCTCCTGATTTCCATGCCAGTATCACTGAGAGTTTATAATAAAGATATACATACATATATATACATATATACATATATATTTATATATCTGTCATTTTTAGAATTGTCAACCTATGTATTTGACCTTAATTCAGAATTAGCACATTTATAACAGCCTAGTTTTTCAGAAATAATTGGCCATATAATTGGAACAGGATTCAATACAATTATAAATAATAGAACCTTCCAGTAGCATTTCTAATCGTGTTTCTATCAGCATCCTTATTGTAATTATCATAGCCCAGAACTTCCCTCCTTTTTCTAGGGTAAGCTTCAATACATATGTGTTTGTTTTCTTTTTCTGGAAATCTTAATTTCCCTGGACCTTGAAGATTTAGGGAATTTTTTAAGGAAGCCCTCTGTTTCTCAGCTAATGGTTTCTATGTTTCTGCTGTAATCAGGTCTTCTTGTGGTTTTTGTTTTTATTTTTGTTTTATTTTTTCAAGTCCTCCTAGATCATCCCCATTTATTTGCATATTTATTTAGTCAGGTATCACATGAGGGTCCTTTCTTCTGTTTGATATATTTTCTCTTATAATTGAAGGGAACTTTTGACGCACAATACATTTCCTGGGGCAAATACTACACACATATGGTGTAGGCTTGTGTTGTCTGGGGTCTGTGGGCTTTAGAGCTGCTGCCTTACAATCTCTATGACCCAGGTTTGAACCTTTCATGAATGAACACAGTCTAGGGGGGTTTTGATTTTCTGGTCTCTTTCCAACTCTTCTATTTCTCTACTCGCCTTCACTGTCTCTGACTCTCACAGGCTCTCACTCACTCTGTCTGCACTCAGTAATATTTTACTTATATCCTTATTTTATAGACAGGCCCAGATATACAAAGAGAGTTGCCAGAGCACTGCTGAGCTCTGGCTTGTTTTGTTGGTGATTTCACCTAGGCTACTGGAGCCTCAGCTTTGTAACTCTCTCTGACACAAGCCATATTATGTCTCCTCGTATCCATGGCTGTATCTCTCAGACTTTATAAAAGAGATATATATCCATATACATATATAAATGTACATATATATCTATATATTTCTGTCATTTTTAGAATTGTCAACCTAGGTAATTGATCTTAATCAGAATTAACACATTTATAACAGCTTCCTTTTTTATTAATAATTGGCCACATAGTTGGAGCAGGATCAATACAATTATAAATAATAGAACCTTCCAGTAGCATTTCTAATAGCATTTCTATCAGCATCCTTATTGTAATTATCATAGTACAGAACTTGCCTCCTTTCTCTAGTGTAAGGTTCAATACATATGAGTTTCTTTTCATTCTCCTGAAATCTTAATTTCCCTGGACTCTAAAGTGTCTCGGGATTTTTTAAGCTGCCCTCTGTTTCTCAGCAGATGGTTTCTATGTTTCTGCTGTAATCAGGTCTTCTTCTGCTTTTTCTTTTTCTTTTTCATTTTTTCAAATCCTCCTCGATCATCCCCATTTATTTGCATATTTATTTATTTAGTCCTATATTACACGAGTGGTCATTTCTTCTGCTTGATAGATATTTCTCTTGTAATTGAAGGGAAGTTTACACTCATAATACATTTCCTGTCGTAAATACTCCACACAAATGGTGAAGGCTGGGGTTGTCTGGGTTCCCCTGACATGAGACTGCTGCCTGCCAGGATCCATTTCTCTGCTTGATAGATGATAAGCTTTGAAACAATGGAAGCCCTAGAGACAAGTTTCATTTCCCCCTGGGCAGGCCATTTTCCCCTCAGGTAGACCATTTACCAGAAACAGTGACACAACACATAGTTGTGGTAGCAAACATGATTTCATCCATTGTATGTTGCAAGGAACATTCCCCCTTTGAAGATTGCTCCCCCTCCTCCTCCTCCAGCACTTCCCCCCTCCTTCCCCAAAGCCTTATAATGCCTGTGTTCACAATAAAATTTACAGCTTGATCAGAAACGTGACTTGCTGCCATTCTTCGTGTGTCGTGTCCCTATCATTTCAGGTCTCATTGGGTTCCTAGCCCCTGCTCACCGCCCTGCTGGCCGGGGCATTCTGGTGCCTGAGCGTGGGGCGAAGAAATCTTCCGGACCTAGAAACTCTGCTGATCAAGGGGGTAGGACTACCCGAATTCACTGAGGCACCGCAGCCCAAGGGGGGTAATGCAAAGACTCGCAGAGATCGCCACGGAAATACCTGACCATGAGTAGCATCTGGAGGAGAGTGTCAGTGGCTGAGGTAAGCAAAACCATGGGACATGAATTTAGCAAACAAGATTTATTTATTAAAGGACTCAAGGAGTCACTCAAGACACAAGGAACTAGGGTTAAAAAGAAAAAAAATTAAAGAAGTTTTTAGATTATATTGGAATATTTGCCCCTGGTTCCCCCAGGAAGACACTATAGATGAGAAACCTTGGAGGAGAATTGGTGACTGTCTTAATGATTACTATCAATCTTTTGGTCCTGAACGTGTACCTGTTTCTGCATTTTGTTACTGGAATTTAATTAATGATATCTTAAAAATCTATAATAATCACACTGATATTGAAAACCTTATTACAGAGGGCGAAAAGGTCCTCCGGCAACTTTCTAGTCCGCCGTCCAGGACAAAGACCCCATCTCCATGCCTTTCTGTGATTATTGATCTTCATCACCCAGTACCCAGTCAAAATAAAAGCCTCCCAGCACCCAATGAATGTAAAAGCCCTGTTCCCCTCCCTACAGGTTCCACCTCACTCACTAAAGTTCCCTCCATTGACCCTCCTATTGCTAATTCACATGAGAATGAAACCCAGCATTCCTCCCCCCGCCTCTATCCAGTTTTACAAACCCCCCCCTCTCCTGAAGCACTTCCCACGGAGAATGAGGCTTTACTAGAAAGAGGCTGCAAGATACTAAAATCCTGATTGGTGTCATCCGCCCTTTAATTCCCCTCCCTATATCCATGCCCCTGCTCTCCAGCCTGACCCTATTCTTGACAATCCTTCTGTCAGGTGGGCAAGCTTAGGAGCCCTTACAGGAATTTTCACCCTCTGCAAGGTCCTTGCTGACCGGAGAGAGCAGCTTCAATTAATGAAAGAAATAGCTGCAGTTACAGAAGAGCTTACATTTTTAGCCTCACCAAAAAACCTAAACCCAATCCCTAAAACTAAAGCTAAAACTAAACCATCCAAATCAAAACCGGTTTTGGCTTTCCAAGTTACTCAGAGCCAGGCTCAAACTGGCTAACCCTAACCCCTATGCTCTTCCTTGTCCAGACTGCCTCCCTACACCACCGTCCCTCTGTTTTGTGCTCTGGTCCCTGACTTGGCCAATAATACTGATTAGAACACTTTCTTTAAAACTGTAAAATATACCTTAGCCTAGAAAAAAAAATTTCAAAGATTTTTCTCTGCGTGGTGGTGCAGTGGTAAACTAAGCCCGCCTGTTCCGCCCTCACAGCCAATCACAGCACAGAGCCCCTGCTCCACAGATTGGCAAAGACTGCAGTCAATCATTCCCTAGCCACTAACGCCCCTCCTGGGTAGATAGGCTGTGAGTTAGGAATCCAAAAACCAAAGCGGTTTTTCAAAGGGAAAATTTTTCTCTTCACCAAAAATGTATATTTTAGGTCTGTGCTAACCTTGTTTTCATTAATGTGTGTTAACCCCTAAGTAACTAAAGATTGTTTTAAATTTTAAATAAGATTTAGTTAAGTTAAATGTGGTTTTAAAGATCCAGACTCATAGAGTTGGCACACCTTTACCAGAGTAAAATATAGGACAGTTCCGTCCTTTTGATAGCTAATATCAGCATCAATTCATTAGTTAAAAAGATTTTCTGAGATATCTAGGTTTGGTAATATGCCTCTGTAGTCTCTCTCACTCTTGTGAAAATTGTAGATATTACCAGCACCCCAATATCAACTGCCACTGTTTGTTAATTTAATTCCATGCTTGAACTGACTTTCTAATAACCCAGTCAGTGTAGAGCAGTGGCCTTGCCAGGAAAAAAAGGGTTAAACGTGCTATTCCTGGCCTGATAAAAAAATTTTTATTCAACAGATGTGATTCAACAAAATTATTTAGTGTAAAAGGGTCATCTAAAAATGTTAACAGTAAAAATTTATTTTAACATTTCAGCTATAAAGTTTATCTTAGCTTTTTAAGTTACCCATCCAAATCAAAGTGAAAGATCAATTAAGTTGTGTACCCACCCTTGTTCATAGCTGCCCTAAGGGTGTGATAGCTTTGTGATAAACAAATGTCCTAGCAAACAAAGTTTAACATTTTACTTAAAATTGTTTTTAAGACTGCTTGGGTTAGTGAAAGATAACACAATAGTTATGTTAATTATTTACATGCCAGAGGCTTTTGCGCTGGTTTTCCTCTTTATATCTTTCTGCTTTTAAAAATTATCTGGTTTGTTTTAAGAGGTTTATTCTTGATAAATTAAGGTAATAAATGGT
The DNA here is from genome assembly GCF_950295315.1 of Erinaceus europaeus. Taxonomy (NCBI): domain Eukaryota; kingdom Metazoa; phylum Chordata; class Mammalia; order Eulipotyphla; family Erinaceidae; genus Erinaceus; species Erinaceus europaeus. Next base: position 780,597 of record NW_026647130.1, on the reverse strand, counting down.
GTTTTTGGTCTGATAGAAGATTTGTTTTGGCAAATCCTGATTTAACAAAATTAAAATTTTGAACATTTAAACTATGAGGTTTTATTTTAGCCTTTTAAGTTGCCATATTAGAGTTCTAAAGAGTAAAATCTATTAAGAGTTTTATATCTATGCTTACTCATGATAGCCTTGTGATGAGTAAAGATCTTAGTAAACTAAAGTTATAGTATTGTACTTAAACTGTCTAATCAGTTTAAAATAATGCCAAAAATGGTAAACATTTTATCATGTCAACACATTAGGTATTGACTTTCTATAACATATTGGTATATTCTAATAAAGAGCCTTCTAAAATCATAGAAAAAACCTCAAGCCAATTCTAACCATTAGATCATCAATTAACTTGGTACAAGTTCTCTCCCTAAGTAAATAATTATAGGTACATCTGCACATGAAGAACTGATAGCTCATATGATAAGATTTAAAACTAAACATTTTTAATTTTTTTTTATTTATGGGTGTGTGATGACTCCTAAAGTCACTCATATCCTAAAATTTTTCTCATTTTTTACAAGCCTCATAAAAATTTTAATGCTTGACCCGCCATAGTGAGAGCACTTTACTGGCTCCTGCATTGTTTAATTAAGATCCTGCTATTCAGACTTTTAAGATTAATCTCAAAAATTTTGTGGGCTAAAGCTCAAACAAGAAAAACTAAAACCCTTAAGCTTAATTAATAAAAAAGGAGTATTCAGTTGGCTAAAGTGTCATTGAAGTAACATACTAAACCTTTTTAATATTTACAAAAATTTGAATTGTCCATTTATTATATCTCATTGACAAAGCCACCCACTTTTACAGTTAGAGACATATTTCCCTTTTCTCTTTTTTCAACACTGGATGTCCATGTTTTCCTTTTATTATGGTGGATGACATTTCTCTTGCAAAATCCACAGAGTCTCTGTTAGCAAGTCCTTACCATAAAGGACGCCATGGCAGTATATACTCCAGCTAACCTCACCAGCCTAACCAAGTCTTCTCTTTCTGCTGACCTACCACTGCTGACTTCATCTTTGCATGTTTATTGACTGCTCACTTTTCTCAAAATATCCCTCGATGTTCAAGGAACCTCACCTTAACTCCTAATGTGTATGTACCTCCTCTGTGTTTTGGTACAACACCATCCTATATTTTCATGTCAATTCTTCTCTACCTGGTCCTTGCCTCCTATTTTTGCTTGTTCCACAGCTTACCCTCTATGAAGAACAAAAAGTTCATCAGTTGGCGCTGACCAGACCAGACATGCTGTGTTTCTTCCCCTGGACATCACATCCAGGGATGTGATGCTTCCCTTAGACTTGCTGGTGGCATGCTAGGACACTCTATATAATCCTCCCATGAATTTTCTGACAAATTACAACAGGTTATAGACTCCACCACAAATAGTCTTGAGTCACTACAGAGCCCATTATGAGACCTTTATTAGTCTTTTGTTAATGATTACCTTAAGGTCCTTTATTTTTAATAAGGTTACTGATTTTATAAAATGGCATATTGACTCCTTGGCATCAAAACCTTTGCAAATATATTATCACAGACTTGATTTGGCAGACAGAGGCATGGCTGAACCAGAGGATGACAGACCCTCTTTTCGGAAGGCATAGACCCCCTTTTCGGATGGCATAAAACTCAGAATTATGCATGGAGACATCCAACCTTGGCAGGGCAAGGACACCAGTAAGGGGTGCAAGGCAAAGCACTGCAGGGGGAGGACCCTATCGTCCGCCTCTGAGTCCCCTGTGAAGCAAACCTGATTTGCATGGAGGTTGGTGTCAGCAAAAAAAATTGATTCCCTAGAAACTGTGGCTCTGCCTCCCCTCCCCAAAAAGAAACCAAGAGCCTTATAAGATGCGGGAAGGTTGGTTTTGCACCCACCCCATGGGAGGAATCGGGTCAATACTTCCCTCCTCTGGTTACGCCCACCAAACCTGCTGTTAGGGTCTCTGCTCCTCACCCCCATTACCTGCCTCAATTTAAAATTATAACAAAGGGTGATATGCCAGGAACCATTTCTCTGCTTTATAGATGATAAGCTTTGAGACAACGGAACCCCTCAAGACAAGCGTTAATTCCCCCCTGGGCAGGCCAATTCCCCTTAGGTAAACCATTTATCAGTAATCAAGTGAGTCAACACAAGTGAGTCAACACACAGTTTGGTTCATGCCATTTGTTGCAAGGACAATTCCGCTTTGAAGTTTGCTCCCCCTCCCCCGTCCTCCAGCATTCTTTCTCATTCCCCAAAGACTTATAATGCCTGTGTTCACAATAAAAATTTGCAGCTTGATCAGCAGCTGTCTTTCTCTCGTGTCTCATGTTCCTTCATTTCAGGTCTAATTGGATTCCTAGCCCCTGTTCACCGCCCTGCTGGTTGGGGTAATTTATGGATTGATTGCCTCAAGGGGTAATTGCCACAGCTCAGTGCCTGCGCCACGAATAATCCACAGCTCCTGCACTCCATTTGTTCCCCTTTCGCTGCCCTTGTTGCGTGGTCACTGTGGTGGTTATTGTTGCAGTTGTTGTTACTGACCTTGCATCAGACAGAGAGAAAAGGAGAGAGCAGGGGAAATACAGAGTGGGAGAGAAAGATAGAGCCCATAAAGACCTGCTTCACTGCCGGGATAGCCTGAGGGTACTTCTTCCCGAGCCGGTGCTCTCTGGGTTGGAGAGAACTCAACTGGAGCTGATCTAGGCTGCTGTGTGGGAGAGGGATCAGGAACGCGTGCTGCACCAACTTCCGCAGGAGATACACTCTGGAACTCTCGGAGCCGGAAAGCAATTTCCAAGTGTCTTTAATCAGAAGAGCAGCTGTTTTTATACTCTCCAAGTAGGGTGGAAACAGGATGTGATATAGAGAGGGTGGAGAGAAAAGTGACTGGTGAAAATCAGAGTGTGACAAGGAGGGGGCGGAACAGGCGAGAATCCTATAACTGAACCACCAATGCCCTGGAGTGTTTATGTAAAAGTGATTTATGTAAATAGACCAAACCTTTGGATCAGTAAATCCCTATATAGGCATATGGATAAGAAGAAGCCAGGGGGAGATGGCAACTACCCAACATCTCCCCCTTTCTTTTTAACTTTTTGCCATAGTATCAGGAGTGTGGGGCACTTTGTGAGGCAGGGAGACTGATAAGAGGCACACCTTTTTTGGGGTTCTACTGTCCCTCCTTGCTCAACCTCTCCGTGGAGAGAGAGACTAACAGGATTGACACACCCCTCAGGCTCAAGCCCTTCCAAGCTCAACCATATCCTCACAATTCCCCAACATCTTCCTCTTACTTAATGGCCATATATAACTGGGTCAATGTCTGTAAAAGGCTTCATCTCTGTCAGGGGAATAGCAGTGTAGGGGTGAACGGAAACCTGTTGGGAAGAAAGCAGAATGATAGTGTGTAAGTGTCTTTAAAAAGAACTAGCACAAGACGGAGGGATAAGTAAGAGTAGCAAGAGACAGAGTGAGCCTGATGGGTGGAGGAGTGGGGGCCTGATAAGCCGAGGGGCTAGAGGGGTGATCTGGCATTGCAAAATCCCAAGTCAGCCTGCTACAGTCATTCTTCAAGAAGTCCAGGAGTATAAAAGGAGTGTCCAGCAAGTTCTATAGAAGCATCAGTCCAATGTCAACGGCCAGGAAATAAATGCCACACGTCTATCTTGATGGAGGAGGACGGCCACCGGAACTTTTCTTCTCTGTAGAGAGTGACCTGGAACCGCCAAAACATGATGGGCGAAACAGAAGCAGGAAGAGCAGACACCGATGGTTGAGAGAAAGGCAGTAGGAAAGTCTTGTCCTTCGGAGTCTGTGAATCAGGTTCTCCAGATCGTGTCAGGTCACATCATGGGTTTCTGGGGATGGCTGTAATTGTGGGTGATGTCAGAGGTCAGGGGTCCAAGATGGATTTCTCGGGATTCTATATGAGCAGATGCTTCTTTATGCGAAGGCTTGTCATAGCTGTAGTCAATTACTTATGAAAAAACTTTGTAAAAAATTAGAAGTTTACTACAATTGATAACTCAATGATTATAACTGGTTTAGGTATCTTTATAATTTTGTGTAAAGGTCATCTTACGTGACCTCATGTAGCAGTCTTTATATAGCAAAGTTTTCATACCGAGTTTAAGTTACATATATTGATTCTTGATTATTTTTACATTGGGTTTTTAAGCAAACTCAGGTTACTAGAGTTAACACATTTTAGTGACAATTTTTTTTTGGTACATTTACAATATCAGATTGATGCCAAATTTGTTGTGGATTAATTTCCACAAGATAGCTTACAGGACATTTTGGGGGGCCCTCCAAAAATGTCCTGTATAGAGAATTTGTATTTTAACTTAGGAGATGATGAATTGTCACATTGAATATTTAGAGTTTTACCTTAAACACTCAGTTACTTAAATGAATTGATTTTACCTCTTCTCGTAAAAATGTAACTTCGAAGTTACGATTTAACTGTCAAGTTAATGTTTACCAAACTTGAAACACGCATATTAAATATATAGTTTATAACACACAGGAGGATAAAAACTTGTAAATAAGATATATCATTTCAAATGTGAATTTAGAACTACTGTCATAGTTGAACCATCTTTACTCACACAGTTTAAGACTAAACATTTCATATTGATATCAAGACTTAAAAAAGAAATCAAAAGGGGGAATGAACAATTTTTGGACTGTTTCTGGACGTCTCCAGAAACCATGGCTGCGTCCAGCCGTTTGATATAAAGTCAGTTAACTTTCAGAGTACTCTGAGCACAATGGGTCATACAAAAATTTTGGTCACTCAATTTTTTTTTCACTCACTCACTCACTCACTCACTCACAAAACACAACTGGCCAGTCATAGCATAAGACATTCATTCGGGGGGGGGGAAGTTCTGTGAATCAGATTTGTTTTTTTTGATTCTGCCATGCTGTATTATGGATCCTGGGGTGCATCCTGTAGCCTGTCCTCTTGCAGCCAGTCCTCTTGCAGTGTTTCTTGTTCTTCAGGGATATCAGCGCCATCATGTGGGTATTGCCGGACATGGCAGGCAGGAACCCAAACAGGCTTGGAGTAATTTTGTGGAAAAATACATGCGAAACCACTCCCCAAAGTCAACAGGGGGTCAGGTCCTTTCCAAATTTTATCAAGTGGGTCTTTCCATTTGACTTTAATAGCTGGGAGGGTGGGTGATGTTTGCCAATGAAGAATTATAGGAGGTTGGTCGGAGTTTTTGTAAATATTAAAGAGATTTAATGTAGTTAAGGCTTTTGCCAGCTGGATATTAGGGGGGTACATTTCCCCTTTTTCTTTATTTAATTGAGCCTTAAGAGTTTGATGGGCCCTCTCAACAATGCCTTGTCCCTGTGGATTATACGGAATGCCTGTAGTATGAGTAATGTTCCAGAGGGAACAAAAATCTTTAAATTGTTTGCTGGTAAAAGCAGGTCCATTATCCGTTTTAAGTTGAAGAGGTAAGCCCATTACAGCAAAACAGGAGAGCATATGGCTTATAAGCTTTTTTGAGTTTTCTCCAGTCTGAGCTGTAGCCCACATAAACTTAGAGAAGGTATCAATTGAGACGAACACATATTTTTGTTTGCCAAAGTTAGGTATGTGGGTAACATCAATTTGCCAAAGAGCGTTGGCTTTTAAACCTCGAGGATTAACCCCTAGAGTCTGAATAGCAGGTGTTTTGATTAGACCTGCACAGGAGGAACATGTAGCAAGAATACGTTTTAACTGTGGCAGAGGAATATCAGGAAATCGAGCTCGAAGACCTTTAAGATTAACATGGGTTAGGGAATGAAAGTCAGCAGGATTAGAGACAGAGGCTAGGAGAATTCCTGTGGAGGCAAGGCGGTCAGCTGCAGCATTCCCTTCGGACAGGGGACCAGGAAGAGGGCTGTGGGAACGTAGGTGCTGAACATACAGTGGATGGGTTCGAGAACAGAGCATAGAGGCAATTTGAATTAAAAGAGGAGAAAGTGGGTTGTCATCAATTCTTACATAAGATCGAGCAAGCCATGGAAGTAAGTTAACAGTATACACACTGTCAGAAAAAAGGTTGAAGGATTCTGGTACAGCTTTTAATGCAAGGAAAACAGCATAAAGTTCTTTGTACTGAGGGGAATTATCAGGAAGTTCAGTAAAGAGAGGTTTGGGGTATTGCTGGTCTGGATAATATATAAGGGCAGCAGCTCCCTTTTTTCCACCATCAGTGAACACTGTAGGAGCAGAGGGGATGGGATCTCGAGAGAAAAGTTTAGGTACTAGTAGAGGCAACAGAGGTAAAGAAGCTATCAAATTATTAGAGGGAAAATGATTATCTAATTGTCCTGGAAAACCCATTAAACTTATGGCAAAACGAGAATGGTGGCGTATGAGCCATTCTGTATCAGTGAGAGAAAAGGGAAGAATGATTGAATCTGGTTCCCTTCCTAAGACCTGAACCGATCTGTTTCTTCCTTGGTGAACCATAAATGCTAAGGCATCAATCTCGGTAAGGAGTCTTGGAGCTCCGCCTACTGGCGTATGAAGCCATTCGAGAACGCCATGTTTCTGCCACAATGCCCCCACTACCGTGGGGGTGGAGTTAAAGATTAGAAGATTTACTGGAGAGGAGGGGGAGAATCGAACGAGGTGCATGTCCTGGAGAGCCTGGTTAACTTTTTCCAGAGCCAAGGATGTTTCGGGGGTTAACATACGCTTTGAGGAGGGCTGTTTGTTTCCTTTTAACAGATCGAACAGTGGTTGCAGGCAGCTCGTAGGCAAATAAAGATACTGCCTAAGCCAATTCAAATTTCCAAGAAAACTTTGTAAAGAAGCAAGAGTGAGATTAGAAGGAAAAGTAACACAAGGTTTTAAAGGACGAATCTGCGTTAGGGAAATCTCTGAGCCTAAGAAAGATATTGGAGGGATTAGCTGTATCTTCTCAGGAGCTACATTAAGTCCACTTCTCTTTAAGGCAGGGATTAGAAAATCACGTAGGGCGGAGAGATCTGTATCTAATTCTTCCCATATTAACACGTCATCCATATAATGAAAAACCTTAAGGCCCTTATGAATATATGGAAAAAGGGCAGATTTAACAACCTCTTGACAAATAGTAGGACTATTAGCCATGCCCTGGGGCAGTACCACCCATTCAAATCTATCGGCAGGGCTGGCATTATTAATAGAAGGAACAGAGAAAGCAAAACGTTTACAATCTTGTGGGTGTAAGGGAATAGAGAAATAACAATCCTGTATATCAATAGCTATGATTGGAATTCCTGTGGGAATTGCGGAAGCAAGAGGCAAACCCCTTTGGGGGGAGCCCCAAACCTGCATGGTTTTATTAACTGCACGAAGATCTTGGAGGAGGCGCCATTTTCCTGAGTGCTTTTTAATTACAAAGACTAGAGTATTCCATGGGCTCCGAGAATGACGAATGTGTCCCAACGATAACTGCTCTTGGATGAGTTTTTTTAAAAATTTCTAGCTTCTCCCTAGGCAAAGGCCACTGTTCCACCCAGACAGGCTCATTAGAAAGCCAATCTAAGCGGGGAGTTCTGTTACGAACAGTGGCAGTTAGTATTGGGGGTGCTGGTTGGGTCTAGCAGTCTCACAGGAGTGAGTGTGGTGTCCTGCAGAGGTGTCTGAGGATATCACTACATCTAAAGATTCCAGCAAGTCTCTTCCCAATAAATTGGTGCTTATATCAGCTATTAAAGGCTGAAAGCGTCCGGTAGTCCCTTCTGGATCTTCCCACACAAGGGAATCTCGTGTGCGGAATGCCTGAGTCAATCCTCCAACACCATGTAAGCGTGGTCCTGGGAGGAGTTCCCAACTCTGGGGAACCTCTGCTTGTCTTAATATTGTCTTATCTGCTCCCGTGTCAATCAAACACTTAAAAGGAATATTACCAATCTTTACTGTCATAGTTGGGTGACCCCTTTCTAAAACAGGGGTGGTCCATAAAATCTCAGGCTCTGAATTCGAGCTGTTCTCTTGCTCCAGCCGGTTATTTCTATGCTGGAAGTTCCCACATACCACGGGTTCCTCCTTCTGCTCACCCTCTGTTATTGTTACTTGGCGTGGTGGGTATAGCGACGGATTGGGTCCCAAGCTGGGCTTCTGTTTGTGGAAGAAGGGCACAGCACCAAGCGGGCGACCTGCTTCCTTCCCTCTTGGGGGCGGGGCTAAGGGAAGCCCCATACCTAGTTTAAATCCCTGTTTACATTTGGCAGAGGCGTGCCGTTCCTATGGAACCTTGACCAACAATCTCTCCTCCAGTGAAATCCTTTCTGGCATCTGGGACAAGGCATTCGTGGTCTCTGATTCCCTGTCTGGATGCGGGGTTGCCCTGATTGGAGGCGGGGTTGCCCTGACTGGAGGTGGGGTCGCCCTGACTGGAGGCGGGGTCGCGGTCTATTTTCTGGACATTGGTTACGCCAATGCCCTTGGCGACCGCACTGAAAGCAAGCTCCTTTTTGCTTATGTAAGGTAGCTGCATAGGCCTGTAACATAGGTCCTTGAAAAGAGCTTGATCTGAGATCCTGTGTAGCTAGAATCCAAGTATCTGGGTGTTCATTTTTAAGAGTGATACAGGCCTGTCGAAAATGCGGAAGCATTCCATCCCAGACTATGGATCGCAGTAGGAGAAAACGAGCATCAGGATTATAAATCTTCCTTTCCAAACTCGACTGGACCCTGGCAATGAATTTAGCGAGGGATTCATCAGGTTCTTGTTGCAGGGAGAGAATGGGGGCTGAGGCTGCTCCCATGGGTGGTGTTAATCGCTCCCATGCTTTTAATGCACACAGGTGTACTTGATCAAAATACCCCGCTGGAAACTTGGCTTCCGCCTGTTGAATCCCTGTTTCTAATTGGCCTGTTCCAAACAATGCATCAAAATTACCCTCTGGCTGATTTTGAATATTTTTCCGCGATTGTTGTAAACATTCATCGCGAAAGAATGCCTCCCATTGCAGGAAGAGGGGGCCTGGGAGCGTAGCACGAGTCACATCTCTCCAATCTTGAGAGGTATTAAGGTTCTGAAGCAGGCCTTGTAAAATGGAACTGGTCCATGGGGCATGAACACCGTCATCTTTGATAGCCTGGCGTAGTTCCTTCAGGTCTGTGGTGGAATATGGATACCAGGCCTGAGGTTTTTGTCTATTGGGGGCAACATTGACCGGAAATGTGTGGACTTCCTCTGATAAGTGTGTAGCGGTAGGAGGAGTCACTGAAGTGGAAGCTTCTGGACAAGTGGCCGAAGAAGTGGTTTTGGAGGCTACAGGAGAATTCGGACATGTGTCTATCAAAACAGGGTGGGGTGAAGAAGCAGCCGTGGAGGCAGCAGGAGGTTCCGGACACGTTTCTGCCAAAATGGGGGTGGCCGAAGAAGTGGCTGTGGAGTCCAAAGGAGAATTCGGACACGTGTCTGCCAAAATAGGGGCCTCAGGGCAAGATGCCAAAATAGGGGCCTCAGGGCAAGATGCAGAGGAATTAGGGTGGGTCAAGATCACGACAGGCCTTTGCTTCTTCTTGTTTTTAAGGTGCTGGTTAAGTTCTATGATTACTTCCTTTATCACTTGGACCTCAGCCTCTAGTTTCTTAAGCCTTTTGAGAGGTTGCCCTATATATCCCTTAAAAGCTGCTATGATGATCAACAGGATATAAGGTGAAGCCCTGAGAAAAATGTCCCAGATATATAAAAATTGTATACTGGAAAAAGAATGCAGGATTTGGAAAAGATTTTCCATGGTGGAAAGATCTCCGGAAAACAATAAAAAAGAAAAAAAAATCACAGTGCCTTAACACAATATTGCAGATACCCAAAAGGTGTGTACTTATCTAAGATGTCTTCTTGTAAATCTGCTGCTTACGGGTCCCTGTTCGGGCGCCAGATGCCGGGATAGCCTGAGGGTACTTCTTCCCGAGCCGGTGCTCTCTGGGTTGGAGAGAACTCAACTGGAGCTGATCTAGGCTGCTGTGTGGGAGAGGGATCAGGAACGCGTGCTGCACCAACTTCCGCAGGAGATACACTCTGGAACTCTCGGAGCCGGAAAGCAATTTCCAAGTGTCTTTAATCAGAAGAGCAGCTGTTTTTATACTCTCCAAGTAGGGTGGAAACAGGATGTGATATAGAGAGGGTGGAGAGAAAAGTGACTGGTGAAAATCAGAGTGTGACAAGGAGGGGGCGGAACAGGCGAGAATCCTATAACTGAACCACCAATGCCCTGGAGTGCTTTATGTAAAAGTGATTTATGTAAATAGACCAAACATTTGGATCAGTAAATCCCTATATAGGCATATGGATAAGAAGAAGCCAGGGGGAGATGGCAACTACCCAACACTTCACCCCCTGTAAAGCGACTCCCCTGCAGGTGGGGGTCTGGGTGCCAGACACCAGACCCTTCCACCTGTCCCCTCTATTCGTGAGCGCCACAAGCCCTTAACCCTCTGACATACCACCATACCTCCCTGGATTTAATTTTGAAGGCAATATGACCTGCCTCATTTTGAATCCTCATTATCCTGAGGGTCAGTCCAGGAGACAGTGTCATGACACGACTCACGGAGATCTCTGGTAGCAGAGAGCACCTGGAACAGCAGCTGGGGCTCTAGTGCCAGGGCAGGAGCAACTCCCCATCCAGCGTCCACGGAGTCCACCTGCCTGCATTTTGGTCCTTTTCCCTCCAAAGAAGATTTTTCCTTTTTTCACTGAGAAACAGGCATCAGACAGGTTACAGAGGCAGGGGGATAAAAAATAAATAAAAAGCCTTTTTTTTTTAACCAGTAGCGAATGACCATCTTCTGGGAAGTACAGGTTTTGAACCTGAAAACTCTGTCTGTCTGTCTCCTAGTCCACAGAAAGAGCCACTAGCCCAGCCAGATCTCACGCTAAGATGGGTGTTTTTGCCAGTCAAAGGTCTGCACATCGCACTAGGGATTTGGCGGCCTGAGACCCAAATGTTACATTGTAGATGGACTGGTGTCAGTTCTTGCTTCCCAGTACATTGGACTTTCTCAACTCCCTCCCCTACAGCATGAAAAAAGACTCTTGACACAACCTTAGAGCAAGTGGAGTGGGGGCGAGTGGAGCTGCTTGCATGTCTGTGCTGCTCATGCCCAGGTGTCTGTGGGGGGCCGTGGCAGAGGCTGTAAGGGGGCTAGGGGGCAGAAGGAGACTTTTTGAGAGGCAGGCTGCAGGCAGGGGAGCCCTGAGTGTGTGCAGGGCTGTGTGTGTGGGTGTGGTGGCAAGGGGTTAGGGCACGTCCCCTTACTGGATGGTGAGATGGCAGCTGGGCAGGCCCTGGGCCCCCAAGGCTGAAGGGCAGAAGCAGGGTGGCAGTAAAGTAGCGCAGGGAGGCACACAGTAGATGTTAGTTGGGGATCTGGGGGACAGAGGGCAAGAGGAAAGGGGGAATCCTTGAGGAGGGGTCAGGACTAGAGAGTGGGGGCAGCTGGAGTCATGGAAGGTCCCAGGAACCAGGGACTGACAGGAACATATTCCTGCACCCACCCACTGGATAGAAGCTGTAGCAGCCAGAGCAGCAGCCCTGGCTTGCCTAGGACAAGGACCCTGAGTGAGTCCCTATGAGGATGAGGAAGAGGAGGAGGAGGATGTGAAGAAGGAGGAGTAGGAGCAGGAGGATGAAGAGTAGGAGGAAGAGGAGGAGGAGGAGGAGGAGGGCCAGGAGGACAGCTGTCAGTAGGCAACGGGATTAATAGAGGCCTCCATTATGGAGGCATGTGTCCAGGCAGGCACCCACCAACCCTCAGGGGCAGCTCAGGGCACCCAGGCATCTGGTGTGGGTATCTCTGGAGCGGGGACTGTCAGTCAGTCAGCAAGACTGTGTGTCAGTGCACATGGTGGGACAGGGGCCTGGCGGACCTTGGTCCCCAGCCCTGGGCTGTCAGATGCCAGCCCCATGCCCAGACACCAACCAATCTGCCCATAGCCCCTTGGGATGGCCCAACGACCAGTACCTGCTTTGGCCTGGGGCTCTGGCTCTGGTGGCTGGCCACCACCCCTCAGGTCAAGTACAGGGCTGGGGTCATGGCTGTAGTTCAACTGGATGGGCAGGGTCCCCATGGCCTAGCAACCACAGGAGCCCTCTGTGATGTCCTAGCCCCTGGCAATCTGTGCTGGCCACACTGACACTGGGCAGCCCATCTGCCCAGCCACTAGGTCAGGAAACAGCGCCCAGACACCTGGGCCCTGGCACAGAGGGACGGAAGGATGGGAAGACAGTGTTGACTGACGAGGGACCTCAGAGCTGGCAGCCAAGAGAAGACAGTTGGAGGTGTGCACGGATTCCACGGAGCCCAGGCCAGAGCTGCCTGCATGCCTGCCTGCCATCCTGGATGTCTGTATGCTGCCTTTGTCCAGGTAGGTTTCTCAGGTCCCCTCCATTCCTGTCCTCTCCTGCCCTCACCATCGTCTCCCCTCTCCTCTCCTCTGCACTTTGCTTCTCTCCTTTGTCTGTCCTCTCTTCCGGGTGCCCTGCTCGACAGCTCCAGCTCTTGTGATGGTCCTCCAGTGACAGCTGTTCGCAACCCCTTCCACCCCCTCCCTGCCCCTGACGTGACCCAGTTCACAGGGTCTCCAGCTCAACCCAGCCACATCCACACACCCCAACACATTCCCTGGTTCAGGCCCTCTGCTCTATTCAGCCGAACGGGCCCCTTTGCAACCTACCTATGCATCCTGGTTTGTCTTCACCATTCAAGGAGAGATCTCCTTTTGTACTTAGCTTGGTTGACTGGTGGATGGATGGATGGATGGATAGATGGATGGGTGGATGGATGTATGGACAGGTCAATGGATTGGTTTTGTAGGGGCAGAGTACCATCTAGGTCTACTTGAGTCCGATGTTGTCAGAGCCCAAGTCTATGTCAAATGTAAAACATTAATTCATCAATAACAAAAATGAATAAGCACCTAATAAATAAATAAATAAACTGGGTTAAAATATACATGGCATCTTTGCCTTTCTGCATATGGAATGCTATGAGGATCTTTAACAAGGAAAGCATTGTCCTGAGTAGCCCCATTGAAGTAGTGGAATATTTCCTTTTACTTTTTCTATATTTACTTTCTATTTTCTTAATTATTTATTGGAATAAATAGACAGGAATTGAGAGGAAAGGGAGGGATAGAGAGTTTGAGACACAGAGAGAAACACCTGCAGCACTTCTGCACCACTTGTAAAGATTTCCCCCGGCAGGTGGGGACCAGGGTCTTGAAGCCTAGTCACCCTGCTTTGTAACATGAGTGCTTAACTGGGTGTGGCACCACCTGGTACCCTTGATGGGACACTTTTTTTTAGCAATGAAAAGAAATTCTCGTGGCAAGGTAATAAATAAATGAAGAAATAAATAAAAGTGAATTTACATTAACTCAGTGGAAACACACAGTGACATATACATCTCTGTTACCTGTATTACTTATTCATTTATGGATTGATTGCCTCAAGGCGTCATTGCCTCAGCTCAGTGCCTCCGCCACGAATAATCCACAGCTCCTGCACTCCATTTGTCCCCCTTTCGCTGCCCTTGTCGCTTAGTCACTCTGGTGGTTATTGTTGCGGTTGTTGTTGTTGTTACTGACCTTGCATCAGACAGAGAGAAAAGGAGAGAGCGGGGGGAAATACAGAGTGGGAGAGAAAGATAGAGCCCCTAAAGACCTGCTTCACCCCCTGTAAAGCGACTCCCCTGCAGGTGGGGGTCTGGATGCCAGACCCCAGACCCTTCCACCTGTCCCCTCTATTCGTGAGCGCCACAAGCCCTTAACCCTCTGACATACCGCCAAACCTCCCTGGATTTACTTTTGAAGGCAATATGACCTGCATCGTTTTGAATCCTCATTATCCTGAGGGTCAGTCCTGGAGATAGTGTCATGACACGACAAACGGAGATCTCTGGTAGCAGAGAGCACCTGGAACAGCAGCTGGGGCTCTAGTGCCAAGGCAGGAGCAACTACCCATCCACCCTCCATGGAGTCCACCTGCCTGCATTTTGGTCCTTTTCCCTCAAAAAAGATTTTTCCCTTTTTTCACTGAGAGGTTAACCAGGTAGGGGGGAAAAAAATTAAGCGTTTTTTTTGTTTGTTTTTTTTACCGTAGCGAATGAGCATCTTCTGGGAAGTACAGGTTTGGAACCTGGAAACTCTGCCTGTCTGTCTCCAAGTCCACAGGAAGAGCCACTAGCCCAGCCAGATCTCACACTCAGATGGGGTGTTTTTTCCAATCAAATGTCTGCACAGCGCACTAGGGATTGGGCGGCCTGAGACCCAAATGTTACATTGTAGATGGACTGTTTGCAGTTCTTGCTCCCCAGGACATTGGACTGTCTCAACTACCTCCCCTGCAGCATGAAAAAAAGACTCCTGACAACCTTGGAGCTATGGCAGTGGGAGCTGTTTGCATGTCTGCGCTGCTCATGCCCAGGTGTCTGTGGGGGGCTGTGGCAGAGGATGTAAGGGGGCTAGGGGGCAGAAGGAGACTGTTTGAGAGACAGGCTGCAGGTAGGGGAGCCTGTGAGTGTGTGCAGGGCAGTGTGTGAGGGTGTGGTGGCAGGGGTTTAGGGCAGGTCCCCCTACTGGATGGTGAGATGGCAGCTGGGCTGGCTTTGGGCCCCCAGGGCTGAAGGGCAGAAGCAGGGTGGCAGTAAAGTAGCGCAGGGAGGCACACAGTAGATGTTAGTTGGGGAGCTGGGGGACAGAGGGCAAGGGGAAAGGGGGCATCCTTGAGGAGGGGTCTGGAATAGAGAGTGGCGGGAGCTGGAGGCATGGAAGTTCCCAGGAATCAAGGACTGACAGGAACAGATTCCTGCACCCACCCACTGGATAGAAGCTGCAGCAGCCAGAGCAGCAGCCCTGGCTTGCCTAGGCCAAGGGCCCTGAGTGAGTCCCACTGAGGATGAAGAAGAGGAGGATGAGGTGAAGGAGGAGGAGGAGAAATAGGAGGAGGAGGAGGAGGAAGAGGAGGAGGAAGAAGATGAGGAGGAGGAGGAGGAGGATGGGCAGGAGGGCAGCTGTCAGTAGGCAACGGGATTAATATAGGACGCCATTACGAAGGCATGTGTCCAGGCAGGAACCCACCAACCCTCAGGGGCAGCTCAGGGCACCCAGGGACCAGGAGTGGGTATCTCTGAGGCGGGGACTGTCAGTCAGTCATCAAGACTGAGTGTCAGTGCACATGGTGGGACAGGGGCCTGGCGGACCTTGGTCCCCATCCCTGGGCTGTCAGATGCCAGCCACATGCCCAGACACACACCAATCTGCCCATAGCCCCTTGGCCCGGCCGACCAGCACCTGCTTTGGCCTGGGGCTCTGGCTCTGGTGGCTGGCCACCACGCCTCAGGTCAAGTTCAGGGTGGGGGTCATGGCTGCTGGTCAACTGGATGGGCAGGGTCCCCATGGCCTAGCAACCACAGGAGCCCTCTGTGATGTCCTAGCCCCTGGCAATCTGTGCTTGCCACACTGGTACAGGGCAGCCCAACTGCCCTGCTACTAGGTCAGGAAACAGCATCCAGATGCCTGGGCCCTGGCACAGAGGGACGGAAGGATGAGAAGTCAGTGCTTACCGACGAGGAACCTTAGGGCTGGCAGCCAAGAAAAGACAGGTGGAGGTGCGCCCGTGGTCCAGGGAGCCCAGGCCAGAGCTGCCTGCATGCCTGCCTACGTTCCTGGATGTCTGTATGCTGCCTTTGTCCAGGTAGGTTTCTCAAGTCCCCTCCACTCCTGTCCTCTCCTGTCCTCTCCTGTCCTCACCATCATCTCCTCTTTCCTCTCCTCTACACTTTGCTTCTCTCCTTTGTCTGTCCTCGCTTTCGGGTGCCCTGCTCAACAGCTCCAGCACTTGTGATGGTCCTCCAGTGACAGCTGTTCGCAACCCCTTCCACTTCCTGCCTGCCCCTGACGTGACCCAGGTCACAGGGTCTCCGGCTCAACCCAGCCACACCCACACCCACCAACATATTCCCTGGTTCAGCCCCTCTGCCCTATTCAGCTGAACCGGCCCCTTTGCAACCTACCTATGCATCCTGGTTTGTCTTCACCATTCAAGGAGAGATCTCCTTTTGTACTTAGCTTGGTTGACTGGTGGATGGATGGATGGATGGATGGATGGATGGATAGATGGATGGGTGCTTGGATGTATGGACAGGTCAATGGATTAGTTTTGTAGAGGCAGAGAACCATCTAGGGTACTTGAGACTGCTGGTGTCAGAGCCCTAGTCTATGTCAAATGTAAAACATTAATTAATCAATAACAAAAATGAATAAGCACCTAAATATATAGATAAATAAATAAATATAAAAACTGAGTTAAAATATACATGGCGTCTTTGCCTTTCTGCATATGGTATGCTGTGAGGATCTAAACAAGGAAAGCATTATCCTGAGTAGCCCCATTGAAGTAGTGGAATATTTCCTTTTCCTTTTTCTTTTTTTACTTTTCTGGCAGGTGGGGACCAGGGTGTTGAAGCCCAGTCCTCCTACATTGTAACATGAGTGCTTAACTGGGTGTGGCACCACCTGGTACCCAGATGGGACACTCTTTTTTAGCAATGAAAAGAAATTCTCGTGGCAAGGTAATAAATAAATAAATGAAGAAGTAAATAAAAGTGCATTTACATTAACTCAGTGGAAACACACAGGGACATATACGTCTCTGTTACCTGTATTACTTCATCATTTATGGATTGATTGCCTCAAGGGGTTATTGCCACAGCTCAGTGCCTGCGCCACAAATAATCCACAGCTCCTGCACTCCGTTTGTTCCCCTTTCGCTGCCCGTGTTGTTTAGTCACTGTGGTGGTTATTATTGTTGTTGTTGTTGTTGTTACTGACCCTGCATCTGACAGACACAAAAGGAGAGAGCAGAGGAAATACAGAGTGGGAGAGAAAGATAGAGCTCCTAAAGACCTGCTTCATCCCCTGTAAAGCGACTCCCCTGCAGGTGGCGGTCTGTGGGCCAGACCCAGGATCCTAACACCTGTCCCCTCTTATCGTGATCGCCACAAGCCCTGAGCCCTCTGACATACCGCCAAACCTCCCTGGATTTACTTTTGAAGGCAATATGACCTGCCTCGTTTTGAATCCTCATTATCCTGAGGGTCAGTCCTGGAGACAGTGTCATGACATGCCACGGAGATCTCTGGTATCAGAGAGCACCTGGAACAGCAGCTGGGGCTCTAGTGCCAGGGCAGGAGCAACTCCCCATCCACCCTCCACGGAGTCCACCTGCCTGCATTTTGGTCCTTTTCCCTCCAAAAAAAGGTTTTTCCATTTTTTCACTGAGAAACAGGCAACAGACTGATTAACCAGGAAGGGGGAAAAATAAAAAGCTTTTTTTTTTTTTTTTTTTTTTTTTTTTTAACCATAGCGAATGACCATCTTCTGGGAAGTACAGGTTTTGAACCTGAAAACTCTGCCTTTCTGTCTCCTAGTCCACAGAAAGAGCCACTAGCCCAGCCAGATATCACACTCAGATGGGGTGTTTTTGCCAGTCAAAGTTGTGCACAGAGCACTAGGGATTGGGCGGCCTGAGACCCAAATGTTACATTGTAGATGGACTGTTTGCAGTTCTTGCTCCCCAGGATATTGGACTGTCTCAACTCCCTCCCCTACAGCATGAAAAAAAGACTCCTGACAACCTTGGAGCAAATGGAGTGGGGACGAGGGGAGCTGCTTGCATGTCTGTGCTGCTCATGCCCAGTTGTCTGTGGGGGGCCGTGGCAGAGGCTGTAAGGGGGCTAAGGGGCAGAAGGAGACTGTTTGAGAGGCAGGCTGCAGGCAGGAGAGCCAGTGTGTGTGTGCAGGTCTCTGTGTGGGTGTGGTGGCAGGGGGTTAGGGCGGGTCCCCCAGCTTGATGGTGAGATGGCAGCTGTGCTGGCCCTGGGCCCCCAGGGCTGAATGGCTGAAGCAGGGTGGCAGTAAAGTAGCGCAGGGATCCACACAGTAGATGTTAGTTGGGGAGCTGGGGGACAGAGGGCAAGGGGAAAGGGTCATCCTTGAGGAGGGGTCTGTACTAGAGTGTGGGGGGAGCTGGAGGCATGGAAGGTCCCAGGAATCACGGACCGACAGGAACAGATTCCTGCACCCACCCACTGGATAGAAGCTGCAGCAGCCAGAGTACCAACACTGGCTTGCCTTGGCCAAGGGCCCTGAGTGAGTCCCTCTGAGGATGAGGAACAGGAGGAGCAGGTAGAGGAGGAGGAGGAGGAAGATGAGGCGGAAGAAGAGGAGGAGGAAGAGGAGGGGCAGGAGGGCAGCTGTCAGTAGGCAACAGGATTAATAGAGGCCTCCATTATGCAGGCATGTGTCCAGCCAGGCACCCACCAACACTAAGGGGAAGCTCAGGGCACCCAGGGACATGGTGTGGTTATCTCTGGGGAGGGGACTGTCAGTCAGTCAGCAAGACTGTGTGTCAGTGCACATGGTGGGACAGGGGCCTGGCGGAACTTGGTCCCACGCCCTGGACTGTCAGATGCCAGCCCCATGCCCAGACACACCAATCTGCCCATAGCCCCTTGGCGGGGCCTACCGACCAGCACCTGCTTTGGCCAGGGGCTCCGGCTCTGGTGACTGGCCACCACCCCTCAGGTCAAGTTCAGGGTGGGGGTCATGGCTGCTGGTCAACTGGATGGGCAGGGTCTCCGTGGCCTAGCATTCACAGGAGCCCTCTGTGATGTCCTAGCCCCTGGCAATCTGTGCTGGCCACACTGGCACTGGGCAGCCCAACTGCCCTGCCACTAGGTCAGGCAACAGCGCCAAGATGCCTGGGCCCTGGCAAAGAGGGTCGGAAGGATGGGAAGACAGAGCTGACCGACGAGGGACTTCAGGGCTGGCAGCCAAGAGAAGACAGGTGGAGGAGCGCCCGGGATCCAGGGAGCCCAGGCCAGAGCTGCCTGCATGCCTGCCTGCCTACTGGATGTCTGTATGCTGCCTTTGTCCAGGTAGGTTTCTCAGGACCCCTCCACTCCTGTCCTCTCCTGTCCTCACCATCCTCTCCCCTCTCCTCTCCTCTGCACTTTGCTTCTCTCCTTTGTCTGTCCTGTCTTCCGGGTGCCCTGCTCAACAGCTCCAGCACTTGTGATGGTTCTCCAGTGACAGCTGTTCGCAACCCCTTCCACCCCCTGCCTGCCCCTGACATGACCCAGCTCACATGGTCTTCGGTTCACACCACCCACACCCACACCCACACGCCCCAACGCATTCCCTGGTTCAGCCCCTCTGCCCTATTCAGCCAAACTGGCCCCTTTGCAACCTACCTGTGCATCGTTGATTGTCTTCACCATTCAAGGAGAGATCTCCTTTTGTACTTAGCTTGGTTGACTGGTGGATGGATGGATGGATGGATGGATGGATGAATGGATGGATGGATAGTTGGATGGGTGGATGGATGGATGGACAGGTCAATGGATCGGTTTTGTAGTGGCAGAGTACCATCTAGGAGTACTGGAGACCGCTGGTGTCAGATCCTTAGTCAATTTCAAATGTAAAACATTAATGCATCAATAACAAAAATGAATAAGCACCTAAATAAATAAATAAATAAATAAATAAATAAATATAAAAACTGGGTTAAAAAATACATGGCGTCTTTGCCTTTCGGCATATGGAATGCTGTGAGGATCTTAACAAGGAAAGCATTGTCCTGAGTAGCCCTTTTGAAGTAGTGGTATATTTCCTTTTCATTTTTCTTTTTTTATTTTCTATTTTCTTGATTATTCACTGGAATAAATAGAAAGGAATTGAGAGGGAAGGGTGGGAGAGAGAGTTTGAGACACAGAGAGAGACACCTTCACCACTTCTGCACCACTTGTAAAGATTTCCCCTTGCAGGTGGGGACCAGGGTTTTGAAGCCCAGTCCTCCTGCATTGTAACATGAGTGCTTAACTGGGTGTGGCACCACCTGGTACCCTTGATGGGACACTTTTTTTTAGCAATGAAAAGAAATTTTTGTGGCAAGGTAATAAATAAATGAAGAAGTAAATAAATGTGCACTTACATTAACTCAGTGGAAACACACAGGGACATATATGTCTCTGTTACCTGTATTACTTCTTCATTTATGGATTGATTGCCTCAAGGGGTTATTGCCATTCGTGGCTCAGTGCCTGCGCCACGAATCATCCACAACTCCTACACTCCACTTGTTCCCCTTTCGCTCCCCTTGTTGCTTGGTCACTGTGGTGGTTATTGTTGTTGTTGTTGTTACTGACCATGCATCTGACAGACACAAAAGGAGAGAGCAGAGGAAATACAGAGTGGGAGAGAAAGATAGAGCTCCTAAAGACCTGCTTCACCCCCTGAACAGCGACTCCCCTGCAGGTGGCGGTCTGGGGGCCAGACCCCGGATCCCTCCACCTGTCCCCTATTTTCGTGAGCGCCACAAGCCCTGAACCCTCTGACATACCGCCAAACCTCCCTGGATTTACTTTTGAAGGCAATACGACCTGCCTCGTTTTGAATCCTCATTATCCTGAGGGTCTGTCCTGGAGACAGTGTCATGACATGACACACGGAGATCTCTGGTATCAGAGAGCACCTAAAACAGCAGCTGGGCCTCTAGTGCCAGGGCAGGAGCAACTCCCCATTCACCCTCCACGGAGTCCACCTGCCTGCATTTTGGTACTTTTCCCTCCAAAAAAGATTTTTCCCTTTTTCACTGAGAGACAAGCAGCAGAAAGGTTACCAAGGCAGGGGAAAAAAAAATAAAAATAGTTTTTTTTTTTTTTTTTTTTTTTTTTTTTTTACCAAAGTGAATGACCATCTTCTGGGAAGTATAGGTTTTGAACCTGAAAACTCTGTCTGTCTGTCTCCTAGTCCACAGAAAGAGCCACTAGCCCAGCCAGATCTCACACTCAGATGGGGTGTTTTTGCCAGTCATAGGTCTGCACAGCGCACTAGGGATTGGGCGGCCTGAGACCCAAATGTTACATTGTAGATGGACTGTTTGCAGTTCTTGCTCCCCAGGACATTGGACTGTCTCAACTCCCTCCCCTGCAGCATGAAAAAAAGACTCTTGACAACCTTGGAGCAAATGGAGTGGGGGCGAGGGGAGCAGTTTGCATGTCTGTGCTGCTCATGCCCAGGTGTCTGCGGGGGGCCTAGGCAGAGGCTGTAAGGGGGCAAGGAGGCAGAAGGAGACTGTTTGAGATGCAGGCTGCAGGCAGGGGAGCCCATGAGTGTGTTCAGGGCTGTGTTTGTGGGTGTGGTGGCCGGGGGTTAGGGCAGATCCTCCTGCTGGATGGTGAGATGGCAGCTGGGCTGGCCCTGGACCCTTAGGGCTGAAGGGCAGAAGCACGGTGGCAGTAAAGTAGGGCAGGGAGTCACACAGTAGATGTTTGTTGGGGAGCTGGGTGACAGAGGGTAAGGGGAAAGGGGGCATCCTTGAGGAGGGGTCTGGACTAGAGAGTGGGGGGAGCTGGAGGCATGGCAGGTCCCCGGAATGAAGGACTGACAGGAACACATTCCTGCATCCACCCACTGGAATTAAGCGGCAGCATCCAGAGCACCAGCCCTGGTTTGCCTAGGCCAAGGGCCCTGAGTGAGTCCCTCTAGGATGAGGAAGAGGAGGAGCAGGTGGAGGAGGAGGAGGAGAAAGAGGAGGAGGAAGAAGAAGAGGAGGAGGAGGAGGAGGGGCAGGAGGGAAGCTGTCAGTAGGCAACGGGATTAATAGTGGCCTCCATTACGGAGGCATGTGTCCAGGCAGGCACCCACCAACACTCAGGGGCAGCTCAGGGCACCCAGGGACCTGGTGTGGGTATCTCTGGGGCGGGGACTGTCAGTCATTCAGCAAGACTGTGTGTCAGTGCACATGGTGGGACAGGGGCCTGGCGGACCTTGGTCCCCAGCCCTGGGCTGTCAGATGCCAGCCCCATGCCCAGACACACACCAATCTGCCCATAGCCCCTTGGCCCGGCCAACCAGCACTTGCTTTGGCCTGGGGCTCTCACTCTGGTGGCTGGCCACCACCCCTCAGATCAAGTTCAGGGTGGGGGTCGTGGCTTCTGGTCAACTGGATGGGCGGGGTCCCCGTGGCCTAGCAACCACAGGAGCCCTCTGTGATGTCCTAGCCCCTGGCAATCTGTGCTGGCCACACTGGCACTGGGCAGCCCAACTTCCCTGCCACTAGGTCAGGCAACAGCGCCCAGATGCCTGGGCCCTGGCACAGAGGGACAGAAGGATGGGAGGGCAGTGCTGACCGACGAGGGACTTCAGGGCAGGCAGCCAATAGAGGACAGGTGGAGGGGCGCCTAGGATCCAGGGAGCCCAGGCCAGAGCTGCCTGCATGCCTGCCTGCCTACTGGATGTCTGTATGCTGCCTTTGTCCAGGTAGGTTTCTCAGGACCCCTCCACTCCTGTCCTCTCCTGTCCTCACCATCGTCTCCCCTCTCCTCTCCTCTGCACTTTGCTTCTCTCCTTTGTCTGTCCTGTCTTCCGGGTGCCCTGCTCAACAGCTCCAGCACTTGTGATGGTTCTCCAGTGACAGCTGTTCGCAACCCCTTCCACCCTCTCCCTGCCCCTGTGTGACCCAGCTCACAGGGTCTCCAGCTCAACCCAGCCACACCCACAACCCCCAACACATTCCCTGGTTCAGCCCCTCTGCCCTATTCAGCCGAACTGGCTCCTTTGCAACCTACCTATGCATCGTTGTTTGTCTTCACCATTCAAGGAGAGATCTCCTTTTGTACTTAGCTTCGTTGACTGGTGGATGGATGGATGGATGGATGGATGGATGGATGGATAGATGGATGGGTGGATGGATGTATGGACAGGTCAATGTATTGGTTTGTAGAGTCAGAGTACCATATAGGGTTACTTGAGGCCCCTGGTGTCAGAGCCCTAATCTATGTCAAATGTAAAACATTAATTCATCAATAACAAAAATGAATAAGCACCTAAATAAATAAATAAATAAATATAAAAACTGGGTTAAAATATACATGGCGTCTTTGCCTTTCTGCATATGGTATGCTATGAGGATTTTAACAAGGAAAGCATTGTCCTGAGTAGCCCCATTGAAGTAGTGGAATATTTCCTTTCCCTATTTCTTTTTTTACTTTCTATTTTCTTAATTATTGATTGGAATGAATAGACAGGAATTGAGAGGAAAGGAGGGGATAGAGAGTTTGAGACACAGAGAGAGTCACCTGCAGCACTTCTGCACCACTTGTAAAGATTTCCCCCGGCATGTGGGGACCAGGGTCTTGAAGCCCAGTCCCCCTGCTTTGTAACATGAGTGCTTAACTGGGTGTGGCACCACCTGCTACCCTTGATGGGACACTTTTTTTAGCAATGAAAAGAAATTCTCGTGGCAAGGTAATAAATAAATGAATGAATAAATAAAAGTGCATTTACATTAACTCAGTGGAAACACACAGGGACATATACAGCTCTGTAACCTGCATATCTGTATGCTGCGTTTGTCCAGGTAGGTTTCTCAGGTCCCCTCCACTCCTGTCCTCTCCTGTCCTCACCATCGTCTCCCCTCTCCTCTCCTCTGCACTTTGCTTCTCTCCTTTGTCTGTCCTCTCTTCCGGGTGCCCTGCTCAACAGCTCCAGCACTTGTGATGGTTCTCCAGTGACAGCTGTTCCCAACCCTTTCCACCCCCTCCCTGCCCCTGAAGGGACCCAGCTCACAGGGTCTCCAGCTCAACCCAGCCACACCCACACCCTCAACATAATCCCTGGTTCAGCCCCTCTGCCCTATTCAGCCAAATCGGCCCCTTTGCAAGCTACCTATGCATCGTTTGTCTTCACCATTCCAGGAGAGATCTCCTTTTGTACTTAGCTTTGTTGACTGGTGGATGGATGGATGGATAGATGGATGGGTGGATGGATGGATGGACAGGTCAATGGATTGATTTTGTAGAGGCAGAGTACCATCTAGGGGTACTTGAGACCGCTGGTGTCAGAGCCCTAGTCTATGTCAAATGTAAAAGATTAATTCATCAATAACAAAAATGAATAAGCACCTAAATAATAAATAAATGAATAAATAAATAAACTGGGTTAAAATATACATGGCGTCTTTGCCTTTCTGCATATGGTATGCTATGAGGATCTTAACAAGGAAAGCATTGTCCTGAGTAGCCCCATTGAAGAAGTGGAATATTTCCTTTTCCTTTTTCTTTTTTTACTTTCTATTTTCTTGATTATTTATTGGAATAAATAGACAGGAATTGAGAAGGAAGGGAGGGATAGAGAGTTTGAGACACAGAGAGAGTCACCTGCAGCACTTCTGCACCACTTGTAAAGATTTCCCCCGGCAGGTGGGGACCAGGGTTTTGAAGCCCAGTCCCCCTACTTTGTAACATGAGTGCTTAACTGGGTGTGGCACCAGCTGGTACCCTTGATGGGACACTTTTTTTAGCAATGAAAAGAAATTCTCGTGGCAAGGTAATAAATAAATGAATAAATAAATAAAAGTGCATTTACATTAACCCAGTGGAAACACACAGGGACATATACATCTCTGTTACCTGTATTATTTATTCATTTATGGATTGATTGCCTCAAGGGGTTATTGCCTCAGCTCAGTGCCTGTGCCACGAATAATCCAAAGCTCCTGCACTCCATTTGTTCCCTTTCACTGCCCTTGTTGCTTGGTCACTGTGGTGGTTATTGCTGCGGTTGTTGTTGTTGTTACTGACCTTGCATCGGACAGAGAGAAAAGGAGAGAGCAGGGGAAATACAGAGTGGGAGAGAAAGATAGAGCCCCTAAAGACCTGCTTCACCCCCTGTAAAGCGACTCCAGTGCAGTTGGGGGTCTGGGCGCTAGACCCCAGACCCTTACATTTGTCCCCTCTTTTCGTGAGCGCCACAAGCCCTTAACCCTCTGACATACCGCCAAACCTCCCTGGATTTACTTTTGAAGGCAATATGACCTGCCTCGTTTTGAACCTCATTATCCTGAGGGTCAGTCCTGGAGACAGTGTCATGACACTACACACGGAGATCTCTGTTATCAGAGAGCACCTGGAACAGCAGCTGGGGATATAGTGCCAGGGCAGGAGCAACTCCCCATCCACCCTACATGGAGTCCACCTGCCTGCATTTTGGTCCTTTTCTCTCCAAAAAAGATTATTACCTTTTTTCACTGAGAAACAGGCAGCAGACAGGTTACCCAGGAAGGGGGAAAAAAAATAAAAAGCCTTTTTTTTTTAACAGTAGCTCATGACCATCTTCTGTGAAGTACAGGTTTTGAACCTGAAAACTCTGCCTGTCTGTCTCCTAGTCCACAGAAAGAGCCACTAGCCCAGCCAGATCTCACACTCAGATGGGGTGTTTTTGCCAGTCAAAGGTCTGCAGAGCACACTAGGAATTGGGTGGCAGGAGACCCAAATGTTACATTGTAGATGGACTGTTTGCAGTTCTTGCTCCCCAGGACATTGGACTGTCTTAACTCCCTCCCCTACAGCATGAAAAAAATATTCCTGACAACCTTGGAGCAAATGGAGAGGGGGCCAGGGGAGCTGTTTGCATGTCTGCGCTGCTCATGCCCAGGTGTCTGAGGAGGACCGTGGCAGAGTCTGTAAGGGGGCTAGGGGGCAGAAGGAGACAGTTTGAGAGGCAGGCTGCAGGCAGGGGAGCCTCTGAGTGTGTGCAGGGCTGTGTGTGTGGGAGTGGTGGCTGGGGGTTAGGGCAGGTCCCCCTGCTGGATGGTGAGATGGCAGCTGTGCTGGCCCTTTGCCCCCAGGGCTGAAGGGCTGAAGCACGGTGGCAGTAAAGTAGCGTAGGGAGGCACACAGTAGATGTTATTTGGGGAGCTGGGGGACAGAGGGCAAGGGGAAAGGGGGCATCCTTGAGGAGGGCTCTGGACTAGAGAGTGGGAGAAGCTGGAGTCAAGGAAGGTCCCAGGATTCAGGGACTGACAGGAACAGATTCCTGCACCCTCCCACTGGATAGAAGCTGCAGCAGCCAGAGCAGCAGCCCTGGCTTGCCTAGGCCAAGGGCCCTGAGTGAGTCCCTCTGAGGATGAGGAAGAGGAGGATGAGGTGGAGGAGGTGGAGTAGCAGGAGGAGAAGGAGTAGGAGGAGGAGGAGGAGGAAGAGGAGCACGAAGAAGAGGAGGAGGAGGAGGGGCAAGAGGGCAGCTGTCAGTAGGCAAAGGGATTAATAGAGGCCGCCATTACGGAGGCATGTGTCCAGGCAGGCACCCACCAACCATCAGGGGCAGCTCAGGGCACCCAGGGACCTGGTGTGGGTATCTCTGGGGCAGGGACTGTCAGTCCGTCAGCAAGACTGTGTGTCAGTGCACATGGGGGAACAGGGGCCCGGCGGACCTTGGTCCCCAGCCCTGGGCTGTCAGATGACAGCCCCATGCCCAGACACACACCAATCTGTCCATATCACCTTGGCCTGGCCGACAGGTACCTGCTTTGGCCTGGGGATCTGGCTCTGGTGGCTGGCCACCACCC
Source organism: Erinaceus europaeus (assembly GCF_950295315.1). Lineage (NCBI taxonomy): Eukaryota > Metazoa > Chordata > Mammalia > Eulipotyphla > Erinaceidae > Erinaceus > Erinaceus europaeus. The sequence goes on along the minus strand of NW_026647130.1, from coordinate 754,148 downwards.
CTCAGGTCAAGTTCAGGGTGGGGATCATAGCTGCTGGTCAACTGGATGGGCGGGGTCCCCGTGGCCTAGCAACCATAGGAGACCTCTGTGATGTCCTAACCCATGGCAATCTGTGCTGGCCACACTGGCACTGGGCAGCCCAACTGCCCAGCCACTAGGTCAGGCAACAGCGCCCAGACGCCTGGGCCCTGGCACAGAGGCACGGAAGGATGGGAAGACAGTGCTGACCGACGAGGGACCTGAGGGCTGGCAGCCAAGAGAAGACAGGTGGAGGTGCGCCCGGGATCCAGGGAGCCCAGGCCAGAGCTGCCTGCATGCCTGCCTGCCTTCCTGGATGTCTGTATGCTGACTTTGTCCAGGTAGGTTTCTCAGGTCCCCTCCACTCCTGTCCTCTCCTGTCCTCTCCTGTCCTCACCATCGTCTCCCCTCTCCTCTCCTCTGTACTTTGCTTCTCTCCTTTGTCTGTCCTCTCTTCCGGGTGCCCTGCTCAACTGCTCCAGCACTTTTGATGGTTCTCCAGTGACAGCTGTTCGCAACCCCTTCCACCCACTCCCTGCCCCTGACGTGACCCAGCTCACAGGGTCTCCGGCTCAACCCAGCCACACCCACACACCCCAACACATTCCCTGGTTCAGCCCCTCTGCCCTATTCAGCAGAACTGGCCCCTTTGCAACCTACCTATGCATTGTTGTTTGTCTTCACCATTCAAGGGGAGATCTCCTTTTGTACTTAGCTTGGTTGACTGGTGGATGGATGGATAGATGGATGGATAGATGGATGGGTGGATGGATGGATGGACAGGTCAATGGATTGGTTTTGTAGAGGCAGAGTACCATCTTTGGACTACAGAGTGCGGGCAGCTGGAGGCATGGAAGGTCCCAGGAATCAGGGACTGACAGGAACAGATTCCTGCACCCACCCACTGGATAGAAGCTGCAGCAGCTAGAGCAGCAGCCCTGGCTTGTCTAGGCCAAGGGCCCTGAGTGAGTCACTTTGAGGATGAGGAAGAGGAGGATGAGGTGGAGGAGGAGGAGGAACAGGAGGAGGAAAAGTAGGAGGAGGAGGAGGAGGAAGAGGAGGAGGAAGAGGAGGAGGAAGAAGAGGAGGAGGAAGAGGGGCAGGAGGGCAGCTGTCAGTAGGCAACGGGATTAATAGAGGCCTCCATTATGGAGGCATGTTTCCAGGCACGCACCCATCAACCCTCAGGGGCAGCTCAGGGCAAGCAGGGACAAGGTGTGGGTATCTCTGGGGCGGGGACTGTCAGTCAGTCAGCAAGACTGTATGTCAGTGCACATGGTGGGACAGGGGCCTGGCGGAACTTGGTCCCCAGCCCTGGGCTGTCAGATGGCAGCTCCATGCCCAGAAACACACCAATCTGCCCATAGCCCCTTGGCCCGGCCGACCAGCACCTGCTTTGGCCTGGGGCTCTGGCTCTGGTGGCTGGCCACCACCCCTCAAGGTCAAGTTCTGGGTGGGGGTCATGGCTGCTGGTCAACTGGATGGGCAGGGTCTCCATGGCCTAGCATTCACAGGAGCCCTCTGTGATGTCCTAGCCCCTGGCAATCTGTGCTGGCCACACTGGCACTGGGCAGCCCAACTGCCCTGCCACTAGGTCAGGCAACAGCGCCCAGATGCCTGGGCCCTGGCAAAGAGGGTCGGAAGGATGGGAAGGCAGAGCTGACAGACGAGGGACCTCAGGGCTGGCAGCCAAGAGAAGACAGGTGGAGGAGCGCCCGGGATCCAGGGAGCCCAGGCCAGAGCTGCCTGCATGCCTGCCTGCCTACTGGATGTCTGTATGCTGCCTTTGTCCAGGTAGGTTTCTCAGGACCCCTCCACTCCTGTCCTCTCCTGTCCTCTCCTGTCCTCACCATCCTCTCCCCTCTCCTCTCCTCTGCACTTTGCTTATCTCCTTTGTCTGTCCTCTCTTCCGGGTGCCCTGCTCAACAGCTCCAGCACTTGTGATGGTTCTCCAGTGACAGCTGTTCGCAACCCCTTCCACCCCCTGCCTGCCCCTGACGTGACCCAGCTCACATGGTCTTCGGTTCACACCACCCACACCCACACCCACACGCCCCAACGCATTCCCTGCTTCAGCCCCTCTGACCTATTCAGCCAAACTGGCCCCTTTGCAACCTACCTGTGCATCGTTGATTGTCTTCACCATTCAAGGAGAGATCTCCTTTTGTACTTAGCTTGGTTGACTGGTGGATGGATGGATGGATGGATGGATGGATGAATGGATGGATGGATAGTTGGATGGGTGGATGGATGGATGGACAGGTCAATGGATCGGTTTTGTAGTGGCAGAGTACCATCTAGGGGTACTGGAGACCGCTGGTGTCAGATCCTTAGTCAATGTCAAATGTAAAACATTAATGCATCAATAACAAAAATGAATAAGCACCTAAATAAATAAATAAATAAATATAAAAACTGGGTTAAAAAATACATGGCGTCTTTGCCTTTCGGCATATGGAATGCTGTGAGGATCTTAACAAGGAAAGCATTGTCCTGAGTAGCCCTTTTGAAGTAGTGGAATATTTCCTTTTCATTTTTCTTTTTTTACTTTCTATTTTCTTGATTATTCACTGGAATAAATAGAAAGGAATTGAGAGGGAAGGGTGGGAGAGAGAGTTTGAGACACAGAGAGAGATACCTTCACCACTTCTGCACCACTTGTAAAGATTTCCCCTTGCAGGTGGGGACCAGGGTGTTGAAGCCCAGTCCTCCTGCATTGTAACATGAGTGCTTAACTGGGTGTGGCACCACCTGGTACCCTTGATGGGACACTTTTTTTTAGCAATGAAAAGAAATTTTTGTGGCAAGGTAATAAATAAATGAAGAAGTAAATAAAAGTGCACTTACATTAGCTCAGTGGAAACACACAGGGACATATATGTCTCTGTTACCTGTATTACTTCTTCATTTATGGATTGATTGCCTCAAGAGGTTATTGCCACAGCTCAGTGCCTGCGCCACGAATCATCCACAACTCCTACACTCCATTTGTTCCCCTTTCGCTCCCCTTGTTGCTTGGTCACTGTGGTGGTTATTGTTGTTGTTGTTGTTACTGACCATGCATCTGACAGACACAAAAGGAGAGAGCAGAGAAAATACAGAGTGGGAGAGAAAGATAGAGCTCCTAAAGACCTGCTTCACCCCCTGAACAGCGAATCCCCTGCAGGTGGCGGTCTGGGGGCCAGACCCCGGATCCCTCCACCTGTCCCCTCTTTTCGTGAGCGCCACAAGCCCTGAACCCTCTGACATACCGCCAAACCTCCCTGGATTTACTTTTGAAGGCAATATGACCTGCCTCGTTTTGAATCCTCATTATCCTGAGGGTCTGTCCTGGAGACAGTGTCATGACATGACACACGGAGATCTCTGGTATCAGAGAGCACCTAAAACAGCAGCTGGGCCTCTAGTGCCAGGGCAGGAGCAACTCCCCATTCACCCTCCACGGAGTCCACCTGCCTGCATTTTGGTCCTTTTCCATCCAAAAAAGATTTTTCCCTTTGTCACTGAGAAACAAGCAGCAGAAAGGTTACCAAGGCAGGGGAAAAAAAAATAAAAATAGTTTTTTTTTTTTTTTTTTTTTTTTTTTACCAAAGTGAATGACCATCTTCTGGGAAGTATAGGTTTTGAACCTGAAAACTCTGTCTGTCTGTCTCATAGTCCACAGAAAGAGCCACTAGCCCAGCCAGATCTCACACTCAGATGGGGTGTTTTTGCCAGTCATAGGTCTGCACAGCGCACTAGGGATTGGGCGGCCTGAGACCCAAATGTTACATTGTAGATGGACTGTTTGCAGTTCTTGCTCCCCAGGACATTGGACTGTCTCAACTCCCTCCCCTGCAGCATGAAAAAAAGACTCTTGACAACCTTGGAGCAAATGGAGTGGGGGCGAGGGGAGCAGTTTGCATTTCTGTGCTGCTCATGCCCAGGTGTCTGCGGGGGGCCTAGGCAGAGGCTGTAAGGGGGCAAGGAGGCAGAAGGAGACTGAGATGCAGGCTGCAGGCAGGGGAGCCCATGAGTGTGTTCAGGGCTGTGTTTGTGGGTGTGGTGGCCGGGGGTTATGGCAGATCCTCCTGCTGTATGGTGAGCTGGCAGCTGGGCTGGCCCTGGACCCTTAGGGCTGAAGGGCAGAAGCACAGTGGCAGTAAAGTAGGGCAGGGAGTCACACAGTAGATGTTTGTTGGGGAGCTGGGTGACAGAGGGTAAGGGGAAAGGGGGCATCCTTGAGGAGGGGTCTGGACTAGAGAGTGGGGGGAGCTGGAGGCATGGCAGGTCCCCAGAATGAGGGACTGACAGGAACACATTCCTGCATCCACCCACTGGAATTAAGAGGCAGCATCCAGAGCACCAGCCCTGGTTTGCCTAGGCCAAGGGCCCTGAGTGAGTCCCTCTGAGGATGAGGAAGAGGAGGAGCAGGTGGAGGAGGAGGAGGAGGAGAAAGAGGAGGAGGAAGAAGAAGAGGAGGAGGAGGAGGAGGAGGAGGGGCAGGAGGGAAGCTGTCAGTAGGCAACGGGATTAATAGTGGCCTCCATTATGGAGGCATGTGTCCAGGCAGGCACCCACCAACCATCAGGGGCAGCTCAGGGCACCCAGGGACCTGGTGTGGGTATCTCTGGGGCGGGGACTGTCAGTCATTCAGCAAGACTGTGTGTCAGTGCACATGGTGGGACAGGGGCCTGGCGGACCTTGGTCCCCAGCCCTGGGCTGTCAGATGCCAGCCCCATGCCCAGACACACACCAATCTGCCCATAGCCCCTTGGCCCGGCCGACCAGCACTTGCTTTGGCCTGGGGCTCTCGCTCTGGTGTCTGGCCACCACCCCTCAGGTCAAGTTCAGGGTGGGGGTCATGGCTTCTGGTCAACTGGATGGGCGGGGTCCCCGTGGCCTAGCAACCACAGGAGCCCTCTGTGATGTCCTAGCCCCTGGCAATCTGTGCTGGCCACACTGGCACTGGGCAGCCCAACTTCCCTGCCACTAGGTCAGGCAACAGCGCCCAGATGCCTGGGCCCTGGCACAGAGGGACGGAAGGATGGGAGGGCAGTGCTGACCGACGAGGGACTTCAGGGCGGGCAGCCAATAGAGGACAGGTGGAGGGGCGCCTAGGATCCAGGGAGCCCAGGCCAGAGCTGCCTGCATGCCTGCCTGCCTACTGGATGTCTGTATGCTGCCTTTGTCCAGGTAGGTTTCTCAGGACCCCTCCACTCCTGTCCTCTCCTGTCCTCACCATCGTCTCCCCTCTCCTCTCCTCTGCACTTTGCTTCTCTCCTTTGTCTGTCCTGTCTTCCGGGTGCCCTGCTCAACAGCTCCAGCACTTGTGATGGTTCTCCAGTGACAGCTGTTCGCAACCCCTTCCACCCTCTCCCTGCCCCTGTGTGACCCAGCTCACAGGGTCTCCAGCTCAACCCAGCCACACCCACAACCCCCAACACATTCCCTGGTTCAGCCCCTCTGCCCTATTCAGCCGAACTGGCTCCTTTGCAACCTACCTATGCATCGTTGTTTGTCTTCACCATTCAAGGAGAGATCTCCTTTTGTACTTAGCTTCGTTGACTGGTGGATGGATGGATGGATGGATGGATGGATGGATGGATAGATGGATGGGTGGATGGATGTATGGACAGGTCAATGTATTGGTTTGTAGAGTCAGAGTACCATATAGGGTTACTTGAGGCCCCTGGTGTCAGAGCCCTAATCTATGTCAAATGTAAAACATTAATTCATCAATAACAAAAATGAATAAGCACCTAAATAAATAAATAAATAAATATAAAAACTGGGTTAAAATATACATGGCGTCTTTGCCTTTCTGCATATGGTATGCTATGAGGATTTTAACAAGGAAAGCATTGTCCTGAGTAGCCCCATTGAAGTAGTGGAATATTTCCTTTCCCTATTTCTTTTTTTACTTTCTATTTTCTTAATTATTGATTGGAATGAATAGACAGGAATTGAGAGGAAAGGAGGGGATAGAGAGTTTGAGACACAGAGAGAGTCACCTGCAGCACTTCTGCAACACTTGTAAAGATTTCCCCCGGCATGTGGGGACCAGGGTCTTGAAGCCCAGTCCCCCTGCTTTGTAACATGAGTGCTTAACTGGGTGTGGCACCACCTGCTACCCTTGATGGGACACTTTTTTTAGCAATGAAAAGAAATTCTCGTGGCAAGGTAATAAATAAATGAATGAATAAATAAAAGTGCATTTACATTAACTCAGTGGAAACACACAGGGACATATACAGCTCTGTAACCTGCATATCTGTATGCTGCGTTTGTCCAGGTAGGTTTCTCAGGTCCCCTCCACTCCTGTCCTCTCCTGTCCTCACCATCGTCTCCCCTCTCCTCTCCTCTGCACTTTGCTTCTCTCCTTTGTCTGTCCTCTCTTCCGGGTGCCCTGCTCAACAGCTCCAGCACTTGTGATGGTTCTCCAGTGACAGCTGTTCCCAACCCTTTCCACCCCCTCCCTGCCCCTGAAGGGACCCAGCTCACAGGGTCTCCAGCTCAACCCAGCCACACCCACACCCTCAACATAATCCCTGGTTCAGCCCCTCTGCCCTATTCAGCCAAATCGGCCCCTTTGCAAGCTACCTATGCATCGTTTGTCTTCACCATTCCAGGAGAGATCTCCTTTTGTACTTAGCTTTGTTGACTGGTGGATGGATGGATGGATAGATGGATGGGTGGATGGATGGATGGACAGGTCAATGGATTGATTTTGTAGAGGCAGAGTACCATCTAGGGGTACTTGAGACCGCTGGTGTCAGAGCCCTAGTCTATGTCAAATGTAAAAGATTAATTCATCAATAACAAAAATGAATAAGCACCTAAATAATAAATAAATGAATAAATAAATAAACTGGGTTAAAATATACATGGCGTCTTTGCCTTTCTGCATATGGTATGCTATGAGGATCTTAACAAGGAAAGCATTGTCCTGAGTAGCCCCATTGAAGAAGTGGAATATTTCCTTTTCCTTTTTCTTTTTTTACTTTCTATTTTCTTGATTATTTATTGGAATAAATAGACAGGAATTGAGAAGGAAGGGAGGGAGAGAGAGTTTGAGACACAGAGAGAGTCACCTGCAGCACTTCTGCACCACTTGTAAAGATTTCCCCCGGCAGGTGGGGACCAGGGTTTTGAAGCCCAGTCCCCCTACTTTGTAACATGAGTGCTTAACTGGGTGTGGCACCAGCTGGTACCCTTGATGGGACACTTTTTTTAGCAATGAAAAGAAATAATCGTGGCAAGGTAATAAATAAATGAATAAATAAATAAAAGTGCATTTACATTAACTCAGTGGAAACACACAGGGACATATACATCTCTGTTACCTGTATTATTTATTCATTTATGGATTGATTGCCTCAAGGGGTTATTGCCTCAGCTCAGTGCCTGTGCCACGAATAATCCAAAGCTCCTGCACTCCATTTGTTCCCTTTCACTGCCCTTGTTGCTTGGTCACTGTGGTGGTTATTGCTGCGGTTGTTGTTGTTGTTACTGACCTTGCATCGGACAGAGAGAAAAGGAGAGAGCAGGGGAAATACAGAGTGGGAGAGAAAGATAGAGCCCCTAAAGACCTGCTTCACCCCCTGTAAAGCGACTCCAGTGCAGTTGGGGGTCTGGGCGCTAGACCCCAGACCCTTACATTTGTCCCCTCTTTTCGTGAGCGCCACAAGCCCTTAACCCTCTGACATACCGCCAAACCTCCCTGGATTTACTTTTGAAGGCAATATGACCTGCCTCGTTTTGAACCTCATTATCCTGAGGGTCAGTCCTGGAGACAGTGTCATGACACTACACACGGAGATCTCTGTTATCAGAGAGCACCTGGAACAGCAGCTGGGGATATAGTGCCAGGGCAGGAGCAACTCCCCATCCACCCTACATGGAGTCCACCTGCCTGCATTTTGGTCCTTTTCTCTCCAAAAAAGATTATTACCTTTTTTCACTGAGAAACAGGCAGCAGACAGGTTACCCAGGAAGGGGGAAAAAAAATAAAAAGCCTTTTTTTTTTTAACAGTAGCTCATGACCATCTTCTGTGAAGTACAGGTTTTGAACCTGAAAACTCTGCCTGTCTGTCTCCTAGTCCACAGAAAGAGCCACTAGCCCAGCCAGATCTCACACTCAGATGGGGTGTTTTTGCCAGTCAAAGGTCTGCAGAGCACACTAGGAATTGGGTGGCAGGAGACCCAAATGTTACATTGTAGATGGACTGTTTGCAGTTCTTGCTCCCCAGGACATTGGACTGTCTTAACTCCCTCCCCTACAGCATGAAAAAAATATTCCTGACAACCTTGGAGCAAATGGAGAGGGGGCCAGGGGAGCTGTTTGCATGTCTGCGCTGCTCATGCCCAGGTGTCTGAGGAGGACCGTGGCAGAGTCTGTAAGGGGGCTAGGGGGCAGAAGGAGACAGTTTGAGAGGCAGGCTGCAGGCAGGGGAGCCTCTGAGTGTGTGCAGGGCTGTGTGTGTGGGAGTGGTGGCTGGGGGTTAGGGCAGGTCCCCCTGCTGGATGGTGAGATGGCAGCTGTGCTGGCCCTTTGCCCCCAGGGCTGAAGGGCTGAAGCACGGTGGCAGTAAAGTAGCGTAGGGAGGCACACAGTAGATGTTATTTGGGGAGCTGGGGGACAGAGGGCAAGGGGAAAGGGGGCATCCTTGAGGAGGGCTCTGGACTAGAGAGTGGGAGAAGCTGGAGTCAAGGAAGGTCCCAGGATTCAGGGACTGACAGGAACAGATTCCTGCACCCTCCCACTGGATAGAAGCTGCAGCAGCCAGAGCAGCAGCCCTGGCTTGCCTAGGCCAAGGGCCCTGAGTGAGTCCCTCTGAGGATGAGGAAGAGGAGGATGAGGTGGAGGAGGTGGAGTAGCAGGAGGAGAAGGAGTAGGAGGAGGAGGAGGAGGAAGAGGAGCACGAAGAAGAGGAGAAGGAGGAGGGGCAAGAGGGCAGCTGTCAGTAGGCAAAGGGATTAATAGAGGCCGCCATTACGGAGGCATGTGTCCAGGCAGGCACCCACCAACCATCAGGGGCAGCTCAGGGCACCCAGGGACCTGGTGTGGGTATCTCTGGGGCAGGGACTGTCAGTCCGTCAGCAAGACTGTGTGTCAGTGCACATGGGGGAACAGGGGCCCGGCGGACCTTGGTCCCCAGCCCTGGGCTGTCAGATGCCAGCCCCATGCCCAGACACACACCAATCTGTCCATATCACCTTGGCCTGGCCGACAGGTACCTGCTTTGGCCTGGGGATCTGGCTCTGGTGGCTGGCCACCACCCCTCAGGTCAAGTTCAGGGTGGGGATCATAGCTGCTGGTCAACTGGATGGGCGGGGTCCCCGTGGCCTAGCAACCATAGGAGACCTCTGTGATGTCCTAACCCATGGCAATCTGTGCTGGCCACACTGGCACTGGGCAGCCCAACTGCCCAGCCACTAGGTCAGGCAACAGCGCCCAGACGCCTGGGCCCTGGCACAGAGGCACGGAAGGATGGGAAGACAGTGCTGACCGACGAGGGACCTGAGGGCTGGCAGCCAAGAGAAGACAGGTGGAGGTGCGCCCGGGATCCAGGGAGCCCAGGCCAGAGCTGCCTGCATGCCTGCCTGCCTTCCTGGATGTCTGTATGCTGACTTTGTCCAGGTAGGTTTCTCAGGTCCCCTCCACTCCTGTCCTCTCCTGTCCTCTCCTGTCCTCACCATCGTCTCCCCTCTCCTCTCCTCTGTACTTTGCTTCTCTCCTTTGTCTGTCCTCTCTTCCGGGTGCCCTGCTCAACTGCTCCAGCACTTTTGATGGTTCTCCAGTGACAGCTGTTCGCAACCCCTTCCACCCACTCCCTGCCCCTGACGTGACCCAGCTCACAGGGTCTCCGGCTCAACCCAGCCACACCCACACACCCCAACACATTCCCTGGTTCAGCCCCTCTGCCCTATTCAGCAGAACTGGCCCCTTTGCAACCTACCTATGCATTGTTGTTTGTCTTCACCATTCAAGGGGAGATCTCCTTTTGTACTTAGCTTGGTTGACTGGTGGATGGATGGATGGATGGATGGATAGATGGATGGGTGGATGGATGGATGGACAGGTCAATGGATTGGTTTTGTAGAGGCAGAGTACCATCTTTGGACTACAGAGTGCGGGCAGCTGGAGGCATGGAAGGTCCCAGGAATCAGGGACTGACAGGAACAGATTCCTGCACCCACCCACTGGATAGAAGCTGCAGCAGCTAGAGCAGCAGCCCTGGCTTGTCTAGGCCAAGGGCCCTGAGTGAGTCACTTTGAGGATGAGGAAGAGGAGGATGAGGTGGAGGAGGAGGAGGAACAGGAGGAGGAAAAGTAGGAGGAGGAGGAGGAGGAAGAGGAGGAGGAAGAGGAGGAGGAAGAAGAGGAGGAGGAAGAGGGGCAGGAGGGCAGCTGTCAGTAGGCAACGGGATTAATAGAGGCCTCCATTATGGAGGCATGTTTCCAGGCACGCACCCATCAACCCTCAGGGGCAGCTCAGGGCAAGCAGGGACAAGGTGTGGGTATCTCTGGGGCGGGGACTGTCAGTCAGTCAGCAAGACTGTATGTCAGTGCACATGGTGGGACAGGGGCCTGGCGGAACTTGGTCCCCAGCCCTGGGCTGTCAGATGGCAGCTCCATGCCCAGAAACACACCAATCTGCCCATAGCCCCTTGGCCCGGCCGACCAGCACCTGCTTTGGCCTGGGGCTCTGGCTCTGGTGGCTGGCCACCACCCCTCAAGGTCAAGTTCTGGGTGGGGGTCATGGCTGCTGGTCAACTGGATGGGCAGGGTCTCCGTGGCCTAGCATTCACAGGAGCCCTCTGTGATGTCCTAGCCCCTGGCAATCTGTGCTGGCCACACTGGCACTGGGCAGCCCAACTGCCCTGCCACTAGGTCAGGCAACAGCGCCCAGATGCCTGGGCCCTGGCAAAGAGGGTCGGAAGGATGGGAAGGCAGAGCTGACAGACGAGGGACCTCAGGGCTGGCAGCCAAGAGAAGACAGGTGGAGGAGCGCCCGGGATCCAGGGAGCCCAGGCCAGAGCTGCCTGCATGCCTGCCTGCCTACTGGATGTCTGTATGCTGCCTTTGTCCAGGTAGGTTTCTCAGGACCCCTCCACTCCTGTCCTCTCCTGTCCTCTCCTGTCCTCACCATCCTCTCCCCTCTCCTCTCCTCTGCACTTTGCTTATCTCCTTTGTCTGTCCTCTCTTCCGGGTGCCCTGCTCAACAGCTCCAGCACTTGTGATGGTTCTCCAGTGACAGCTGTTCGCAACCCCTTCCACCCCCTGCCTGCCCCTGACGTGACCCAGCTCACATGGTCTTCGGTTCACACCACCCACACCCACACCCACACGCCCCAACGCATTCCCTGCTTCAGCCCCTCTGACCTATTCAGCCAAACTGGCCCCTTTGCAACCTACCTGTGCATCGTTGATTGTCTTCACCATTCAAGGAGAGATCTCCTTTTGTACTTAGCTTGGTTGACTGGTGGATGGATGGATGGATGGATGGATGGATGAATGGATGGATGGATAGTTGGATGGGTGGATGGATGGATGGACAGGTCAATGGATCGGTTTTGTAGTGGCAGAGTACCATCTAGGGGTACTGGAGACCGCTGGTGTCAGATCCTTAGTCAATGTCAAATGTAAAACATTAATGCATCAATAACAAAAATGAATAAGCACCTAAATAAATAAATAAATAAATATAAAAACTGGGTTAAAAAATACATGGCGTCTTTGCCTTTCGGCATATGGAATGCTGTGAGGATCTTAACAAGGAAAGCATTGTCCTGAGTAGCCCTTTTGAAGTAGTGGAATATTTCCTTTTCATTTTTCTTTTTTTACTTTCTATTTTCTTGATTATTCACTGGAATAAATAGAAAGGAATTGAGAGGGAAGGGTGGGAGAGAGAGTTTGAGACACAGAGAGAGATACCTTCACCACTTCTGCACCACTTGTAAAGATTTCCCCTTGCAGGTGGGGACCAGGGTGTTGAAGCCCAGTCCTCCTGCATTGTAACATGAGTGCTTAACTGGGTGTGGCACCACCTGGTACCCTTGATGGGACACTTTTTTTTAGCAATGAAAAGAAATTTTTGTGGCAAGGTAATAAATAAATGAAGAAGTAAATAAAAGTGCACTTACATTAGCTCAGTGGAAACACACAGGGACATATATGTCTCTGTTACCTGTATTACTTCTTCATTTATGGATTGATTGCCTCAAGAGGTTATTGCCACAGCTCAGTGCCTGCGCCACGAATCATCCACAACTCCTACACTCCATTTGTTCCCCTTTCGCTCCCCTTGTTGCTTGGTCACTGTGGTGGTTATTGTTGTTGTTGTTGTTACTGACCATGCATCTGACAGACACAAAAGGAGAGAGCAGAGAAAATACAGAGTGGGAGAGAAAGATAGAGCTCCTAAAGACCTGCTTCACCCCCTGAACAGCGAATCCCCTGCAGGTGGCGGTCTGGGGGCCAGACCCCGGATCCCTCCACCTGTCCCCTCTTTTCGTGAGCGCCACAAGCCCTGAACCCTCTGACATACCGCCAAACCTCCCTGGATTTACTTTTGAAGGCAATATGACCTGCCTCGTTTTGAATCCTCATTATCCTGAGGGTCTGTCCTGGAGACAGTGTCATGACATGACACACGGAGATCTCTGGTATCAGAGAGCACCTAAAACAGCAGCTGGGCCTCTAGTGCCAGGGCAGGAGCAACTCCCCATTCACCCTCCACGGAGTCCACCTGCCTGCATTTTGGTCCTTTTCCATCCAAAAAAGATTTTTCCCTTTGTCACTGAGAAACAAGCAGCAGAAAGGTTACCAAGGCAGGGGAAAAAAAAATAAAAATAGTTTTTTTTTTTTTTTTTTTTTTTTTTTTTTTTTTTTTACCAAAGTGAATGACCATCTTCTGGGAAGTATAGGTTTTGAACCTGAAAACTCTGTCTGTCTGTCTCATAGTCCACAGAAAGAGCCACTAGCCCAGCCAGATCTCACACTCAGATGGGGTGTTTTTGCCAGTCATAGGTCTGCACAGCGCACTAGGGATTGGGCGGCCTGAGACCCAAATGTTACATTGTAGATGGACTGTTTGCAGTTCTTGCTCCCCAGGACATTGGACTGTCTCAACTCCCTCCCCTGCAGCATGAAAAAAAGACTCTTGACAACCTTGGAGCAAATGGAGTGGGGGCGAGGGGAGCAGTTTGCATTTCTGTGCTGCTCATGCCCAGGTGTCTGCGGGGGGCCTAGGCAGAGGCTGTAAGGGGGCAAGGAGGCAGAAGGAGACTGAGATGCAGGCTGCAGGCAGGGGAGCCCATGAGTGTGTTCAGGGCTGTGTTTGTGGGTGTGGTGGCCGGGGGTTATGGCAGATCCTCCTGCTGTATGGTGAGCTGGCAGCTGGGCTGGCCCTGGATCCTTAGGGCTGAAGGGCAGAAGCACAGTGGCAGTAAAGTAGGGCAGGGAGTCACACAGTAGATGTTTGTTGGGGAGCTGGGTGACAGAGGGTAAGGGGAAAGGGGGCATCCTTGAGGAGGGGTCTGGACTAGAGAGTGGGGGGAGCTGGAGGCATGGCAGGTCCCCAGAATGAGGGACTGACAGGAACACATTCCTGCATCCACCCACTGGAATTAAGAGGCAGCATCCAGAGCACCAGCCCTGGTTTGCCTAGGCCAAGGGCCCTGAGTGAGTCCCTCTGAGGATGAGGAAGAGGAGGAGCAGGTGGAGGAGGAGGAGGAGGAGAAAGAGGAGGAGGAAGAAGAAGAGGAGGAGGAGGAGGAGGAGGAGGGGCAGGAGGGAAGCTGTCAGTAGGCAACGGGATTAATAGTGGCCTCCATTATGGAGGCATGTGTCCAGGCAGGCACCCACCAACCATCAGGGGCAGCTCAGGGCACCCAGGGACCTGGTGTGGGTATCTCTGGGGCGGGGACTGTCAGTCATTCAGCAAGACTGTGTGTCAGTGCACATGGTGGGACAGGGGCCTGGCGGACCTTGGTCCCCAGCCCTGGGCTGTCAGATGCCAGCCCCATGCCCAGACACACACCAATCTGCCCATAGCCCCTTGGCCCGGCCGACCAGCACTTGCTTTGGCCTGGGGCTCTCGCTCTGGTGTCTGGCCACCACCCCTCAGGTCAAGTTCAGGGTGGGGGTCATGGCTTCTGGTCAACTGGATGGGCGGGGTCCCCGTGGCCTAGCAACCACAGGAGCCCTCTGTGATGTCCTAGCCCCTGGCAATCTGTGCTGGCCACACTGGCACTGGGCAGCCCAACTTCCCTGCCACTAGGTCAGGCAACAGCGCCCAGATGCCTGGGCCCTGGCACAGAGGGACGGAAGGATGGGAGGGCAGTGCTGACCGACGAGGGACTTCAGGGCGGGCAGCCAATAGAGGACAGGTGGAGGGGCGCCTAGGATCCAGGGAGCCCAGGCCAGAGCTGCCTGCATGCCTGCCTGCCTACTGGATGTCTGTATGCTGCCTTTGTCCAGGTAGGTTTCTCAGGACCCCTCCACTCCTGTCCTCTCCTGTCCTCACCATCGTCTCCCCTCTCCTCTCCTCTGCACTTTGCTTCTCTCCTTTGTCTGTCCTGTCTTCCGGGTGCCCTGCTCAACAGCTCCAGCACTTGTGATGGTTCTCCAGTGACAGCTGTTCGCAACCCCTTCCACCCTCTCCCTGCCCCTGTGTGACCCAGCTCACAGGGTCTCCAGCTCAACCCAGCCACACCCACAACCCCCAACACATTCCCTGGTTCAGCCCCTCTGCCCTATTCAGCCGAACTGGCTCCTTTGCAACCTACCTATGCATCGTTGTTTGTCTTCACCATTCAAGGAGAGATCTCCTTTTGTACTTAGCTTCGTTGACTGGTGGATGGATGGATGGATGGATGGATGGATAGATGGATGGGTGGATGGATGTATGGACAGGTCAATGTATTGGTTTGTAGAGTCAGAGTACCATATAGGGTTACTTGAGGCCCCTGGTGTCAGAGCCCTAATCTATGTCAAATGTAAAACATTAATTCATCAATAACAAAAATGAATAAGCACCTAAATAAATAAATAAATAAATAAATAAATAAATATAAAAACTGGGTTAAAATATACATGGCGTCTTTGCCTTTCTGCATATGGTATGCTATGAGGATTTTAACAAGGAAAGCATTGTCCTGAGTAGCCCCATTGAAGTAGTGGAATATTTCCTTTCCCTATTTCTTTTTTTACTTTCTATTTTCTTAATTATTGATTGGAATGAATAGACAGGAATTGAGAGGAAAGGAGGGGATAGAGAGTTTGAGACACAGAGAGTCACCTGCAGCACTTCTGCACCACTTGTAAAGATTTCCCCCGGCTTGTGGGGACCAGGGTCTTGAAGCCCAGTCCCCCTGCTTTGTAACATGAGTGCTTAACTGGGTGTGGCACCACCTGCTACCCTTGATGGGACACTTTTTTTAGCAATGAAAAGAAATTCTCGTGGCAAGGTAATAAATAAATGAATAAATAAATAAAAGTGCATTTACATTAACTCAGTGGAAACACACAGGGACATATACAGCTCTGTAACCTGCATATCTGTATGCTGCGTTTGTCCAGGTAGGTTTCTCAGGTCCCCTCCACTCCTGTCCTCTCCTGTCCTCACCATCGTCTCCCCTCTCCTCTCCTCTGCACTTTGCTTCTCTCCTTTGTCTGTCCTCTCTTCCGGGTGCCCTGCTCAACAGCTCCAGAACTTGTGATGGTTCTCCAGTGACAGCTGTTCCCAACCCTTTCCACCCCCTCCCTGCCCCTGAAGGGACCCAGCTCACAGGGTCTCCAGCTCAACCCAGCCACACCCACACCCTCAACATAATCCCTGGTTCAGCCCCTCTGCCCTATTCAGCCAAATCGGCCCCTTTGCAAGCTACCTATGCATCGTTTGTCTTCACCATTCCAGGAGAGATCTCCTTTTGTACTTAGCTTTGTTGACTGGTGGATGGATGGATGGATAGATGGATGGGTGGATGGATCGATGGACAGGTCAATGGATTGATTTTGTAGAGGCAGAGTACCATCTAGGGGTACTTGAGACCGCTGGTGTCAGAGCCCTAGTCTATGTCAAATGTAAAAGATTAATTCATCAATAACAAAAATGAATAAGCACCTAAATAATAAATAAATGAATAAATAAATAAACTGGGTTAAAATATACATGGCGTCTTTGCCTTTCTGCATATGGTATGCTATGAGGATCTTAACAAGGAAAGCATTGTCCTGAGTAGCCCCATTGAAGAAGTGGAATATTTCCTTTTTCTTTTTCTTTTTTTACTTTCTATTTTCTTGATTATTTATTGGAATAAATAGACAGGAATTGAGAAGGAAGGGAGGGATAGAGAGTTTGAGACACAGAGAGAGTCACCTGCAGCACTTCTGCACCACTTGTAAAGATTTCCCCCGGCAGGTGGGGACCAGGGTTTTGAAGCCCAGTCCCCCTACTTTGTAACATGAGTGCTTAACTGGGTGTGGCACCAGCTGGTACCCTTGATGGGACACTTTTTTTAGCAATGAAAAGAAATTCTCGTGGCAAGGTAATAAATAAATGAATAAATAAATAAAAGTGCATTTACATTAACTCAGTGGAAACACACAGGGACATATACATCTCTGTTACCTGTATTATTTATTCATTTATGGATTGATTGCCTCAAGGGGTTATTGCCTCAGCTCAGTGCCTGTGCCACGAATAATCCAAAGCTCCTGCACTCCATTTGTTCCCTTTCACTGCCCTTGTTGCTTGGTCACTGTGGTGGTTATTGCTGCGGTTGTTGTTGTTGTTACTGACCTTGCATCGGACAGAGAGAAAAGGAGAGAGCAGGGGAAATACAGAGTGGGAGAGAAAGATAGAGCCCCTAAAGACCTGCTTCACCCCCTGTAAAGCGACTCCAGTGCAGTTGGGGGTCTGGGCGCTAGACCCCAGACCCTTACATTTGTCCCCTCTTTTCGTGAGCGCCACAAGCCCTTAACCCTCTGACATACCGCCAAACCTCCCTGGATTTACTTTTGAAGGCAATATGACCTGCCTCGTTTTGAACCTCATTATCCTGAGGGTCAGTCCTGGAGACAGTGTCATGACACTACACACGGAGATCTCTGTTATCAGAGAGCACCTGGAACAGCAGCTGGGGATATAGTGCCAGGGCAGGAGCAACTCCCCATCCACCCTACATGGAGTCCACCTGTCTGCATTTTGGTCCTTTTCTCTCCAAAAAAGATTATTACCTTTTTTCACTGAGAAACAGGCAGCAGACAGGTTACCCAGGAAGGGGGAAAAAAATAAAAAGCCTTTTTTTTTTAACAGTAGCTCATGGCCATCTTCTGTGAAGTACAGGTTTTGAACCTGAAAACTCTGCCTGTCTGTCTCCTAGTCCACAGAAAGAGCCACTAGCCCAGCCAGATCTCACACTCAGATGGGGTGTTTTTGCCAGTCAAAGGTCTGCAGAGCACACTAGGAATTGGGTGGCAGGAGACCCAAATGTTACATTGTAGATGGACTGTTTGCAGTTCTTGCTCCCCAGGACATTGGACTGTCTTAACTCCCTCCCCTACAGCATGAAAAAAATATTCCTGACAACCTTGGAGCAAATGGAGAGTGGGCCAGGGGAGCTGTTTGCATGTCTGCGCTGCTCATGCCCAGGTGTCTGAGGAGGACCGTGGCAGAGTCTGTAAGGGGGCTAGGGGGCAGAAGGAGACAGTTTGAGAGGCAGGCTGCAGGCAGGGGAGCCTCTGAGTGTGTGCAGGGCTGTGTGTGTGGGAGTGGTGGCTGGGGGTTAGGGCAGGTCCCCCTGCTGGATGGTGAGATGGCAGCTGTGCTGGCCCTTTGCCCCCAGGGCTGAAGGGCTGAAGCACGGTGGCAGTAAAGTAGCGTAGGGAGGCACACAGTAGATGTTATTTGGGGAGCTGGGGGACAGAGGGCAAGGGGAAAGGGGGCATCCTTGAGGAGGGCTCTGGACTAGAGAGTGGGAGAATCTGGAGTCAAGGAAGGTCCCAGGATTCAGGGACTGACAGGAACAGATTCCTGCACCCTCCCACTGGATAGAAGCTGCAGCAGCCAGAGCAGCAGCCCTGGCTTGCCTAGGCCAAGGGCCCTGAGTGAGTCCCTCTGAGGATGAGGAAGAGGAGGATGAGGTGGAGGAGGTAGAGTAGCAGGAGGAGGAGGAGTAGGAGGAGGAGGAGGAGGAAGAGGAGCACGAAGAAGAGGAGGAGGAGGAGGGGCAAGAGGGCAGCTGTCAGTAGGCAAAGGGATTAATAGAGGCCGCCATTACGGAGGCATGTGCCCAGGCAGGCACCCACCAACCATCAGGGGCAGCTCAGGGCACCCAGGGACCTGGTGTGGGTATCTCTGGGGCAGGGACTGTCAGTCCGTCAGCAAGACTGTGTGTCAGTGCACATGGGGGAACAGGGGCCCGGCGGACCTTGGTCCCCAGCCCTGGGCTGTCAGATGCCAGCCCCATGCCCAGACACACACCAATCTGTCCATATCACCTTGGCCCGGCCGACAGGTACCTGCTTTGGCCTGGGGATCTGGCTCTGGTGGCTGGCCACCACCCCTCAGGTCAAGTTCAGGGTGGGGATCATAGCTGCTGGTCAACTGGATGGGCGGGGTCCCCGTGGCCTAGCAACCATAGGAGACCTCTGTGATGTCCTAACCCATGGCAATCTGTGCTGGCCACACTGGCACTGGGCAGCCCAACTGCCCAGCCACTAGGTCAGGCAACAGCGCCCAGACGCCTGGACCCTGGCACAGAGGGACGGAAGGATGGGAAGACAGTGCTGACCGACGAGGGACCTCAGGGCTGGCAGCCAAGAGAAGACAGGTGGAGGTGCGCCCGGGATCCAGGGAGCCCAGGCCAGAGCTGCCTGCATGCCTGCCTGCCTTCCTGGATGTCTGTATGCTGACTTTGTCCAGGTAGGTTTTTCAGGTCCCCTCCACTCCTGTCCTCTCCTGTCCTCTCCTGTCCTCACCATCGTCTCCCCTCTCCTCTCCTCTGTACTTTGCTTCTCTCCTTTGTCTGTCCTCTCTTCCGGGTGCCCTGCTCAACAGCTCCAGCACTTGTGATGGTTCTCCAGTGACAGCTGTTCGCAACCCCTTCCACCCACTCCCTGCCCCTGACGTGACCCAGCTCACAGGGTCTCCGGCTCAACCCAGCCACACCCACACACCCCCACACATTCCCTGGTTCAGCCCCTCTGCCCTATTCAGCAGAACTGGCCCCTTTGCAACCTACCTATGCATCGTTGTTTGTCTTCACCATTCAAGGGGAGATCTCCTTTTGTACTTAGCTTGGTTGACTGGTGGATGGATGGATGGATGGATGGATGGATGGATGGATAGATGGATGGGTGGATGGATGGATGGACAGGTCAATGGATTGGTTTTGTAGAGGCAGAGTACCATCTTTGGACTACAGAGTGGGGGCAGCTGGAGGCATGGAAGGTCCCAGGAATCAGGGACTGACAGGAACAGATTCCTGCACCCACCCACTGGATAGAAGCTACAGCAGCTAGAGCAGCAGCCCTGGCTTGTCTAGGCCAAGGGCCCTGAGTGAGTCACTTTGAGGATGAGGAAGAGGAGGATGAGGTGGAGGAGGAGGAGGCACAGGAGGAGGAAAAGTAGGAGGAGGAGGAGGAGGAAGAGGAGGAGGAAGAGGAGGAGGAAGAAGAGGAGGAGGAAGAGGGGCAGGAGGGCAGCTGTCAGTAGGCAACGGGATTAATAGAGGCCTCCATTATGGAGGCATGTTTCCAGGCACGCACCCATCAACCCTCAGGGGCAGCTCAGGGCACGCAGGGACAAGGTGTGGGTATCTCTGGGGCGGGGACTGTCAGTCAGTCAGTCAGCAAGACTGTATGTCAGTGCACATGGTGGGACAGGGGCCTGGCGGAACTTGTTCCCCAGCCCTGGGCTGTCAGATGGCAGCTCCATGCCCAGACACACACCAATCTGCCCATAGCCCCTTGGCCCGGCGGACCAGCACCTGCTTTGGCCTGGGGCTCTGGCTCTGGTGGCTGGCCACCACCCCTCAAGGTCAAGTTCAGGGTGGGGGTCATGGCTGCTGGTCAACTGGATGGGCAGGGTCTCCGTGGCCTAGCATTCACAGGAGCCCTTTGTGATGTCCTAGCCCCTGGCAATCTGTGCTGTCCACACTGGCACTGGGCAGCCCAACTACCCTGCCACTAGGTCAGGCAACAGCGCCCAGATGCCTGGGCCCTGGCAAAGAGGGTCGGAAGGATGGGAAGACAGAGCTGACAGACGAGGGACCTCAGGGCTGGCAGCCAAGAGAAGACTGGTGGAGGAGCGCCCGGGATCCAGGGAGTCCAGGCCAGAGCTGCCTGCATGCCTGCCTGCCTACTGGATGTCTGTATGCTGCCTTTGTCCAGGTAGGTTTCTCAGGACCCCTCCACTCCTGTCCTCTCCTGTCCTCTCCTGTCCTCAGCATCCTCTCCCCTCTCCTCTCCTCTGCACTTTGCTTCTCTCCTTTGTCTGTCCTCTCTTCCGGGTGCCCTGCTCAACAGCTCCAGCACTTGTGATGGTTCTCCAGTGACAGCTTTTCGCAACCCCTTCCACCCCCTGCCTGCCCCTGACGTGACCCAGCTCACATGGTCTTCGGTTCACACCACCCACACCCACACCCACACGCCCCAACGCATTCCCTGCTTCAGCCCCTCTGACCTATTAAGCCAAACTGGCCCCTTTGCAACCTACCTGTGCATCGTTGATTGTCTTCACCATTCAAGGAGAGATCTCCTTTTGTACTTAGCTTGGTTGACTGGTGGATGGATGGATGGATGGATGGATGAATGGATGGATGGATAGTTGGATGGGTGGATGGATGGATGGACAGGTCAATGGATCGGTTTTGTAGTGGCAGAGTACCATCTAGGGGTACTGGAGACCGCTGGTGTCAGATCCTTAGTCAATGTCAAATGTAAAACATTAATGCATCAATAACAAAAATGAATAAGCACCTAAATAAATAAATAAATATAAAAACTGGGTTAAAAAATACATGGCGTCTTTGCCTTTCGGCATATGGAATGCTGTGAGGATCTTAACAAGGAAAGCATTGTCCTGAGTAGCCCTTTTGAAGTAGTGGAATATTTCCTTTTCATTTTTCTTTTTTTACTTTCTATTTTCTTGATTATTCACTGGAATAAATAGAAAGGAATTGAGAGGGAAGGGTGGGAGAGAGAGTTTGAGACACAGAGAGAGATACCTTCACCACTTCTGCACCACTTGTAAAGATTTCCCCTTGCAGGTGGGGACCAGGGTGTTGAAGCCCAGTCCTCCTGCATTGTAACATGAGTGCTTAACTGGGTGTGGCACCACCTGGTACCCTTGATGGGACACTTTTTTTTAGCAATGAAAAGAAATTTTTGTGGCAAGGTAATAAATAAATGAAGAAGTAAATAAAAGTGCACTTACATTAGCTCAGTGGAAACACACAGGGACATATATGTCTCTGTTACCTGTATTACTTCTTCATTTATGGATTGATTGCCTCAAGAGGTTATTGCCACAGCTCAGTGCCTGCGCCACGAATCATCCACAACTCCTACACTCCATTTGTTCCCCTTTCGCTCCCCTTGTTGCTTGGTCACTGTGGTGGTTATTGTTGTTGTTGTTGTTACTGACCATGCATCTGACAGACACAAAAGGAGAGAGCAGAGAAAATACAGAGTGGGAGAGAAAGATAGAGCTCCTAAAGACCTGCTTCACCCCCTGAACAGCGAATCCCCTGCAGGTGGCGGTCTGGGGGCCAGACCCCGGATCCCTCCACCTGTCCCCTCTTTTCGTGAGCACCACAAGCCCTGAACCCTCTGACATACCGCCAAACCTCCCTGGATTTACTTTTGAAGGCAATATGACCTGCCTCGTTTTGAATCCTCATTATCCTGAGGGTCTGTCCTGGAGACAGTGTCATGACATGACACACGGAGATCTCTGGTATCAGAGAGCACCTAAAACAGCAGCTGGGCCTCTAGTGCCAGGGCAGGAGCAACTCCCCATTCACCCTCCACGGAGTCCACCTGCCTGCATTTTGGTCCTTTTCCATCCAAAAAAGATTTTTCCCTTTGTCACTGAGAAACAAGCAGCAGAAAGGTTACCAAGGCAGGGGAAAAAAAAATAAAAATAGTTTTTTTTTTTTTTTTTACCAAAGTGAATGACCATCTTCTGGGAAGTATAGGTTTTGAACCTGAAAACTCTGTCTGTCTGTCTCATAGTCCACAGAAAGAGCCACTAGCCCAGCCAGATCTCACACTCAGATGGGGTGTTTTTGCCAGTCATAGGTCTGCACAGCGCACTAGGGATTGGGCGGCCTGAGACCCAAATGTTACATTGTAGATGGACTGTTTGCAGTTCTTGCTCCCCAGGACATTGGACTGTCTCAACTCCCTCCCCTGCAGCATGAAAAAAAGACTCTTGACAACCTTGGAGCAAATGGAGTGGGGGCGAGGGGAGCAGTTTGCATGTCTGTGCTGCTCATGCCCAGGTGTCTGCGGGGGGCCTAGGCAGAGGCTGTAAGGGGGCAAGGAGGCAGAAGGAGACTGTTTGAGATGCAGGCTGCAGGCAGGGGAGCCCATGAGTGTGTTCAGGGCTGTGTTTGTGGGTGTGGTGGCCGGGGGTTAGGGCAGATCCTCCTGCTGGATGGTGAGATGGCAGCTGGGCTGGCCCTGGACCCTTAGGGCTGAAGGGCAGAAGCACGGTGGCAGTAAAGTAGGGCAGGGAGTCACACAGTAGATGTTTGTTGGGGAGCTGGGTGACAGAGGGTAAGGGGAAAGGGGGCATCCTTGAGGAGGGGTCTGGACTAGAGAGTGGGGGGAGCTGGAGGCATGGCAGGTCCCCAGAATGAGGGACTGACAGGAACACATTCCTGCATCCACCCACTGGAATTAAGAGGCAGCATCCAGAGCACCAGCCCTGGTTTGCCTAGGCCAAGGGCCCTGAGTGAGTACCTCTGAGGATGAGGAAGAGGAGGAGCAGGTGGAGGAGGAGGAGGAGAAAGAGGAGGAGGAAGAAGAAGAGGAGGAGGAGGAGGAGGAGGAGGGGCAGGAGGGAAGCTGTCAGTAGGCAACGGGATTAATAGTGGCCTCCATTATGGAGGCATGTGTCCAGGCAGGCACCCACCAACCATCAGGGGCAGCTCAGGGCACCCAGGGACCTGGTGTGGGTATCTCTGGGGCGGGGACTGTCAGTCATTCAGCAAGACTGTGTGTCAGTGCACATGGTGGGACAGGGGCCTGGCGGACCTTGGTCCCCAGCCCTGGGCTGTCAGATGCCAGCCCCATGCCCAGACACACACCAATCTGCCCATAGCCCCTTGGCCCGGCCGACCAGCACTTGCTTTGGCCTGGGGCTCTCGCTCTGGTGTCTGGCCACCACCCCTCAGGTCAAGTTCAGGGTGGGGGTCATGGCTTCTGG
The DNA here is from genome assembly GCF_950295315.1 of Erinaceus europaeus. Classification (NCBI taxonomy): domain Eukaryota; kingdom Metazoa; phylum Chordata; class Mammalia; order Eulipotyphla; family Erinaceidae; genus Erinaceus; species Erinaceus europaeus. The sequence continues at coordinate 730,705 of NW_026647130.1, read as the reverse complement.
TCAACTGGATGGGCGGGGTCCCCGTGGCCTAGCAACCACAGGAGCCCTCTGTGATGTCCTAGCCCCTGGCAATCTGTGCTGGCCACACTGGCACTGGGCAGCCCAACTTCCCTGCCACTAGGTCAGGCAACAGCGCCCAGATGCCTGGGCCCTGGCACAGAGGGACGGAAGGATGGGAGGGCAGTGCTGACCGACGAGGGACTTCAGGGCGGGCAGCCAATAGAGGACAGGTGGAGGGGCGCCTAGGATCCAGGGAGCCCAGGCCAGAGCTGCCTGCATGCCTGCCTGCCTACTGGATGTCTGTATGCTGCCTTTGTCCAGGTAGGTTTCTCAGGACCCCTCCACTCCTGTCCTCTCCTGTCCTCACCATCGTCTCCCCTCTCCTCTCCTCTGCACTTTGCTTCTCTCCTTTGTCTGTCCTGTCTTCCGGGTGCCCTGCTCAACAGCTCCAGCACTTGTGATGGTTCTCCAGTGACAGCTGTTCGCAACCCCTTCCACCCTCTCCCTGCCCCTGTGTGACCCAGCTCACAGGGTCTCCAGCTCAACCCAGCCACACCCACAACCCCCAACACATTCCCTGGTTCAGCCCCTCTGCCCTATTCAGCCGAACTGGCTCCTTTGCAACCTACCTATGCATCGTTGTTTGTCTTCACCATTCAAGGAGAGATCTCCTTTTGTACTTAGCTTCGTTGACTGGTGGATGGATGGATGGATGGATGGATGGATGGATAGATGGATGGGTGGATGGATGTATGGACAGGTCAATGTATTGGTTTGTAGAGTCAGAGTACCATATAGGGTTACTTGAGGCCCCTGGTGTCAGAGCCCTAATCTATGTCAAATGTAAAACATTAATTCATCAATAACAAAAATGAATAAGCACCTAAATAAATAAATAAATAAATAAATAAATATAAAAACTGGGTTAAAATATACATGGCGTCTTTGCCTTTCTGCATATGGTATGCTATGAGGATTTTAACAAGGAAAGCATTGTCCTGAGTAGCCCCATTGAAGTAGTGGAATATTTCCTTTCCCTATTTCTTTTTTTACTTTCTATTTTCTTAATTATTGATTGGAATGAATAGACAGGAATTGAGAGGAAAGGAGGGGATAGAGAGTTTGAGACACAGAGAGAGTCACCTGCAGCACTTCTGCAACACTTGTAAAGATTTCCCCCGGCATGTGGGGACCAGGGTCTTGAAGCCCAGTCCCCCTGCTTTGTAACATGAGTGCTTAACTGGGTGTGGCACCACCTGCTACCCTTGATGGGACACTTTTTTTAGCAATGAAAAGAAATTCTCGTGGCAAGGTAATAAATAAATGAATAAATAAATAAAAGTGCATTTACATTAACTCAGTGGAAACACACAGGGACATATACAGCTCTGTAACCTGCATATCTGTATGCTGCGTTTGTCCAGGTAGGTTTCTCAGGTCCCCTCCACTCCTGTCCTCTCCTGTCCTCACCATCGTCTCCCCTCTCCTCTCCTCTGCACTTTGCTTCTCTCCTTTGTCTGTCCTCTCTTCCGGGTGCCCTGCTCAACAGCTCCAGAACTTGTGATGGTTCTCCAGTGACAGCTGTTCCCAACCCTTTCCACCCCCTCCCTGCCCCTGAAGGGACCCAGCTCACAGGGTCTCCAGCTCAACCCAGCCACACCCACACCCTCAACATAATCCCTGGTTCAGCCCCTCTGCCCTATTCAGCCAAATCGGCCCCTTTGCAAGCTACCTATGCATCGTTTGTCTTCACCATTCCAGGAGAGATCTCCTTTTGTACTTAGCTTTGTTGACTGGTGGATGGATGGATGGATAGATGGATGGGTGGATGGATGGATGGACAGGTCAATGGATTGATTTTGTAGAGGCAGAGTACCATCTAGGGGTACTTGAGACCGCTGGTGTCAGAGCCCTAGTCTATGTCAAATGTAAAAGATTAATTCATCAATAACAAAAATGAATAAGCACCTAAATAATAAATAAATGAATAAATAAATAAACTGGGTTAAAATATACATGGCGTCTTTGCCTTTCTGCATATGGTATGCTATGAGGATCTTAACAAGGAAAGCATTGTCCTGAGTAGCCCCATTGAAGAAGTGGAATATTTCCTTTTCCTTTTTCTTTTTTTACTTTCTATTTTCTTGATTATTTATTGGAATAAATAGACAGGAATTGAGAAGGAAGGGAGGGAGAGAGAGTTTGAGACACAGAGAGAGTCACCTGCAGCACTTCTGCACCACTTGTAAAGATTTCCCCCGGCAGGTGGGGACCAGGGTTTTGAAGCCCAGTCCCCCTACTTTGTAACATGAGTGCTTAACTGGGTGTGGCACCAGCTGGTACCCTTGATGGGACACTTTTTTTAGCAATGAAAAGAAATTCTCGTGGCAAGGTAATAAATAAATGAATAAATAAATAAAAGTGCATTTACATTAACTCAGTGGAAACACACAGGGACATATACATCTCTGTTACCTGTATTATTTATTCATTTATGGATTGATTGCCTCAAGGGGTTATTGCCTCAGCTCAGTGCCTGTGCCACGAATAATCCAAAGCTCCTGCACTCCATTTGTTCCCTTTCACTGCCCTTGTTGCTTGGTCACTGTGGTGGTTATTGCTGCGGTTGTTGTTGTTGTTACTGACCTTGCATCGGACAGAGAGAAAAGGAGAGAGCAGGGGAAATACAGAGTGGGAGAGAAAGATAGAGCCCCTAAAGCCCTGCTTCACCCCCTGTAAAGCGACTCCAGTGCAGTTGGGGGTCTGGGCGCTAGACCCCAGACCCTTACATTTGTCCCCTCTTTTCGTGAGCGCCACAAGCCCTTAACCCTCTGACATACCGCCAAACCTCCCTGGATTTACTTTTGAAGGCAATATGACCTGCCTCGTTTTGAACCTCATTATCCTGAGGGTCAGTCCTGGAGACAGTGTCATGACACTATACACGGAGATCTCTGTTATCAGAGAGCACCTGGAACAGCAGCTGGGGATATAGTGCCAGGGCAGGAGCAACTCCCCATCCACCCTACATGGAGTCCACCTGCATGCATTTTGGTCCTTTTCTCTCCAAAAAAGATTATTACCTTTTTTCACTGAGAAACAGGCAGCAGACAGGTTACCCAGGAAGGGGGAAAAAATAAAAAGCCTTTTTTTTTTTTAACAGTAGCTCATGACCATCTTCTGTGAAGTACAGGTTTTGAACCTGAAAACTCTGCCTGTCTGTCTCCTAGTCCACAGAAAGAGCCACTAGCCCAGCCAGATCTCACACTCAGATGGGGTGTTTTTGCCAGTCAAAGGTCTGCAGAGCACACTAGGGATTGGGTGGCAGGAGACCCAAATGTTACATTGTAGATGGACTGTTTGCAGTTCTTGCTCCCCAGGACATTGGACTGTCTTAACTCCCTCCCCTACAGTATGAAAAAAATATTCCTGACAACCTTGGAGCAAATGGAGAGGGGGCGAGGGGAGCTGTTTGCATGTCTGCGCTGCTCATGCCCAGGTGTCTGAGGAGGACCGTGGCAGAGTCTGTAAGGGGGCTAGGGGGCAGAAGGAGACAGTTTGAGAGGCAGGCTGCAGGCAGGGGAGCCTCTGAGTGTGTGCAGGGCTGTGTGTGTGGGAGTGGTGGCTGGGGGTTAGGGCAGGTCCCCCTGCTGGATGGTGAGATGGCAGCTGTGCTGGCCCTGGGCCCCCAGGGCTGAAGGGCTGAAGCACGGTGGCAGTAAAGTAGCGTAGGGAGGCACACAGTAGATGTTATTTGGGGAGCTGGGGGACAGAGGGCAAGGGGAAAGGGGGCATCCTTGAGGAGGGCTCTGTACTAGAGAGTGGGAGAAGCTGGAGTCAAGGAAGGTCCCAGGATTCAGGGACTGACAGGAACAGATTCCTGCACCCTCCCACTGGATAGAAGCTGCAGCAGCCAGAGCAGCAGCCCTGGCTTGCCTAGGCCAAGGGCCCTGAGTGAGTCCCTCTGAGGATGAGGAAGAGGAGGATGAGGTGGAGGAGGTGGAGTAGCAGGAGGAGGAGGAGTAGGAGGAGGAGGAGGAGGAAGAGGAGCACGAAGAAGAGGAGGAGGAGGAGGGGCAAGAGGGCAGCTGTCAGTAGGCAAAGGGATTAATAGAGGCCGCCATTACGGAGGCATGTGTCCAGGCAGGCACCCACCAACCATCAGGGGCAGCTCAGGGCACCCAGGGACCTGGTGTGGGTATCTCTGGGGCAGGGACTGTCAGTCCGTCAGCAAGACTGTGTGTCAGTGCACATGGGGGAACAGGGGCCCGGCGGACCTTGGTCCCCAGCCCTGGGCTGTCAGATGCCAGCCCCATGCCCAGACACACATCAATCTGTCCATATCACCTTGGCCCGGCCGACAGGTACCTGCTTTGGCCTGGGGATCTGGCTCTGGTGGCTGGCCACCACCCCTCAGGTCAAGTTCAGGGTGGGGATCATAGCTGCTGGTCAACTGGATGGGCGGGGTCCCCGTGGCCTAGCAACCATAGGAGACCTCTGTGATGTCCTAACCCATGGCAATCTGTGCTGGCCACACTGGCACTGGGCAGCCCAACTGCCCTGCCACTAGGTCAGGCAACAGCGCCCAGATGCCTGGGCCCTGGCACAGAGGGACGGAACGATGGGAAGACAGTGCTGACCGACGAGGGACCTCAGGGCTGGCAGCCAAGAGAAGACAGGTGGAGGTGCGCCCGGGATCCAGGGAGCCCAGGCCAGAGCTGCCTGCATGCCTGCCTGCCTTCCTGGATGTCTGTATGCTGACTTTGTCCAGGTAGGTTTCTCAGGTCCCCTCCACTCCTGTCCTCTCCTGTCCTCACCATCGTCTCCCCTCTCCTCTCCTCTGTACTTTGCTTCTCTCCTTTGTCTGTCCTCTCTTCCGGGTGCCCTGCTCAACAGCTCCAGCACTTTTGATGGTTCTCCAGTGACAGCTGTTCGCAACCCCTTCCACCCACTCCCTGCCCCTGACGTGACCCAGCTCACAGGGTCTCCGGCTCAACCCAGCCACACCCACACACCCCAACACATTCCCTGGTTCAGCCCCTCTGTCCTATTCAGCAGAACTGGCCCCTTTGCAACCTACCTATGCATCGTTGTTTGTCTTCACCATTCAAGGGGAGATCTTTTGTTCTTAGCTTGGTTGACTGGTGGATGGATGGATGGATGGATGGATAGATGCATGGGTGGATGGATAGATGGACAGGTCAATGGATTGGTTTTGTAGAGGCAGAGTACCATCTTTCGACTACAGAGTGGGGGCAGCTGGAGGCATGGAAGGTCCCAGGAATCTGGGACTGACAGGAACAGATTCCTGCACCCACCCACTGGATAGAAGCTGCAGCAGCTAGAGCAGCAGCCCTGGCTTGTCTAGGCCAAGGGCCCTGAGTGAGTCACTTTGAGGATGAGGAAGAGGAGGATGAGGTGGAGGAGGAGGAGGAACAGGAGGAGGAAAAGTAGGAGGAGTAGGAGGAGGAAGAGGTGGAGGAAGAGGAGGAGGAAGAAGAGGAGGAGGAAGAGGGGCAGGAGGGCAGCTGTCAGTAGGCAACGGGATTAATAGAGGCCTCCATTATGGAGGCATGTTTCCAGGCACGCACCCATCAACCCTCAGGGGCAGCTCAGGCCACGCAAGGACAAGGTGTGGGTATCTCTGGGGCGGGGACTGTCAGTCAGCAAGACTGTATGTCAGTGCACATGGTGGGACAGGGGCCTGGAGGAACTTGGTCCCCAGCCCTGGGCTGTCAGATGGCAGCTCCATGCCCAGACACACACCAATCTGCCCATAGCCCCTTGGCCCGGCCGACCAGCACCTGCTTTGGCCTGGGGATCTGGCTCTGGTGGCTGGCCACCACCCCTCAAGGTCAAGTTCAGGGTGGGGGTCATGGCTGCTGGTCAACTGGATGGGCGGGGTCCCTGTGGCCTAGCAACCACAGGAGCCCTCTGTGATGTCCTAACCCCTGGCAATCTGTGCTGGTCACACTGGCACTGGGCAGCCCAACTGCCCTGCCACTAGGTCAGGCAACAGTGCCCAGATGCCTGGGCCCTGGCACAGAGGGACGGAAGAATGGGAAGACAGTGCTGACCAACGAGGGACCTCAGGGCTGGCAGCCAAGAGAAGACAGGTGGAGGTGCGCCCGGAATCCAGGGAGCCCAGGCCAGAGCTGCCTGCATGCCTGCCTGCCTTCCTGGATGTCTGTATGCTGCCTTTGTCCAGGTAGGTTTCTCAGGTCCCCTCCACTCCTGTCCTCTCCTGTCCTCACCATCGTCTCCCCTCTCATCTACTCTGCACTTTGCTTCTCTCCTTTGTCTGTCCTCTCTTCCGGGTGCCCTGCTCAACAGCTCCAGCACTTGTGACAGCTGTGCGCAACCCCTTCCACCCATTCCCTGCCCCTGACGTGACCCTGCTCACAGGGTCTTCGGCTCAACCCATACACACCCACACCCCCCAACACATTTCCTGGTTCATACCCTCTGCCCTATTCAGCCAAACCGGCTCCTTTGCAACCTACCTATACATCGTTGTTTGTCTTCACCATTCAAGGAGAGATCTCCTTTTGTACTTAGCTTGGTAGACTGGTGGATGGATGGATGGATGGATGGATAGATGGATGGGTGATGGATGTATGGACAGATCAATTGATTGGTTTTGTAGAGGCAGAGTACCATCTAGGGGTACTTGAGACCGCTGGTGTCAGAGCCCTAGTTTATGTCAAATGTAAAACATTAATTCATCAATAACAAAAATGAATAAGCACCTAAATAAATAAATAAATATAAAAACTGGCTTAAAATATACATGGAGTCTTTGCCTTTCTGCATATAGTATGCTGTGAGGATCTTAACAAGGAAAGCATTGTCCTGAGTTGCCCCTTTAAATTTGTGGAATATTTCATTTTCCTATTTCTTTTTTGACTTTCTATTTTCTTGATTATTTATTGGAATAAATAGATAGGAATTGACAGGTAAGGGAGGGATAGAGAGTTTGAGACACAGAGAGAGTCACCTGCAGCACTTCTGCACCACTTGTAAAGATTTCCCCCGGCAGGTGGGGACCAGGGTCTTGAAACCCTGTCCTCCTGCATTGTAACATGAGTGCTTAACTGTGTGTGGCACCACCTGGTACCCTTGATGGGACACTGTTTTTACCAATGAAAAGAAATTCTCGAGGCAAGTTAATAAATAAATAAATGAAGAAATAAATAAATGTGCATTGACATTAACACCGTGGAAACACACAGGGACATATACATCTCTGTTACCTGTATTACTTATTCATTGATTGATTGATTGCTTCAAGGGGTTATTGCCACAGCTCAGTGTCTGCGCCACGAATAATCCACAGCTCATGCACTCCATTTGTTCCCCTTTCGCTGCCCTTGTTGCTTGGTCACTGTGGTGGTTAATGTTGCTGTTGTTGTTGTTGTTACTGACCTTGCATCAGACAGAGAAAAAAGGAGAGAGCAGGGGAAATACAGAGTGGGAGAGAAAGATAGAGCCCCTAAAGACCTGCTTCACCCCCTGTAAAGTGACTCCCCTGTAAACGAGGCGCCAGACCCCAGACCCTTCCACCTGTCCCCTATTTTCGTGACCGCCACAAGCACCTAACCCTCTGACATACCGTCAAACCTCCCTTGATTTACTTTTGAAGGCAAGATGACCTGCCTCGTTTTGAATCCACATTCTCCTGATGATCAGTCCTGGAGACAGTGTCATGACACGACACACGGAGATCTCTGGTATCAGAGAGCACCTGGAACAGCAGTTGGGACTCTAGTGCCAGGGCAGGAGCAACTCCCCATCCACCCTCCATGGAGTCCACCTGCCTGCATTTTGGTCCTTTTCCCTCCAAAATGGTTTTTCCCTTTTTTCACTGAGAAACAGGCAGCAGACAGGTTAACCCAGGCAGGGGAAAAAATAAATAAAAGGCTCTTTTTTTTTTTTAACCGTAGCGAATGTCCATATTCTGGGAAGTACAGGTTTTGAACCTGAAAACTCTGTCTGTCTGTCTCCTAGTCCACAGAAAGAGCCACTAACCCAGCCAGATCTCACGGTCAAATGGGGAGTTTTTGCCATTCTAAGGTCTGCACAGTGCACTAGGGATTGGGCGGCCTGAGACCCAAATGTTACATTGTAGATGGACTGTTTGCAGTTCTTGCTCCCCAGGACATTGGACTTTCTCAACTCCCTCCCCTACAGCATGAAAAAAAACTCTTGACAAACTTGGAGCAAATGGAGTGGGGGTGAGGGGAGCTGGTTGCCCCTGTCTGCAGGCCTTCTGAAGTAAGCCAGACAATGGGAGCTCAGAGATGGCCTTAAAAGGCTGGGCGTGCTTCCAGGAAGTGCGACGCAGGGTTCAGCCCAGGGCCCTGCCTTGCAGGAGCTGTCCAGTGTGCATGTGTATAACTCCGTTGTGCCTGTGCCTCTGTGGATGTGTGCGTGTGTGTAAGTGTGAGAGCGTGTGTTTTTGTGTGTTTGTGTGTGTGTGAGGGAGGGAGAGAGAGAGAGAGAACAACAGAATCACTGTGACACAGGTGATTTTGTACAAAACACTTGGCACATTCTGATTTACAGCTCAATATTGACACTATTGTGGCTCTCCTTGGCCCTTGGTCACTTTTCTTATTTTCAGAAGTAAAGACACTGAAGAGGGAGAGGTTTTTGCCCAGAGGCTTGCACTGGGAACTAGCAGCTGCCCTGTGTGTGTTGCCAGACTAGGAAACTTGTGGTGCCTGTCCATGTGGAGAGTCTCCTGAATGAGTTCCTTCTCGAGCCTTTTTCGATAGGTCCCGTTGTAGCTGTATATAGCTAATGATTTGGAGATTTTACTCCTTTTGACAATTATTTTCCTGATGCACAGTTTCTCTCCAGGTTTGAGCAATCAATTGTCTTAATGTCATATAGCATCCATTGTAAAAAATGACCACATCAGTCTCTCTCTCTCTCTCTCTCTCTCTCTCACAGAGCCATTTGTTTTCCTCTTGTCACTCTACAAATCTGTCTCAGTACAAACTACAGCTGCCAAATCATCTACTTCCCTCTTGCTCTTTTTGTCCACCGAGTCCTATACCAAAACTGTAAATCAAAGAAGAAATAGACATAGTGCAGTTCCCTGCACACAGGACAGGCCGATGCTGGACCAGGGAGATGAAATACGCAAGCCTGCAGACTACTTCCAATTTGGAGGGGCAAGGGCAGTTTTGGAGAGTGGGCTGCAGGCCGAGTGTTGCTTCTCAGAGTGGGCTAAGACCTAGATGTTCTAAGTGTAACCTTTCCTCACAAACATAAAATAACAATGCCACTTGTAAGAAGTATGCATGGGCATGGAGGGTTTGTCTTCAGTGCTCTGTCACTGATCAACACAGGGCCAGATTTTCTGTCCTTTTCAGTCACTGTCATTCTGTCTCTCTGACTGTCTCTGTGTGCCTTCTTCTATGGACCCTTCCTGGAATTCAGTGCATGCATCGTGAACTCCGTCTTCCTGGTGTTGAAATTTTCCTTTCTTTGCCCTTTGGATTACTTAGTCTCGTGCATATTGTGTAGTACAGAGGGTAACTGAGGAGACAGCGTTCCTGCTGCAGGTAACAGACATATGTCCATCTGCAGCTGCAGCTGTCCAGGCCCTCTGTGCTTGACTCCAATTCTCCAGGGCCCTGTGGCTGACACTCAGCCTTAATGCAGCCCTCCTCAATTTCCTGCACTGCATCCTTGTCCTTATTCCATGAGAGCCCAGGTCAAGAGAAGTGAAACTCTATCCCCCTGGCACACACATTGTGCTTTCCCTCTATTGGGCCAAATGTAAAGGATCTGTGGTACTGATGGCCACACCATTGTCCAGATTTCCAATAAATGGAAACTTCCAGCGTTCAGAAAGAGGGTGTTTTGATGACTGAGAAATGTCTTTTCCAAGTGCCTCCTGGAGTTTCAAATCCTTTTGAAACCTGAAGTTCATTGTATATAGGGAATACTCTCACCTCTGGCCCGAAGGCCCTCCCAACTAGGAGCACAGCTATCCCTGTGTCAGGAGGTCTGCCAGCATGCTAGCTCTTGGAGGGATTCCTGAGTATTTCCTCAGGCCCCAAGTGGTAACAGATGTTTCCAATTGCCTGTATTAGCAGCAGCCAGGCCCTCAGGTGAGGGGCGGGGCTGTGATATCCACTGGAAGCTCCTAATTCAGCCAATGGAGGCATCCATCTTCCTTTTGTCTCTCCATAGCAAGGGCCCTTGAGTTTGTGCTTCCTTCAAGCAGAGCGACTTTGTATGGGACACTCATGCATGCCTACTTCTGGGAATCTCTCTGAGTGTGATGTGTGGACACCAGGCACCATGATAAGGGATTGTGAGGCCACAGGAGGAATTGCCTTAGCCGGACCCAAAGGGTAGGTTTAAGGGGCCGGGTTCATCCACTATTGTTTGGTCATACACAGTTCCCATCTATGTTGAAACAGCTCTATCTGGTTTCTTTCTGGTCTTGTAATCTGCTGCCCTGATCAGTGGACTGAGATTCAGGAGGCTTATTGGGCAGCTAAACGTGACTGGACAGACTCATGCCCCTGTATTCTGAGGGGTGCCCCAGCTTACCCCATTGACAGTGTTTGGATGATAGTGAGGCCTGGGATTGAATCAGGAACTCAGGAGAGGGAGACATGAGAATCCCTTTGGATATGCATTCTTGCTTAGCCAGAATGTGGGCTAGCTAGCTTACCCTGTCCAGCTAAGTTCTTTGTACATAAGTTGCAGGTGAGGCTGGATACCGTGACACCCATGCTCTGAGACTACTATAGGTGAGCTCTGAGCACACACAGACACACACAGACAGACACACACTCATACAAACATTACTGTCAGGTCTGGTAGTACAGCATATGGTGAAGGCTGAGGCTGTCTGGGTTATGTGGGCATGAGAGCTGCTGCCTTACAATATCTACAAGCCAGCTCTGAACCTTTCATCAATGAACACAGTGTAGGAGGTTTTTGAATTCTGGTCACTTTCCAACTCATCTATTTTTCTTCTCGCCTTCTCTGTCTCTAACTCTAACAGGCTCTCACACACTCTGTCTTCACTCATTGATATTTTATTTATATACTTATTTTACTGACAAGCCCATATATACAAAGAGATTTACCAGAGCACTGCTGAGCTCTGGCTTGTTTTGTTGGTGATATCACCTAGGCTACTGGAGCCACAGCTTTGTAAGTCTCTCTGACACAAGCCATATACTATATCCTCATATCCATGGCAGTATCTCTCAGACTTTATAATAAACATATATATATATATATATATATATATATATACACATCTATATTTGTTATTTTTAGAATTGTCGACCTATGTAATTGATCTTTATCAGAATTAACACATTTATAACAGCTCCCTTTTTCACTAATAATTGGCCACATAGTTGGAACAGGATTCAATACAATTATAAATAATAGAACCTTCCAGTAGCATTTCTAATACCATTTCTATCAGCATCCTTATTGTAATTATCATAGTACATAACTTGCCTCCTTTCTCTAGTGTAAGCTCCAGTACATATAAGTTTCTTCTCATTCTCCTGAAATCTTAATTTCCCTGGACTCTGAAGTGTCTCAGAATTTTTGAAGCAGCCCTCTGTTTCTCAGCAGATGGTTTTCATTATCTGCTGTAATCAGGTCTTCTTGTGCTTTTTGTTTTTATTTTTCATTTTTTTCAAATCCTCCTAGATCATCCCCATTTATTTGCATATTTATTTATTTATTTAGTCCTATGTTACATGAGGGGTCATTTCTTCTGCTTGATAGATTTTTCTCTTATAATTGAAGGGAAGTTTGCACTCACAATACATTTTGTGTGGTAAATATTACACACATATGGTGAAGGCTGGGGTGGTCTGGATTCTGTGGACTTGAGACTTCTGCCTTAAAATCTCTACAACCCAGGTTTGAACCTTTCATGTGTAACACAGTGTGGGAGGTTTTTGACTTCTGGTCTCTTTCCAACTCTTCTACTTCTCTTCTTGCCTTCTCTGTCTCTGACTCTCACAGGCTCTCACTCACTCTGTCGGCATTCAGTAATATTTTACTTATACAATATTTTAATGACAGGCCCAGATATATAAAGGAAATCACCAGGACACTGCTGATCTCTGACTTGTTTTGTTGGCGATTTCACCTAGGTTTCTGGAGCCTCAGCTTTGTAGGTCTCTCTGGCACAATCCATGCTCTGTCTCCTCATAGCCATGCCAGTATCCCTCAGACTTTACAATAAAGATACACATACATATATGTACATATATATACATATATATATATATATATATATCAGTCATTTTTAGAATTGTTGACATTTTTATTTGATCTTAATGCAGAATCACCACATTTATAACAGCCTCCTTATTCATAAATAATTGGTCACATAGTTGGAGCAGGATTCACAACAATTATAAATTATAAGCCTTCCAGGAGCATTTCCAATAGCCTTTCTATCAGTATCCTCATTGTAATTATCATAGCACAGAACTTACCTCCATTTTCTAGTGTAAGCTTCAATACATATGCCTTTCTTTTCATTCTCGGGAATTCTTAAATTGCCTGGACCCTGAAGTGTCAGGGAAGTTTTGAAGCAGCCATCTGTTTCTCAGCCGACATTTTCTATATGTCTGCTGTAATCAGGTCTTCCTGTGGTTTTTGTTTTTATTTTTTCAAATCCTTCTGGATCATCCCCATTCATTTGCATATTAATTAATTAATTTATTTATTTACTCCCATATCACACGAGGGGTCATTTCTTCTGCCTGATAGATTTTCTCTTATAATTGAAGGGAACTTTGGACACACAATACATTTCCTTTTGCAGATACTACACATTACTACAACTACTACAGCACTGTTTTTGACAGTGACATCCAATGCACAATGGATTAGTATTGCATGGCTCTAAAGAATGTTCACAATTTAATCTACAATGTTTTTAACCTCACAAATATTTATTCTGTTCTTTCTTGGGGGGTGAATGGTTTACCGTCAACAGTTACATGTAATAGTGGGCACGGGGGTAATTTTCCCACTTTCCCTGTATTTCTGTACATCATTTGTAACTTTCTTACTGAGTAAAAGGAAACAGTCATAAATTGAGAGAGCAGGGCCCAAGCAGGAAGAGAGACAGAGAAACAGCTGCAGTTCTGATTTGCCACTAGCCCAGCTTTTCCCTAATTGGGTAAGTGGTGACCAGGGGCTCAAAATGGGGTTTTGGCTTCCACATAGTTCTCTGGCATTCTTGCTTAGCCAGAATCTGGGCTAGCTGGCTTGCCCTGACCATCTATGTTTTCTTTACATAAGTTGCAGGTGAGGCTGGATACCTTGACACCCATGGTCTGAGACTACTATAGGGGAGCTCTGAGCACACACAGACACAGACACAGACAGACACACACACACACACAGACACACAAATTACTGTCAGGTCTGGTAGTACAGCATATGGTGAAGGCTGGGGCTGTCTGGGGTCTGTGGGCATGAGAGCTGCTGCCTTACAATCTCTACAAGCCAGCTTTGAACCTGTCATCAATGAACACAGTGTAGGAGGCTTTTGAATTCTCATCTCTTTCCAGCAGAGGTGGCTGGTGGGCGGGCATTCCAGAGGCTGACCAATGAGATCCCTTCGTTGTCCATGTAATTATCGGTCTGCTCTAGGCACTTCTCACCTTCATATGCCAGAAACTTAACACTTCTCCCCTCCACCCATGAAACTTTGACCTTTTACTTGAGTGCAAAACAGCAACCCCAATCCACGTTATTTCAGGGAAAAGTGTGTGCGTCTCTGTGGGAGGGTGTGTGTGTGTGTGTGTGTGTGTGTATAAGTGTGTTTCAGTTATGATTAGCACTGTTGTTTCTTTATTCCTGACGCAGATTCTTAGGAACTGGGTTGTGCTATGACAAAAAAGTTTCCACTGCACAAGTGGTTTTTCAAATATGAATGGCACATTGGATATTCTGGACACTGTTGTGCATTCTCCCAGGTGGTCCTCAGATGGGTTCTTTCCTTTACTATTCCCATGCACTGTGTAATTTTCTGTGTAGACTCAAAGAGGTGTGGCATGGAGGAGCTCAGCTGCATTCTGCTGTGTGTCCACAAGGTGGCAGCAAAGCCCATAGTTGAGTGTAGTGATTCTGTGGAATGAGAACTCTGGGATTTGTGGCCCATGGACAGCAAGGTTGAAATTGACGTAGAGTGCCCTAGACATCTGTTCTTTCCTGTGGGGTGGGGGGATCCCCCATTTGGCTTTGCAAGTGGAAGGGGTTTCTCTCTTTGTCCGGGATGACTCTACTGGGAGCTTGTGAATCCCTGTGCTCAGATGCATTCTGCTGGGTGTCCACAATAGGGCAGCACCAGTGCGGGACTAAGGCTCCATGGGACAAGTGCCCTGAGGCACTGGGCTACAAGAGTGGAGACAGTGATCTGGGTGTGCCCCAAGAGCATGGCCAGCCTAGCTCAAGCAGGCAGTGTCCTAAGGACGTGTCCAGAGAGGAGCTGTGTGGGTCGTGTTGGCGGAAACAGGGCCTTCAGAGGATGGCAGACAGTCCCCGCAGGCGGGTCTAAGAGACCATGCCTTCTGAGCCTGAGGGGAGGGCCCAGTGTGTATTCATAGAGACAGCTGGCCAATTAGAGAAGAAGAACATCACCCTCAGGGGCGTGAACCAAGAGCTGGCCAATGAGAACAGAGGGGAAGTTGCGAGGGCGAGACAAAGAGAGCAGCCTTCTGAAGGAAGCCCACCAATGGGAACTCAGAGCTGGCCTTAAAGGCTGGGCGTGCTTCCAAGAAGTGCGAAGCAGGGTTCAGCCCAGGGCCCTGCCTTGCTGAATCTGTCAAGTGCGCATGTGTATAACTCCATTTGTGCCTGTGCCTCTGTGAATGTGTGCGTGCATGGCCGTGAGAGTGTGTGTTTATGTTTGTTTGTGTGTGTGTATGTGTGGGGTATGGAGAGAGAGAACAACAGAATCACTGTGGCACAGGTGAATTTGTGCAAAACACTTGGCACATTGTGATTTACCACTCAATATTGACACCATTGTAGCTCTCCTTGGCCCTTGGACACGTTTTTCTTTTCAGATGTAAAGACACTGAAGAGGGAGAGGTTTTTGCCCTGAGGCTTGCACTGGGAATTAGCAGCTGCCCTGTGTGTGTTGCCAGACTAGGAAACTTGTGGTTCCTGTCCATGTGGAGAGTCTCCTGGATGAGTTCCTTCTCGATCCTTTTTCGCTAAGTCCCGTTGGAGTGACATATACCTAATGATTTGGAGATTTTACTCCTTTGGACAATTCTTTTCCTGATGCACGGTTTCTCTCCAGGTTTTAGCAATCAATTGTCTGAATGTTATATTGCATCCATTGTAAAAAATGACTACATCAGTGTCTTTCTCTCTCTCTCCCTCCATACCTCTCTCTCTCTGTATATATATATATATATATATATATATATATATATATATATATGTATGTATGTATGTATGTATGTATATATGTAACACGTAGAGGTCTGAAAATATATTTTAGCTAGAAACCTTCACAGCTCTGGATTAGGGTAGTAATGTTGATACTCCTGGCCCTTCTGAACCACAGTCATGAGAGATATCTCACATAGCCATTTGTATACCTCTTGTCACTCTACAAATCTCTCTCAGCAGTAACTACAGCTGCCAAATCATCTACTTCCCTCTTGCTCTTTTTGTCCACAGATTCTATCCCAAAACTGTAAATAAAATAAGAAATAGACATAGTTCAGTTCCCTGCACACAGCACAGGCTGAGGCTGCACCAGGGAGATGAAATACGCCAGCCTACATCAAGGCTGGATCATCACTAAAATTACTTCCAATTTGGAGAGGCAAGGGCAGTTTTGGAGAGTGGGCTGCAGGCCAAGTGTTGCTTCTCAGAGTGGGATAAGACCTAGATGTTCTAAGTGTAACCTTTCCTCACAAGCATAAAATAACAATGCCACTTGTAAGAAGTATACATGGGCATGGGGGGTTGGTCTTCAGTGCTCTGGCACTGAACAACACAGGGCCAGAATTTCTGTCCTTTTCAGTCACTGTCATTCTGTCTCTCTGACTGTCTCTGCGTGCCTTCTTCCCTGGACCCTTCGTGGAAGTCAGTGCATGCATCGTGAACTCGGACTTCCTGGTGTTGAAATTTTCCTTTCTTTGCCCTTTGGATTACTTAGTCTCGTGCATATGGCATAGTACAGACGGGAACTGAGGAGACAGCTTTCCTGCTGCAGGTAACAGGCATATGTCCATCTACAGCTGCAGCTGTCCAGGCCCTCTGTGCTTGACTCCCATTCTCCAGGGCCCTGAGGCTGACACTCAGCCTAAATGCAGCCCTCCTCAATTTCCTGCACTGCATACTTGTCCTTATTCCATGAGAGCCCAGGTGAAGAGAAGTGAAACTCTACCACCCTGGCACACACATTGTGCTTTCCCTCTATTGGGCCGAATATAAAGGATCTGTGGTACTGATGGCCACACCAGTGTCCAGATTTTCCACGCAAAATGGAAGCTTCCAGGGTTCAGAAAGAGGGTGTTTTGATGGCTGTGAAATGTCTTTTCCAAGTGCCTCCTCGGGTTTCAAATCCTTTTGAAACCTGAAGTTCTTTCTTTTATCTAGGGAATATTCTCACCTCTGGCCAGAAGGGCCGCCCAACTATGAGCACAGCTATCCCGGTCTCAGGAGGTCTGCCAGCCTGCTAGCTCCTGGAGGGATTCCTGAGTATGTCCTCAGGGCCCAAGTGGTAACAGGTGTTTCCAATTGCCTTTATTAGCAGCATCCAGGCCCTCAAGTGAGGTGCGGGGCTGTGATCTCCACTGGAAGCTCCTAATTCAGCCAATGTAGAAATCCATCTTCCTTTTGTCTCTCCATAGCAAGGGCCCGGGGAGTTTGTGCTTCCTGCAAGCAGAGCGACTTTGTATGGGACACTCATGCATGCCTACTTCTGGGAATCTCTCTGAGTGTGATGTGTGGACACTAGGACACCATGATCAGGGATTGTGAGGCCACAGGAGCAATTGCCTTAGCCGGACCCAAAGGGTAGGTGTAAGGGGCCGGATTCATCCACTATTGTTTGGTCAAACACAGTTCCCATCTATGTTGAAACACAGCTCTTTCTGGGTTCTTTCAGGGCTTGTAATCTGCTGCCCTGAGCAGTGGACTGAAAGTCTGGAGGCTAAGTAGGCAGCCAAACGTGACTGCCTACTCAGCCTCATGCCCCTGAATCCTGAGGGGTGCCCCAGCTTACCCCGTTGTCAGTGTTTGGATGATAGTGAGGCATGGGAATGAATCGGGAACTCAGGAGAGGGAGACTTGAGAATCCCTTTGCATATGCATTCTTGCTTAGCCACAATCTGGGCTAGCTGGCTTGCGCTGTCCAGCTAGGTTCTCTGTAGATAAGTTGCACATGAGGCTGGCTACCTTGACACCCATGCTCTGAGACTACTATAGGTGAGCTCTGAGCACACACAGACACACACAGACAGACAGACACACACTCACACACACATTACTGTCAGATCTGGTAGTAGAGCATATGGTGAAGGCTGGGGCTGTATGGGGTCTGTGGGCATGAGAGCTGCTGCCTTACAATCTCTACAAGCCAGGTTTGAACCTGTCATCAATGAGCACAGTGTAGGAGGTTTTTGACTTCTGGTCACTTTCCTACTTATCTATTTCTCTTCTCGCCTTCTCTGTCTCTAACTCTCACATGCTCTCACACACTGTGTATTCACTCATTGATATTTTACTTACATACTTATTTTACTGACAGGCCCAGATATACAAAGAGAGTTAGCAGAGCACTGCTGAGCTCTGGCTTGTTTTGTTGGTGATATCACCTAGTGTACTGGAGCCACAGATTTGTAAGTCTCTATGACACAAGCCATATTCTGTCTCGTCATAATCATGGCAGTATCTCTCAGACTTTATAATAAACATATACATCCATATATGTATATATAAATATACATATATATATATTCTGTCATTTTTAGAATTGTCATCCTATGTAATTGATCTTTATCAGAATTCACACATTTATAACAGCATCCTTTTTCATTAATAATTGGCCACCTAGTTGGAACAGAATTCAATACAATTATAAATAATAGAACCTTCCAGTAGCATTTCTAATAGCATTTCTATCAGCATCCTTATTGTAATTATCATAGTACATAACTTGCCTCCTTTCTCTAGTGTAAGCTTCAGTACATATAAGTTTCTTTTCATTCTCCTGACATCTTAATTTCCCTGGACTCTGAAGTGTCTCAGAATTTTTGAAGCAGCCCTCTGTTTCTCAGCAGATGGTTTCCATTTTCTACTGTAATCAGGTATTCTTGTACTTTTTGTTTTTATTTTTCATTTTTTCAAATCCTCCTATATCATCCCCATTTATTTGCATATTTATTTAGTCCTATATTACATGAGGGGTCATTTCTTCTGCTTGATAGATTTTTCTTTTATTATTGAAGGGAAGTTACACTCACAATACATTTCATGTCGTAAATACTACACACATATGGTGAAGGCTGGGGTGGTCTGGGGTCTGTGGACATGAGACTGCTCTCTTACAATCTCAACAACCCAGGTTTGAACCTGTCATGTATGAACACAGTGTGGGAGGTTTTTGACTTTTGGTCTCTTTCCCACTCTTCTATTTCTATTCTTGCCTTCTCTGTCTCTGACTCTCACAGGCTCTCACTCACTCTGTCTGCACTCATTAATATTTTACTTATATACTTATTTTACTGACAGGCCCTGATATACAAAGAGAGTCACCAGGGCACTGCTGAGCTCTGACTTGTTTTGTTGCCAATTTCACCTAGGTTTCTGGAGCCTCAGCTTTGTAAATCTCTCTGGCACAAGCCATACTCTGTCTCCTCATAGCCATGCCAGTATCCCTCAGAGTCTATAATAAAGATAAACTTACATATATGTACATATATATACATATATATATCAGTCATTTTTAGAATTGTTGACCTTTTTATTTAATGTTAATGCAGAATTACCACATTTATAACAGCCTACTTATTCATAAATAATTGGTCACATAGTTGGAGCAGGATTCAGTACAATTATAAATTGTAAACCTTCCAGGAGCATTTCCAATAGCCTTTCTATCAGTATCCTCATTGTAATTATCATAGCACAGAACTTGCCTCCATTTTCTAGTGAAAGCTTCAATACGTATGCCTTTCTTTTCATTCTCGGGTATTCTTAATTTGCCTGGACCCTGAAGTGTCAGGGAAGTTTTCAAGCAGCCCTCTGTTTCTCAGCAGACATTTTCTATATTTCTGCTGTAATCAGGTCTTCCTGTGGTTTTTTTTTTCAAATCTTCCTAGATCATCCCCATTTATTTGCATATTTATTTATTTATTTATTCCGTTATCACATGAGGGGTCATTTCTTCTGCCTGATATATTTTCTCTTATAATTGAAGGGAACTTTTGACACACAATACATTTCCTTTTCCAGATACTACACATTACTACAACTACTACTGCACTGTTTTTGACAGTGACATCCAATGCACAATGGATTAGTATTGGATGGCTCTAAAGAATGTTCACTATTTAACCTACAATGATTTTAACCTCACAAATATTTATTCTGTTCTTTCTTGGGGGATGAATGCTTTACAGTCAACAGTTACATGTAATAGTGGGCAAGGGGGGTAATTTTTCCCACTTTACCTGTATTTCTATACATCATTTGTAACTTTCTTATTGAGGAGAAGGAAACAGTCATAAATTGAGAGAGCAGGGCCCAAGCAGGATGAGAGACAGAGAGACAGCTGCAGTTCTGATTTGACACTAGCCCAGCTTTTCCCTAGCTGAGTAAGTGGTGAGCAGGGACTCAAAATGGGGTCCTGGGCTTCCACATAGTTCCCTGGCATCCCACCAGCTGTGCCAAGAAGTGAAACTCTATCCCCCTGGCACACACATTGTGCTTTCCCTCTATTAAGCCGAATGTAAAGGATCTGTGGTACTGATGGCCACACCAGTGTCCAGATTTTCCATGCAAAACGGAAGCTTCCAGGGTTCTGGAAGAGGGTGTTTTGATGGCTGTGAAATGTCTTTTCCAAGTGCCTCATGGGGTTTTCAAATCCTTTTGAAACCTGAAGTTCTTTCTTGTATCTAGGAAATATTCTCACCTCTGTCCAGAAGGGCCGCACAACTAGGAGCACAGCTATCCCGGGGTCAGGAGGTCTGCCAGCCTGCTAGCTCCTGGAGGGATTCCATAGTATGTCCTCAGGGCCCAAGTGGTAACAGGTGTTTCCAATTGCCTGTATTAGCAGCAGCCAGGCCCTCAGGTAAGGTGCTGGGCTGTGATCTCCACTGGAAGCTCTGAATTCATCCAATGGAGGCATCCATCTTTCTTTTGTCTGTCCATAGCAAGGGCCCGGGGAGTTTGTGCTTCCTGCAAGCAGAGAGACTTTGTATGGGACACTCATGCATGCCTACTTCTGGGAATCTCTCTGAGTGTGATGTGTGGACACCAGGACACCATGATCAGCGATGTGAGGCCACAGGAGTAATTGCCTTAGCAGCACCCAGAGGGTAGGTGTAAGGGACCGGGTTCATCCACTATTGTTTGGTCTAACACAGTTCCCATCTAGGTTGAAACACATCTCTTTCTGGGTACTTTCTGTGCTTGTAATCTGCTGCCCTGATCAGTGGATTGAGAGCCTGGAGGCTGAGTAGGCAGCCAAATGTGACTGGACAGGCTCATGCCCCGGAACTCTGAGGCGTTCCCCAGCTTCCCTTGGATGATAGATAGTGAGGCATGGGATTGAATAGGGAACTCAGGTGATTTAGACATGAGAGTCCCTTTGCATATGCATTCTTGCTTAGCCAGAATCTGGGCTAGCTGGCTTGCCCTGACCAGCTAGGTTCTCTGTACATAAGTTGCAGGTGAGGCTGGCTACCTTGCCACCCATGCTCTGAGACTACTACAGGTGACCTCTGAGCACACACAGACACACAAGGTCAGACAGAAAGACAGACACACACACACACACACACATTACTGTCAGGTTTGGTAGTACAGCATATGGTGAAGGCTGGAGCTGTCTGGGGTCTGTGGGCATGAGAACTGCTGCCTTACAATCTCTACAATCTGCTTCCCTGAGCAGTGGACTAGAGCCTGGAGGCTGAGTAGGCAGCCAAATGTGACTGGACAGGCTCATGCCCCTTAACTCTGAGGGGTGCCCCAGCTTCCCCTGAATGATAGATAGTTAGGCATGGGATTGAATAGGGAACTCAGGAGATTTAGACATGAGAGTCCCTTTGCATATGCATTCTGGCTTAGCCAGAACTGGGCTAGCTGGGTTGCACTGACCAGCTAGGTTCTCTGTACATAAGTTGCAGGAGACGCTGGCTACTTTGCCACCCATGCTCTGAGACTACTACAGGTGAGCTCTGAGCACACACAGACACACACAGTGAGACAGACAGACAGACACACACACACATTACAGTCAGGTCTGGTATTACAGCATATGGTGAAGGCTGGGGCTGTCTGGGGTCTGTGGGCATGAGAACTGCTGCCTTACAATCTCTACCATGCCAGATTTGAACCTGTCATCAATGACCACAGTGTAAGAGGTTTTGAATTCTGAGACACTGAAGTGGGAGAGGTTTTTGCCCTGAGGCTTTCACTGGGAACTAGCAGCTGCCCTGTGTGTGTTGCCAGACTAGGAAACTTGTGGTGCCTGTCCATGTTGAGAGTCTCCTGGATGAGTCCCTCCACGAGCCTTTTTCAATCTGTCCTGATGGAGCTGCATATAGCTAATGATTTGGAGATTTTACTCCTTTGGACAATTCTTTCCCTGATGCACAGTTTCTCTCCTGGGTTTAGCAATCAATTGTCTGAATGTCATATCGAATCCATTGTAGAAAATGAGTACATCAGTGTCTAGCTCTCTCTCTCTCTCTCTCTCTCTCTATATATATATATATATATATATATATATATATATATATATATATATGTAACATGTAGAGGTCTGAAAATATTTTTTAGCTAGAGACCTGCACAGCTCTGGATTAGGGTAGTAAAGTGGATACACCTGGCCCTTCTGAGCCACAGTCATGAGAGACATCTCACAGAGCCATATTTCTTATCACTCTACAAATCTCACTCAGCACAAACTAACGCTGCCAAATCATGTACTTCACTCTTGCTCTTTTTGTCCACCGAGTCCTATCCTAAAACTGTAAATCAAAGAAGAAATAGACATAGTTCAGTTCCCTGCACACAGGACAGGCTGAGGCAGGACCAGGGAGATGCAATACGCCAGCCTGCATCTTGGCTGGAGCATCACTAAGATTACTTCCAATTTGGAGAGGCAAGGGCAGTTTTGGAGAGTGGGCTGCAGGCCAAGTGTTGCTTCTCAGAGCGGCTAAGGCCTAGATGTTCTAAGTGTTACCTTTCCTCAAAAACATAAAATAGCAATGCCAATTGTAAGAAGTATGCATGGGCATGGAGGGTTTGTCTTCAGTGTTCTGGCACTGATCAACACAGGGCCAGAATTTCAGTCCTTTTCTGTCTCTGTCATCCTGTCTCTCTGACTGTCTCTACCTGCCTTCTTCCCTGGGCCCTTATGGAAGTCAGTGCATGCATCATGAACTCTTTCTTCCTGGTGTTTTAATTTTCCTTTCTTTGCCCTTTGGATTATTTAGTCACCTGCACATGGTGTAGTACAGAGGGGAACTGCGGAGACAGCGTTGCTGCTGCAGGTTCCAGGCATATGTACATCTGCAGCTGAAGCTGTCCAGGCCCTCTGTGCCTGACTCCCATTCTCCAGGGCCCTGAGGCTGACACTCAGCCTAAATGCAGCCCTCCTCACCTTCCTGCATGGCGTCCTTTTCCTTATTCCATGAGAGCCCAGATGAAGAGAAGTGAAACTCTATCCCTCTGGCACACACATTGTGCTTTCCCTCTATTAAGCCGAATGTAAAGGATCTATGGTACTGATGGACACACCAGTGTCCAGATTTTCCACGCAAAACAGAAGCTTCCAGGGTTCTGAAAGAGGGTGTTTTGATGGCTGTGAAATGTCTTTTCCAAGTGTCTCATGAGGTTTCAAATCCTTTTGAAAACTGAAGTTCTTTTTTGTATCTAGAGTATATTCTCACCTCTGGCCAGAAGGGCCGCCCAACTAGGAGCACAGCTATCCCGGGCTCAGGAGGTCTGCCAGCCTGCTAGCTCCTGGAGGGATTCCTGAGTATGTCCTCAGGGCCCAAGTGGTAACAGGTGTTCCCAATTGCCTTTATTAGCAGCATCCAGGCCCTCAAGTGAGGTGCGGGGCTGTGATCTCCACTGGAAGCTGCAAATTCAGCCAATGGAGGCATCCATGTTTCTTTTGTCCATAGCAAGAGCCCGGGGAGTTTGTGCTTCCTGCAAGCAGAGAGACTTTGAATGGGACACTCATGCATGCCTACTTCTGGGAAACTCTCTGAGTGTGATGTTTGGACACCAGGACACCATGATCAGGGATGTGAGGAAACAGGAGCAATTGCCTTAGCTGGACCCAAAGGATAGGTGTAAGGGGCCGGGTTCATCCACTATTGTTTGGTCAAACACAGTTCCCATCTATGTTGAAACACAGCTCTTTCTGGGTACTTTCATTGCTTGTAATCTGCTGCCCTGAGCAGTGGACTGAGAGCCTGGAGGCTGAGTAGGCATCCAAATGTGACTGAAAAGGCTCATGCCCCTGAACTCTGAGGGGTTCCCCAGCTTCCCCTGGATGATAGATAGTGAGGCATGGGATTGAATAGGGAACTCAGGAGATTTAGACATGAGAGTCCCTTTGCATATGCATTCTTGCTTAGCCAGAACTGGGCTAGCTGGCTTGCCCTGACCAGCTAGGTTCTATGTACATAAGTTGCATTTGAGGCTGGCTACCTTGCCACCCATGCTCTGAGACTACTACAGGTGAGCTCTGAGCACACACAGACACACACAGTGAGACAGACAGACAGACAGACAGACACACACACACACACACACACACACACACACATTACTGTCAGGTCTGGTAGTACAGTATATGGTGAAGGCTGGGGCTGTCTGGGTCTGTGGGCATGAGAGCTGCTGCCTTACAATCTCTACAAGTCAGCTTTGAACCTGTCATCAATGAACACAGTGTAGGAGGTTTTTGAATGATCATCTGTTTCCTGCAGAAGTGGCTGGTGGGCGGACCTTCCAGAGACTGCCCAATGAGCATGCTGAAGGGCCATGTGGGCAGTGCTCAAGGTTGCTGTACAATCACTGATTAGGGCCCTTGACACTCCTGGGCGTGTCCGAGCACACTAGCCATTGATATTGCTGGCAGGGGTTCTGGGTGTGGCCTAGGCGTCTGGCATATCAGAGCATGGCTGGTGCCCTGTCTGTGGGCCTTCTGAAGTAAGCCCGACAATGGGAGCTCATAGCTGCCAGGAAGTGCGAATCAGGGTTCACCCAGGGCCCTGCCTTGCAGAAGCTGTCCAGTGTGCATGTATATAACTCTGTTTGTGCCTGTGCCTCTGTGGATGTGTGCCTGTGTGTAACTGTGAGAGTGTGTGTTTGTGTGTGTGTGTGTGAGAGGGAGAGAGAGAGGGAACAACAGAATCACTGTGGTACAGGTGACTTTCTGCAAAACACTAGGCACATTCTGATTTACAGCTCAATATTGACACCATTGTAGCTCTCCTTGGTCCTTGGTCACATTTCTTATTTTCAGATGTAAAGACACTGAAGAGGGAGAGTTTTTTGCCCTAAGGCTTGCACTGGGAACTAGCAGCTGCCCTGTGTGTGTTGCCAGACTAGGAAACTTGTGGTTCCTGTCCATGTGGAGAGTGTCCTGGATGAGATCCTTCTCGAGCCTTTTTCGCTCGGTCCCTTTGGAGCTGCATATAGCAAATGATTTGGAAATTTTACTCCTTTGGACAATTCTTTTCCTAATGCAGTTTCTCTCCAGGTTTTAGCAATCAATTGTCTGAATGTCATATCGCATCCATTGTAGAAAATGACTACATCAGTGTCTTGCTCTCTCTGTCTCTCTCTGTCTCTCTCTGTCTCTCTCTCTCTATCTCTCTCTCACTATATATATATATATATATATATATATATATATATATATATATATATATATGTAACATGTAGAGATCTGAAAATATATTTTAGCTAGAGACCTCCACAGCTCTGGATTAGGGTAGTAATGTGGATACACCTGGCTCTTCTGAGCCACAGTCATGAGAGACATCTCACAGAGCCATTCGTTTACCTCTTGTCACTCTACAAATCTCTCTCAGCACAAACTACAGCTGCCAAATCATCTACTTCACTCTTGCTCTTTTTGTCCACCGAGTCCTATCTGAAAACTGTAAATCAAAGAAGAAATAGACATAGTTCAGTTCCCTGCACACAGGACAGGCTGAGGCTGCACCAGGGAGATGAAATACGCCAGCCTGCATTTGGCTGGAGCATCACTAAAACTACTTCCAATTTGGAGAGGCAATGGCAGTTTTGGAGAGTGGGCTGCAGGCCAAGTATTGCTTCTCAGAGTGGGCTATGACCTAGATGTTCTAAGTGTAACCTTTCCTCACAAACATAAAATAACAATGACACTTGTAAGAAGTATGCATGGGCATGGAGGGTTTGTCTTCAGTGCTCTGGCATTGATCAACACAGGGCCAGAATTTGTCCTTTTCAGTCACTGTCATTCTGTCTCTCTGACTGTCTCTATGTGCCTTCTTCCCTGAACCCTTCATGGAAGTCAGTGCATGCATCGTGAACTCCGTCTTCCTGGTGTTGAAATTTTCCTTTCTTTGCCCTTTGGATTACTTATTCTCGTGCATATGGCATAGTACAGACGGGAACCGAGGAGACAGCTTTCCTGCTACAGGTAACAGGCATATGTCCATCTCCAGCTGCAGCTGTCCAGGCCCTCTGGATTGACTCCCATTCTCCAGGGCCCTGTGGCTGACACTCAGCCTAAATACAGCCCTCCTCAATTTCCTGCACCACATCCTTGACCTTATTCCATGAGAATCAAGGTCAAGAGAAGTGAAACTCTACCACCCTGGCACACACATTGTGCTTTCCCTCTATTGGGCCAAATGTAAAGGATCTGTGGTACTGATGGCCACGCCAGTGTCTAGATTTTCCATGAAAAACGGAAGCATCCAGGGTTCAGAAAGAGGGTGTTTTGACGGCTGTGAAATGTCTTTTCCAAGTGCCTCCTGGGGTTTCAAATCCTTTTGA
The DNA here is from genome assembly GCF_950295315.1 of Erinaceus europaeus. Classification (NCBI taxonomy): domain Eukaryota; kingdom Metazoa; phylum Chordata; class Mammalia; order Eulipotyphla; family Erinaceidae; genus Erinaceus; species Erinaceus europaeus. The sequence goes on along the minus strand of NW_026647130.1, from coordinate 704,434 downwards.
AACCTGAAGTTCGTTCTTGTATCTAGGGAATATTCTCACCTCTGGTCCGAAGGCCCTCCCAACTTGAGCACAGCTATCCCGCGGTCAGGAGGCCTGCCAGCCTGCTAACTCCTGGAGGGATTCGTGAGTATGTCCTCAGGCACCAAGTGGTAACAGGTGTTTCCAATTTCCTTTATTAGCAGCAGCCAGGCCCTCAGGTGAGGGGCAGGACTGTGATCTCCACTGGAAGCTCCTAATTCAGCCAATGGAGGCCTCCATCTTCCTTTTGTTTCTCCATAGCAAGGGCCCAGGGAGTTTGTGCTTCCTGCAAGCAGAGCGACTTTGTATGGGACACTCATGCATGCCTACTTCTGGGAAACTCTCTGAATGTGATGTTTGGACACAAGGACAGCATGATCAGGGATTGTGAGGCCACAGGAGCAATTGCCTTAGCCAGACCCAAAGGGTAGGTGTAAGGGGCCGGGTTCATCCACTATTGTTTGGTCAAACACAGTTCCCATCTACATTGAAACACAGCTCTTTCTGGGTTCATTCTGGGCTTGTAATCTGCAGCCCTGAGCAGGGGACTGAGAGTCTGGAGGCTGAGTAGGCATCCAAACATGACTGGACAGGCTCCTTCCCTTGAATTCTGAGGGGTGCCCCAGCTTACCCCGCTGACATTGTTTGGATGATAGTGAGGCATGATATTGAATCAGGAACTCAGGAGAGGGAGGCATAAGAGTCCTTTTGCATGTGCATTCTTGCTTAGCCATAATCTGGGCTAGATGGCTTGCCATGACCAGCTAGGTTCTCTGTACTTAAGTTGCAGGTGAGGCTGGCTACCTTGCCACCCATGCTCTGAGACTACTATAGGTGAGTTCTGAGCACACACAGACACACACACACAGACACACACACAGACAGACAGACAGACACACACACACACACACATTACTGTCAGGTCGGGTAGTACAGCATCTGGTGAAAGGTTGGGCTGTCTGGGGTCTGTGGGCATGAGAGCTGTTGCCTTACAATCTCTACAAGCCAGCTTTGAACCTGTCATCAATGAACACAGTGTAGGAGGTTTTTGACTTCTGGTCTCTTTCCAACTCATCTATTTCTCTTCTGGCCTTCTCTGTCTCTAACTCTCACATGCTATCACACACTCTATCTTCACTCATTGATATTTTACTTAATAATTATTTTCCTGACAGGCCCAGATATACAAAGAGAGTTACCAGAGCACTGCTGAGCTCTGGCTTGTTTTGTTGGTGATATCACCTAGGCTACTGGAGCCACAGCTTTGTATGTCTCTCTGACACAAACCATATTCTGTCTCCTCATTTCCATGGCAGTATCTCTCAGACTTTATAGTAAAGACTATATATATATATATATATATATATATAATATATATATATAGTAAAGACTTTATATATATATAGTAAAGACTATATATATATATATATATATCTGTCATTTTTAGAATTGTAGACCTATGTTGATCTTTATCAGAATTACCACTTTTATAACAGCTTCTGTCGTATGCTTTACATTGGTTTGTCCTAGCCCTCCCTCCGCCAAGAGAATTGGATCAGTCCTGTTAATTTCGCGGGCCTGCTTGGCCCCGCCCCAAGGAACCCTGAGAGAGGGTTCCTGAGTCTGAGAGTTCCAGTGTACCAGAGTTTCAGAGGGTTCCTGAGTTCGAGAGTGACAGAGTTCCTGAGTTCCTGAGTTTGAGAGTTTCAGGGTTACAGAGTAAGAGAGAGTTGAACAGTGGAAGAGTTTTCATAGGGTTCTCAAGTACGAGAGTTCCAGAGTGCCAGAGTTCCTGAGTTTGAGAGTTTTCAGGGTTACAGAGTAAGAGAGAGTGCCAGAGAGACAGAGTTCCAGAGTTCCTGAGTTCCTGAGTTCAAGAGACAGCAGAGATAGAGGGCCAGAGAGTTCCAGAGTGAGAGAGTTCCAGAGTTACAGAGTAAGAGGGAGTGCTTGTGCCGCCGCAAAGAGACAGCAGAGTTCTGTTTGGTGATTAGTTTGTCTTAGTTTATGAATCGTTGTTCCTGAATAAAGAAATACAGCTTCCCTGCCCAGCCGTGTGTCCGTGAGTCTCTGTTCACCACTGCAAAGCTAACCCGCCCGGCTAGAGCTTACGAATTTTAACGACAAGCTTCCTTTTTCATTAATAATTGGCCACATAGTTGGAGCAGGATTCAATACAATTATAAATAATACAAACTTCCAGTAGCATTTCTAATAGCATTTCTATCAGCATCCTTATTGTAACTATCATAGTACAGAACTTGCCTCCTTTCTCTAGTGTAAGCTTCAGTACATATAAGTTTGTTTTCATTCTCCTGAAATCTTAATTTCCCTGGACTCTGAAGTGTCTCAAAATTTTTGAAGCTGCCCTCTGTTTCTCAGCAGATGGTTTCCATTTTCTGCTGTAATCAGGTCTTCTTGTGCTTTTTGTTTTTATTTTTCATTTTTTTCAAATCCTCCTAGATCATCCCCATTTATTTGCATATTTATTTATTTATTTAGTCCTATATTACATGAGGGGTCATTTCTTCTGCTTGATAGATTTTTCTCTTATAATTGAAGGGAAGTTTACACTCACAATACATTTCGCGACGTAAATACTACACACATATGGTGAAGGCTGGGGTGGTCTGGGGTCTGTGGACGTGAGACTGCTGCCTTACAATCTCAACAACCCATGTTTGAACCTGTCATGTATGAACACAGTGTGGGAGGTTTTTGACTTCTGGTCTCTTTCCCACTCTTCTATTTCTCTTCTTGCCTTCTCTGTCTCTGACTCTCACAGGCTCTCACTCACTCTGTCTGCACTCATTAATATTTTACTTATATACTTATTTTACTGACAGGCCCTGATATATAAAAAGAGTCACCAGGGCACTGCAGAGCTCTGGCTTGTTTTGTTGGCAATTTCACTTAGGTTTCTGGAGCCTCAGCTTTGTAAATCTCTCTGGCACAAGCCATACTCTGTCTCCTCATAGCCATGCCAGTATCCCTCAGTCTATAATAAAGATACCCTTACATATATGTACATATATATATATATATCAGTCATTTTAAGAATTGTTGACCTTTTTATTTGATCTTAATGCAGAATTACCACATTTATAATAGCCTCCTTATTCTTAAATAATTGGTCACATAGTGGGAGCAGGATTCACTACAATTATAAATTATAAACCTTCCAGGAGCATTTCCAATAGCCTTTCTATCAGAATCCTCACTGTAATTATCATAGCACTGAACTTGTCTACATTTTCTAGTGTAAGCTTCAATACGTATGCCTTTCTTTTCATTCTCGGGAATTCTTAATTTGCCTGGACCCTGAAGTGTCAGGGAAGTTTTGAAGCAGCCCTCTGTTTCTCAGCAGACATTTTCTATATTTCTGCTGTAATCAGGTCTTCCTGTGGTTTTTGTTTTTATTTTTTTCAAATCCTCCTAGATCATCCCCATTCATTTGCATATTTATTTATATATTTAGTCCCATATCACATGAGGGGTCATTTCTTCTGCCTGATATATTTTCTCTTATAATTGAAGGGAACTTTTGACACACAATACATTTCCTTTTGCAGATACTACACACTACTACAACTACTACTGCATTATTTTTGACAGTGACATCCAGTGCACAATGGATTAATATTGCATGGCTCTAAAGAATGTTCACTATTTAAACTACAATGTTTTTAACTTCACAAATATTTATACTGTTATTTCTTGGGGGATGAATGCCTTACAGTCAACTATTACGTGTAATATTGAGCAGGGGGGTAATTTTTCACACTTTCCCTGTATTTCTGTACATCATTTGTAACTTTCTTATTGAGGAAGTGGAAACAGTCATAAATTGAGAGAGCAGGGCTCAAGCAGGAATAGAGACAGAGAGACAGCTGCAGTTCTGATTTGACACTAGCCCAGCTTTTCCCTAGCTGGGTAAGTGGTGACCAGGGGCTCAAAACGGGGTCCTGGGCTTCCACATAGTTCCCTGGCATCTCGACCAACTGTGCCTCCAACCCAAGCTCCCTTCGTTGTCCATGTAACTATCAATCTGCTCTAGGCACTTCTCACCTTCATATGCCAGAAACTTAACACTTCTCCCCTCCACCCATGAAACTTTGACCTTTTACTTGAGTGCAAAACAGCAACCCCAATCCACGTTATTTCAGGGAAAAGTGTGTGCGTCTCTGTGGGAGGGTGTGTGTGTGTGTGTGTGTGTGTGTGTGTAAGTGTACATAAGTGTGTTTCAGTTATGATTACTGCTGTTGTTTCTTTATTCCTGACACAGATTCTTAGGAACTGGGTTGTGCTATGACAAAGGAAGTTTCCACTGCACAAGTGGTTTTTCAAATATGAATGGCACATTGTATATTCTGGACAGTGTTGTGCATTCTCCCAGGTGGTCCTCAGATGGGTTCTTTCCTTTGCTATTCCCATGCGCTGTTTAATTTCCTGCATAGACTCAAAGAGGAGTGGCATGGGGGAGCTCAGTTGCATTCTGCTGTGTATCCACAAGGTGGCAGCAAAGCCCATAGTTGAGTGTAGTGATTCTGTGGAATGAGGAGAACTCTGGGATTTGTGGCCCATGGACAGCAAGGTTAAAATTGACGTAGAGTGCCCTAGACATCTGTTCTTTCCTGTGGGTGGGGGGATGCCCCATTTGGCTTTGCAAGTGGAAGGGGTTTCTCTCTTTGTCTGGGATGACTCTACTGGCAGCTTGCGAATTCCTGTGCTCAGCTGCATTCTGCGGGGTGTCCACAAGAGGGCAGCACCCGTGCGGGACTAAGGCTCCATGGGGCAAGTGCCCTGAGGCACTGGGCTATGAGAGTGGAGACAGTGTTTATTGGTGTGCCCCAAGAGCATGGCCAGCCTAGAGCAAGCAGGCAGTGTCCTAAGGACGTGTCCAGAGAGGAGCTGTGTGGGTCATGTTGGCAGAAACAGGGCCTTCAGAGGAAGACAGACAGTCCCCGGGGGCGAGTCTAAGAGCCCGTGCCCACTGAGCCTGAGGGGAGGGCCCAGTGTGTATTCATAGAGACAGCTGTCCAATTAGAGAAGAGGAACATCACCCTCAGGGGCGTGAACCAAGAGCTGTCCAATGAGAACAGAGGAGGAGTTGAGAGGGCAGGACTCCGAGAACAGCCTTCTGAAGGAAGCCCACCAATGGGAGCTCAGAGCTGGCCTTAAAAGGCTGGGCATGCTTCCAGGAAGTGCGAAGCAGGGTTCAGCCCAGGGCCCTGCCTTGCAGAAGTTGTCCAATGTGCATGTATATAACTCCGTTTGTGCCTGTGCCTCTGTGGAATTGTGTGTCACTGTGAGAGTGTGTGTTTGTGTGTGTGTGTGTGTGTGTGTGTGGGAGGGAGAGAGAGAGGGAACAACAGAATCACTGTGGCAAAGGTGATTTTGTGCAAAACACTTGGCACATTCTGATTTACATCTCAATATTGACACCATTGTAGCTCTCCTTGGCCCTTGGTCACTTTTTTTCTTTTCAGATGTAAAGACACTGAAGAGCGAGAGGTTTCTGCCCTGAGGCTTGCACTGGGAACTAGCAGCTGCCCTGTGTGTGTTGCCAGACTAGGAAACTTGTGGTGCCTGTCCATGTGGAGAGTCTCCTGGATGAGTTCCTTCTCGAGCCTTTTTTGCTTGGTCCCGCTGGAGCTGCATCTAGCTAATGATGTGGAGATTTTACTCCTTTGGACAATTCTTTTCCTGATGCACAGTTTCTCTCCAGGTTTTAGCAATCAATTGTTTGAATTTCATATCTAATCCATTGTAGAAAATGACTACATCAATGTCTTTCTCTCTCTCTCTCTCTCTCTCCCTCTCCCTCTTTCTCTCTCACTATATATATATATATATATATATATATATATATATATATATATATATATATATATATATGTAACATGTAGAGGTCTGAAAATATATTTTAGCTAGAGACCTGGACAGCTCTGGATTAGGGTAGTAATGCGGATACACCTGGCCCATCTGAACCACAGTCATGAGAGACATCTCACATAGCCATTCGTATACCTCTTGTCACTCTACAAATCTCAGCAGTAACTACAGCTGCCAAATATATACTTCCCTCTTGCTCTTTTTGTCCACAGATCCTATCCCAAAACTTTAAATAAAATAAGAAATAGACATAGTTCAGTTCCCTGCACACAGGACAGGCTGAGGCTGGACCATGGAGATGCAATACACCAGCCTGCATCTTGGCTGGAGCATCACCAAAATTACTTCCAATTTGGAGAGGCAAGGGCAGTTTTGGAGAGTGGGCTGCAGGCCAAGTGTTGCTTCTCAGAGTGGGCTAAGACCTAGATGTTCTAAGTGTAACCTTTCCTCACAAACATAAAATAGCAATGCCAATTGTAAGAAGTATGCATGGGCGGAGGGTTTGTCTTCAGTGCTCTAGCAATGATCAACCTAGGGCCAGAATTTCAGTCCTTTTCAGTCACGGTCATTCGGTCTCTCTGACTGTCTCTACCTGCCTTCTTCCCTGGGCCCTTACTGGAAGTCAGTGCATGCATCATGAACTCGGTCTTCCTGGTGTTGAAATTTTCTTTTCTTTGCCCTTTGGATTATTTAGTCTCATGCATATGGCGTATTACAGAGGGGAACTGAGGAGACAGTGTTTCTGCTGCAGGTAACAAGCATATGTCCATCTCCAGCTGCAGCTGTCCAGGCCCTCTGTGCTTGACTCCCATTCTCCAGGGCCCTGTGGCTGACACTCAGTCTTAATGCAGCCCTCCTCAATTTCCTGCACCGCATCCATGTCCTTATTCCATGAGAGCCCAGATCAAGAGAAGTGAAACTCTATCACCATGGCACACACATTGTGCTTTCCCTCTATTGGGCCAAATGTAAAGGATCTGTGGTATTGATGGCCACACCAGTGTCCAGATTTTCCACGCAAAACGGAAGCTTCCAGGGTGCAGAAAGAGGGTGTTTTGATGGCTGTGAAATGTCTTTTCCAAGTGCCTCATGGGGTTTCAAATCCTTTTGAAACCTGAAGTTCGTTCTTATATCTAGGGAATATTCTCACCTCTGGTCTGAAGGACCTCCCAACTAGGAGCACAGCTATCCCAGGGTCAGGACGTCTGCCAGCCTGCTAGCTCCTGGAGGGATTCCTGAGTATGTCCTCAGGCACCAAGTGGTAACAGGTGTTTCCAATTGCCTTTATTAGCAGCAGCCAGGCCCTCAGGTGAGGGTGGGGCTGTGATCTCCACTGGAAGCTCTGAATTCAGCCAATGGAGGCATCCATCTTCCTTTTGTCTGTCCATAGCAAGGGCCCAGGGAGTTTGTGCTTCCTGCAAGCAGAGCGACTTTGTATGGGACACTCATGCATGCCTACCTCTGGGAATCTCTCTGAGTGTGATGAGTGGACACCAGTACACCATGATCAGGGATTGTGAGGCCACAGCAGCAATTGCCTTAGCCAGACCCAAATGGTAGGTTTAAGGGGCCGGGTTCATCCACTATTGTTTGGTCAAACACAGTTCCCATCTATGTTGAAACACAGCTGTCTCTGGGTTCTTTCCAGGATAATAATCTGCTGCCCTGAGCAGTGGACTGAGAACCTGGAGGCAGAGTAGGCAGCCAAACATGACTGGACAGGCTCATGCCCCTGAATTCTAAGGGGTTCCCCAGCTACCCCATTGGCAGTGTTCGGATGATAGTGAGGCATGGAATTGAATGGGGAACTCAGGAGAGCGAGACATGAGAGTCCCTTTGCATATGCATTCTTGCTTAGCCAGAATCTGGGCTAGCTGGCTTGCCCTGACTAGCTAGGTTCACTGTACATAAGTTGCAGGTGAGGCTGGCTACCTTGACACCCATGCTCTGAGACTACTACAGGTGAGCTCTGAGCACACACGGACACACACATACAGACAGACAAACAAAAACACATACACACACATTACTGTCAGGTCTGGTAGTACAGCATATGGTGAAGGCTGGGGCTGTCTGGGGTCTGTGGGCATGAGAGCTGCTTCCTTACAATCTCTACAAGCCAGGTTTGAACCTGTCATCAATGAACATAGTGTAGGAGGTTTTTGAATTCTGGTCTCTTTCCAACTCATCTATTTCTCTTCTTGCCTTCTCTGTCTCTAAATCTCACATGCTCTCACACACTCTGTCTTCAATCATTAATATTTTACTTATATACTTATTTTACTGACAAGCCCAGATATACAAAGAGAGTTACCAGAGCACTGCTGAGCTCTGGCTTGTTGTGTTGGCGCTTTCACCTAGGCTACTGGACCCTCAGTTTGTAAGTCTTTCTGACACAAGCCATATTCTGTCTCCTCATTCCCATGCCAGTATCACTCAGAGTTTATAATAAAGATATGCATACATATATATATTTATACATATATATTTATATATCTGTCATTTTTAGAATTGTTGACATATGTATTTGACCTTAATTCAGAATTACCACATTTATAACAGCCTAGTTTTTCGGAAATAATTGGCCATATAGTTGGAGCAGCATTCAATACAAATATAAATAATAGAACCTTCCAATAGCATTTCTAATCGAGTTTCTATCAGCATCCTTATTGTAATTATCATAGCCCAGAACTTCCCGTCTTTTTCTAGTGTAAGCTTCAATATGTATGTGTGTGTTTTCTTTTTCCGGAAATCTTAATTTCCCCGGATCCTGAAGTGTTAGGTAATTTTTGAAGCAGCCCTCTGTTTCCCAGCAGATGGTTTCTATGTTTCTGCTGTAATCAGGTCTTCTTGTGCTTTTGGTTTCCTTTTTTTATTTTCTCAAGTCCTCCTAGATCATCCCCATTTATTTGCATATTTATTTATTTATTCAGGTATCACATGAGGGGTCATTTCTTCTGCTTGATAGATTTTCTCTTATAATTGAAGGGAACTTTTGACGCACAATACATTTCCTGGGGCAAATACTACACACATATGGTGAAGGCTTGGGTTGTCTGGGTTCTGTGGGCATTAGAGCTGTTGCCTTACAATCTCTACAACCCAGGTTTGAACCTGTCATGAATGAACACAGTATAGGGGTTTTTTGACTTATGGTCTATTTCCAAATCTTCTATTTCTCTTCTCGCCTTCTCTTTCTCTGACACTCACAGGCTCTCACTCACTCTGTCTGCACTCATTAATATTTTACCTATTTATTATTTTACTGACAGGCCCTGATATACAAAGAGAGTCACCAGGGCACTGATGAGCTCTGGCTTGTTTTGTTGGCGATTTCACCTATGTTTCTGGAGCCTCAGCTTTGTAAATCTCTCTGGCACAAGCCATACTCTGTCTCCTCATAGCCATGCCAGTATAACTCATAGTTTATAATAATGAAACACATACATATATATATATCAGTCATTTTTATTTGATCTTAATGCAGAATTACCACACTTATAGCAGCCTCCTTATTCAAAATAATTGGTCATATAGTTGGAGCAGGATTCACTACAATTATAAATTAGAAACCTTCCAGGAGCATTTCCAATAGCCTTTCTATCAGTATCCTTATTGTAATTATCATAGCACAGAACTTGCCACCATTTTCTAGTGTAAGCTTCAATATGTATGTGTTTCTTTTCTTTCTCAGGGATTCTTAATTTGCCTGGACCCTGAATTGTCAAGGAATATTTGAAGCAGCCCTCTGTTTCTCAGCAGACATTTTCTATATTTCTGCTATAATCAGGTCTTCCTGTGGTTTTTGTTTCTATTTTTTATTTTTTTCAAATCCTCCTAGATCATCCCCATATATTTGCATATTTATTTATATATTTAGTCCCATATCACATGAGGGGTCATTTCTTCTGCCTGATAGATTTTCTCTTATAATTGAAGGGAACTTCTGACACACAATACATTTCCTTTTGCAGATACTAAACACTTCTACAGCTACTACTGCACTGTTTTTGACAGTGACATCCAATGCACAATGGATTAGTATTGCATGGCTCTAAAGAGTGTTCCATATTTAACCTACAGTGTTTTTAACCTTGCAAATATTTATTCTGTTCTTTCTTGGGGGATGAATGATTTACAGTCAACAGTTACATGTAATAGTGGCTAAGGGGGTAATTTTCCCACTTTCCCTGTATTTCTGTACATCATTTGTAACTTTCTAATTGAGGAGAAGGAAACAGTCATAAATTGAGAGAACAGGGCTCAAGCAGGAAGAGAGACAGAGAGACAGCTGCAGCTCTGATATGCCACTAGCCCAGATTTTCTCTAGCTGGGTAAGTGGTTACCAGGGGCTCAAAATGGGGTCCTGGGCTTCGACATAGTTCTCTGGCATTCTTGCTTAGCCAGAATCTGGGCTAGCTGGCTTGCCCTGACCAGCTAGGTTCTCTATACGTAACTTGCAGATGAGGCTGGCTACCTTGACACCCATGCTCTGAGACTATTACAGGTGAGCTCTGAGGACACACAGACACACATACAGACAGACACACACACACACACACACATACACATTATTGTCAGGTCTTGTAGTACAGCATATGGTGAAGGCTGGGTCTGTCTGGGGTCTGTGGGCATGAGAGCTGCTGCCTTACAATCTCTACAAGCCAGATTAGAACCTGTCATCAGTGAACACAGTGTAGGAGGTTTTTGAATTCTGGTCTCTTTCCAAGTCATCTATTTCTCTTCTTGCCTTCTCTGTCTCTAACTCTCACATGCTCTCACACACTCTGTCTTCAATCATTAATATTTTACTTTTATACTTATTTTACTGACAGGCCCAGATAGATAAAGAGAGTTACCAGAGCACTGATGACCTCTGGCTTGTTGTGTTGGCGATTTCTCCTAGGCTACTGGAGCCTCAGTTTGTAAGTCTTTTTGACACAATCCATATTCTTTATCTTCATTTCCATGCCAGTATCACTCAGAGTTTATAATAAAGTGATTTTTTTGCAAAACACTTGGTACATTCTGATTTACAGCTCAATATTGACACCCTGTAGCTCTCTTTGGCCCTTGGTCACATTTCTTCGTTTCAGATGTAAAAACACTGAAGAGGGAGAGGTTTTTGCCCTGAGGCTTGCACTGGGAACTACCAGATGCACTGTGTCTGTTGCCAGACTAGGAAACTTGTGGTGCCTGTCCATGTGGAGAGTCTCCTTGATAAGTTACTTCTCAAGCCTTTTTCGCTCTGTCCCATTGGAGCTGCATATAGCTAATGATTTTGAGATTTTACTCCTTTGGACAATTATTTTCCTGATGCACAGTTTCTCTCCAGGTTTTAGCAATCAGTTGTCTGTATGTCACATCGAATCCATTGTCGAAAATGACTACATCAGTCTCTCTCTCTCTCTCTCTCTCTATATATATATATATATATATATATATATATATATATATATATATATATATATGTAACATGTAGAGGTCTGAAAATATTTTTTTAGCTAGAGAACTGCACAGCTCTGGATTAAGTTAATAATCCGGATACACTTGGCCCTTCTGAGCCACAGTCATGAGAGACATCTCACAGAGCCATTCATATACCTCTTATCACTCTAAAGTCTCTCTCAGCACAAACTACCGCTGCCAAATCATCTACTTCCCTCTTGCACTATTTGGCCACCGAGTCCTATCCCAAAATTGTAAATCAAAGAAGAAATAGTGCAGTTCACTGCACACAGGACAGTCTGAGGCTGGACCAAGGAGATGCATTATGCCAGTCTGCATCTTGGCTGGAGCATCACTAAGTCTACTTCCAAATTGGAGAAGCGAGGGCAGTTTTGGAGAGTGGGCTGCAGGCCGAGTGTTGCTTCTCAGAGTGGGCTAAAACCTAGATGTTCTAAGTGTAATCTTTCCTCACAAACATAAAATATCAATGCCACTTTTAAGAAGTATGCATGGGCATTTAGGTCCAGAATTTCTGTCCTTTTCAGTCACTGTTATTCATCTCTCTGACTGTCTCTACGTGCCTTCTTCACTGGGACCATACTGGAAGTCAGTGCATGAATCATGAACTCGGTTCCTGATGTTGAAATTTTTCTTTCTTTGCCCTTTGGATTATATGGTCTCGTGCATATGGCTTAGTACAGAGGGGAACTGAGGAGACAGCGATCCTGCTGCAGGTAATAGTCATATGTCCATCTCCAACTGCAGCTGTCCAGGCCCTCTGTGCTTGACTCCCATTCTCCAGGGCCCTGAGGCTGACACTCAGCCTAAATGCAGCCCTCCTCAATTTCCTGCACCACATCCTTGTCCTTATTCCATGAGAGCCCAGGTCAAGAGAAGTGAAACTCTATCCCCCTGGCACACACACTGTTTTTTCCTCTAATGGGCCGAATGTAAGGGATGTGTGGTACTGATGGCCACACCAGTGTCCAGATTTTCCACGCAAAACGGAGGCTTCCAGGGTTCAGAAAGAGGGTGTTTTGATGGCTGTGGAATGTCTTTTCCAAGTGCCTCATGGGGTTTCAAATCCTTTAGAAATCTGAGGTTCTTTCTTATATCTAGGGAATATTCTCACCTCTGGTCAGGAGGTTTGCCAGGCTGCTAGCTCCTGGAGGGATTCCTGAGTATGTCCTCAGGTTCCAAGTGGCAACAGGTGTTTCCAATTGCATTTATTAACTGCAGCCAGACCCTCAGGTGAGGGGCGGGGCTGTGATCTCCACTGGACGCTCCTTATTTAGCCAATGGAGGCATCCATCTTCCTTTTGTCAGTCCATAGCAAGGGCCCTGGGAGTTTGTGCTTCCTGCATGCAAAGCGACATTGTATGGGACACTCATGCATGCCTACTTCTGAGAATCTCTCTGAGTGTGATGTGTGGACACCAGGACACCATGATCAGGGATTGTGAGGCCACAGGAGCAATTGCCTTAGTCGGACCCAAAGGGTAGGTGTATGGGGCCGGGTTCATCCACTATTGTTTGGTCAAACACAGTTCCCATCTATGATGAAACACAGCTCTTTCTGGGTTCTTTCTGGGATTGTAACCTGCTGCCCTGAGCAGTGGACTGAGAGCCTGGAGGCTGAGTAGGTAGCCAAATGTGACTGGACAGCGTCCTGCCCCTGAATTCTGAGGGGTGCACAGCTTCCCCCGTTGGCAGTGTTTGGATGATAGTGAGGCATGAGATTGAATCGGGAACTCAGGAGAGCGAGAAATGAGAGTCCCTTTGCATATGCATTCTTGCTTAGCCAGAATCTGGGCTAGCTGGCTGGCCCTGACCAGCTAGGTTCTCTGTAAATAAGTTGCAGGTGAGGCTGGCTACCTTTTCACCCTTTCTACTACTATAGAAATATAGTATATATAGATAAATATATAGAGACTACTATAGGAGAGCTCTGAGCACACACAGACACACACAGACAGACAGACAAACGCACACACACACATTACTGTCAGGTCTGTTAGTACCGCATATGGTAAAGGCTAGGGCTGTCTGGGGTCTGTGGGCATGAGAGCTGCTGCCTTACAATCTCTACAAACCAGGTTTGAACTTTTCATCAATGAACAGTGTAGGAGGTTTTTGAATTCTGGTCTCTTTCCAACTCATCATTCCTCTTCTCGCCTTCTCTGTCTCTAACTCTCACATGCTCTCACACTCTCTGTCTTCACTCATTAATATTTTACTTATATACTTATTTTACTGACAGGCCCAGATATACAAAGAGAGTTACCAGAGCACTGCTGGCCTCTGGCTTGTTGTGTTGTTGTGATTTCACCGAGGCTACTGGAGCCTCAGTTTGTAAGTCTTTCTGACACAAGCCATATTCTGTCTCCTCATTTCCATGCCAGTATCACTCAGAGTTTAATAATAAAGTGATTTTTTTTTGCAAAACACTTGGTACATTCTGATTTACAGATTGACACCATTGTAGCTCTCTTTGGCCCTTGGTCACTTTTCTTCTTTTCAGATGTAAAAACACTGAAGAGGGAGAGGTTTTTGCCCTGAGGCTTGCACTGGGAACTAGCAGCTGCCCTGTGTGTGTTTCCTGACTAGGAAACTTGTGGTGCCTGTCCATGTGGAGAGTCTCCTTGATGAGTTACTTCTCAAGCCTTTTTCGCTCTGTCCCATTGGAGCTGCATCTAGCTAATGATTTGGAGATTTTACTCCTTTGGACAATCTTTTCCTGATGCACAGTTTCTCTGCAGGTTTTAGCAATCAATTCTTTGAGTGTCCTATAGAATCCATTGTAGAAAATGACTACATCAGTGTCTCGCACTCTCTCTCTCTATATATGTAACATGTAGAGGTCTGAAAATATTTTTTATCTAGAGACCTGCACAAATCTGTATTAGGGTAGTAATGCGGATACACCTGGCCCTTCTGAGCCACAGTCATGTGAGACATCTCGCAGAGCCATTCGTATACCTCTTATCACTCTAAAAATCTCTCTCAGCACAAACTACTGCTGCCAAATCATCTACTTCCCTCTTGCTCTTTTTGTCCACCGAGTCCTATCCCAAATCTGTAAATCAAAGAAGTAATAAAAATAGTGTAGTTCCCTGCAGACAGGACAGGCTAAGGGTGGACCAGGGAGATGCAATACGCCAGCCTGCATCTTGGCTGGAGCATCACCAAGACTACTTCCAATTTGGAGAGGCGAGGGAAGTTTTGGAGAGTGGGCTGCCAGTCAAGTGTTGCTTCTCAGAGTGGCTAAATCCTAGATGTCATAAGTGTTACCTTTCCTCACAAACATAAAATAGCAATGCCACTTGTAAGAAGTATGCATGGGCATGTAGGGTTTCTCTTTAGTGCTCTGGCACTGATCAACACAGGGCCAGAATTTCAGTCCTTTTCTGTCTCTGTCATCCTGTCTCTCTGACTGTCTCTACGTGCCTTATTCACTGGACCCTTACTGGAAGTCAGTGCATGCATCGTGAACTCAGACTTTCTGGTGTTGAAATTTTCCTTTCTTTGCCCTTTGGATTATTTAGTCTCGTGCGTATGGTGTAGTACATTGGGGAAATGCGGAGACAGCATTCCTGCTGCAGGTTCCAGGCATATTTCCATCTCCAGCTGCAGCTGTCCAGGCCCTCTGTGCTTGACTCCCATTCTCCTTGGCCCTGAGGCTGACATTCCGCCTAAATGCAGCCCTCCTCAATTTCCTGCACCGCATCCTTGTCCTTATTCCATGAGAGCCCAGGTCAAGAGAAGTGAAACTCTATCCCCGTGGCACACACATTGTATTTTCCCTCTATTGGGCCAAATGTAAAGGATCTATGGCACTGGTGGCCATGCCAGTGTCCAGATTTTCCATGCAAAACTGAAGCTTCCAGGGTTCAGAAAGAGGGTTTTTTTGATGGCTGTGAAATGTCTTTTCCAAGTGCCTCATGGGGTTTCAAATCCTTTTGAAACCTTAGGTTCTTTCTTGTATCTAGGGAATATTCTCATCTCTAACCAGAGGGGCCGCCCAACTAGGAGCACATCTATCAGGGTGTCTGGAGGTCTGCCAGCCTGCTAGCTCCTGGAGCGATTCCTGAGTATGTCCTCAGGGCCCAAGTGGTAACAGGTGTTTCCAATTGCCTTTATTAGCAGCAGCCAGGCCCTCAGGTGAGGGGCGGGGCTGTGATCTCCACTGGAAGCTCCTAATTCAGCCAATGGAGGCATCCATCTTCCTTTTGTCTCTGCATAGCAAGGGCCCTGGTGTTTGTGCTTCCTGCAAGCAGAGCAACTTTGTATGGGACAATCATGGATGCCTACTTCTGGGAATCTCTCTGAGTGTGATGTGTGGAAACCAGGACACCATGATCAGGGATGTGAGGCAACAGGAGCAATTGCCTTAGCAGGACCCAAAGGGTAGTTGTAAGGGGCCGGGTTCATTCACTAATGTTTGGTCGAACACAGTTCCCATCTATGTTGAAACACAGCTCTGGGTACTTTCTGGGCATGTAGTCTTCTTCCCTGAGCAGTGAACTGAGAACCTGGAGGCTGAGTAGGCAGCCAACGTGACTGGACAGGTTCATGCGCCTGAATTATGATGGGTGCCCCAGCTTCCCCCCTTGGCAGTGTTTGGATGATAGTGAGGCATGGGATTGAATCGGGAACTCAAGAGAGCAAGACATGAGAGTCCCTTTGCATATGCATTCTTGCTTAGCCAGAATCTGGGCTAGCTGGCTTACCCTGACCAGCTAGGTTCTCTGTACATAAGTTGCTTGTGAGGCTGCCTACCTTGACACCCATGCGCTGAGACTACTACAGGTGAGCTCTGAGCACACACAGACACACACACAGACAGACAGACAGACAGACACACACACACATTACTGTCAGGTCTGGTAGTACAGCATATGGTGAAGGCTGGGGCTGTCTGGGGTCTGTGGGCATGAGAGCTGCTGCCTTATAATCTCTACAAGCCAGATTAGAACCTGTCATCAATTAACACAGTGTAGGAGGTTTTTGAATTCTGATCTCTTTCCAACTCATCTATTTCTCTTCTTACCTTCTCTGTCCCTAACTCTCACATGCACTCACACACTCTGTCTTCACTCATTAATATTTTACTCATATACTTATTTTACTGACAGGCCCAGATATACAAAGAGAGTTACCAGAGCATTGCTGAGCTCTGGCTTGTTGTGTTGGTGATTTCACCTAGGCTAATGGAGCTTCAGTTTGTAAGTCTTTCTGACACAAGCCGTATTCTGTCTCCTCATTTCTATGCCAGTATCACTCAGAGTTTATAATAAAGATATACATATATATATACACACATATATATTTATATATCTGTCATTTTTAGAATTGTCGACCTATGTATTTGACCTTAATTCAGAATTACCACATTTATAACAGCCTAGTTTTTCAGAAATAATTGGCCATATAGTTGGAGCAGCATTAAATACAAATATAAATAATAGAACCTTTCAGTAGCATTTCTTTTTTTAAAATTTTTATTTAAGAAAGGATTAATGAACAAAAACATAAGGTAGGTGGGTTACAACTCCACAAAATTCCCACCACCCAATCCCCATAACCCACCTCTTCCCATGATAGCTTTCCCATTCTCTAGCCCTCTGGGAGCATGGACCCAGGGTCATTGAGGGTTGCAGAAGGTAGAAGGTCTGGCTTCTGTAATTGCTTCCCCACTGAACATGGGCGTTGACTGGTCAGTCCATACTCCCAGTCTGCCTTTGTCTTTCCCTAGTAAGGTGTGTCTCTGGGGAATCAGAGCTCCCGGACACATTGGTGGGGTCTTCAATCCAGGGAAGCCTGGCCAGCATCCTGGTCACTTCTAGAACCTGGTGATTGAAAAGAGAGTTAACATATGAAGCCAAACAATTTGTTGAGCAATCATGGATTCCAAGCTTGGAATAGTGGAGAGGAAGTGTTAGGGAGGTACCCACTGCAAACTCTAGTGTACTTCTGGTTTCAGGTATATATTTTGCAGTAGTTTATGGATACGTGTGCACATAAGCTCTCTCTCACAGAAACTGGTGTATATCTAGATTATCGGACTTTGTTAGAAAGTGAACTACCTGAGATGAAATTAGAGTGTACTATAAAAGGAAAGGTCTCACCCGAGTAATGAAGCTGAAGGGTTGTCATTCCACACGTGAAGTCTCTGGATACAGTCTGAGGTGAAGCATGTTGAGGTGGCAATCGTTGCTTTGGTTAGGTTGTGATCGGCGGATGCAATATTATTTGGTTTGGATTGGGAGATGCATACGGGAAAGTGGGCCCTATCCAAGGGTTCCAGGACTGGGGGAATTAGGGGCTCTATAGTGGAGATGTGAGGTTCCAGCTGTCTTAGGTTTCAAACAGATAATCGATAGTTAATATTATCATCACATTATTTGTTAATTGGGTTAACTTTGAAAAGTCCCTTTGTTATGGTTTGCTGTACAGTATCCAGTATCTTGTATATAGCTGTGCTATTGGATGCTTCTAATCTACTTGGTCTAGGCTTTTGAGAGAGTCCGCATATAAAATACGTAGCCTATATATTAAAAAGATTCAGTTTGTCTTTTGAGAAACTTTGAGACATACAATTGATTTCCTCCCTCTCATATTAATTAACTACTGATTTATATGTCTACATTTTGCTAGGAGTGTACATAAACACCATTCCCACCACCAAAGGACTGTGACCCATCCCCCCCCGCCCACTCCCACCCCCCACTGGCCCAGGAAGCTGCATGTCTACCCCTCATCACTGGGTTTTTACTTTGGTGCCCTACTTACAATTTGATCAGGTCCTGCTTTTAGTTTCCCTTTCAGATCTTCTTAGTCAGCTTCTGTTGACGAGTGGGATCATCCCATACTCGTCTTTATCTTTCTGACTTAGTTCACTTAACATAATTCCTTCTATCTCTGTCCAAGATGGGTCAGAGAAGGTGGGTTAATTGTTCTTGATAGCTGCATAGTATTCCATTGTGTATATATACCACAGCTTTCTCAGCCACTCATCTGTTCTTGGGCACCTGGGTTGCTTCCAGGATTTAGCTATTATGAATTGTGCTGCTATGAACATAGGAGTACACACCTCTTTTTGGTTGGGTGTTATGGAGTCCTTGGGGTATAACCCCAGGAGAGGAATTACTGGATCATATGGAAGGTCCATGTCTAGCCTTCTGAGAGTTTTCCAGACTGCTCTCCACAGAGGCTGTACCAATTTACATTCCCACCAGCAATGTAAAAGGGTTCCTCTGTCCCCACATACTCTCCAGCATTTGTTGCTGCTGTCCTTTTTGATGTATGCCATTCTTACAGGAGTGAGGTGGTATCTTAGTGTTGTCTTAATTTGCATTTCTCTGACAATCAGTGACCTAGAGCAGTTTTTCATATGTTTGATAGCCTTTTGGATCTCCTCTGAGGTGAATGTTTTGTTCATTTCCTCTGCGCATTTTTGGATGGGGTCATTTGCTTTTTTGGTGCTAAGTTTGCTGAGCTCTTTATATATTTTGGTGATTAGTTTCTTGTCTGATGTCTGGCATGTGAAGATCTTCTCCCATTCTGTGAGGGATCTCTCTGTTTGTTTAATAGTTTCTTTGGATGTGCAGAAGCTTTTCAATTTGATGTAGTCCTGTTGTTTTTATTATTTTTTTATGTTTTCAAATCCTCCTAGATCATCCCCATATATTTTCATATTTATTTATATATTTAGTCCCATATCACATGAGGGGTCATTTCTTCTGCCTGATAGATTTTCTCTTATAATTGAAGGGAACTTTGGACACACAATACATTTCCTTTTGCAGATACTACATACTACTACAACTACTACTGCACTGTTTTTGAAAGTGACATCCAATGCACAATGGATTAGTATTGCATGGCTCAAAAATGTTTCCTATTTAACCTACAAAGTTTTTAACCTCACAAATATTTATTCTGTTCTTTCATGGGGGATGAATGGTTTACAGTCAACAGTTACATGTAATAGTGGCTATGGGGGTAATTTTTCCCACTTTCCCTGTATTTCTGTACATCATTTGTAACTTTCCTATTGAGGAGAAGGAAACTGTCATAAATTGAGAGAGCAGGGCCCAAGCAGGAAGAGTGACAGAGAGACATCTGCAGTTCTGATTTGCCACTAGCCCAGCTTTTCCCTAGCTGGGTAAGTGGTGACCAGGGTCTCAAAATGGGGTCTTGGGCTTCCACATAGTTCTCTGGCAATCTTGCTTAGCCAGAATCTGGGCTAGCTGGCTTGCCCTGACCAGCTATGTTCTCTGTACATAAGTTTCAGGTGAGGCTGGCTACCTTGACACCCATGCTCTGAGACTACTACAGGTGAGCTCGGAGCACACAAAGACACACACAGACAGACAGACACACAAACACACACACATTACTGTCAGGTCTGGTAGTACAGCATATGGTGAAGACTGGGGCTGTCTGGGGTCTGTGGGCATGAGAGCTGCTGCCTTACAATCTCTACAAGCCAGGTTTGAACCTGTTATCAATGAACACAGTGTAGGAGGTTTTTTAATTCTGGTCTCTTTCCAACTCATCTATTTCTCTTCTTGCCTTCTCTAACACTCACATTCTCTGGCTGGCTGGGGGCGTGTCCCTGGAACAACAGGCCAATCAGAGTCGAGCTGATGTGGCTGGTGGGCGGGCCTTCCAGAGGCTGCCCAATGAGTGTGTTCCAAGGCCGTGTTGGTGGTGCTCAAGGCCGCTGGCCAATCACTCACTAGGGGCCCGGACCATCCTGGGCGTGTCCAAGCACACTGGCCAATGAGATTTCTGGGAGGGGTTCTGGACTTGGCCTAGGCCTCTGGCCTATCAGAGCATGGCTGGCGCCCTGTGAGAGGGCCATTTGAAGGAAGCCTGACTTTGAGAGCTCAGAGCTGTCCTTAAAAGGCTGGGCGTGCTTCCAGGAAGTGAGAAGCAGGGTTCAGCCCAGGGACCTGCCTTGCAGAAGCTGTCCAGTGCGCATGTGTATAACTCCGTTTGTGCCTGTGCCTCTGTGGATGTGTGAGTGTGTGACTGTGAGAGTATGTGTTTGTGTGTGTGTGTGTGTGTGTGTGGGAGAGACAGAGAGAACAACAGAATCACTGTAGCACAGGTGATTTTGTGCAAAACTCTTGGCACATTCTGATTTACAGCTCAATATTGACACCATTGTAGCTCTCCTTGGCTCTTGGTCACTTTTCTTCTTTTCAGATGTAATGACACTGAATAGGGAGAGGTTTTTGCCCTGAGGCTTGCACTGGGAACTAGCAGCTGCCCTGTGTGTGTTGCCAGACTAGGAAACTTGTGGTGCCTGTCCATGTGGAGAGTCTCCTGGATGAGTTCCTTCTCGAGCCTATTTCGCTTGGTACCTTTGGATCTGCATATAGCTAATGATTTGGAGATTTTACTCCTTTGGACAATTCTTTTCCTGATGCACAGTTTCTCTCCAGGTTTTAGCAATCAATTGTTTGAATGTCATATCGAATCCATTGTAGAAAATGACTACATCAGTGTCTCTCTCTCTCTCTCTCTCTCTCTCTCTCTCTATATATATATATATATATATATATATATATACATATATATATGTATGTATGTAACATTTAGAGGTCTGAAAATATTTTTAGCTAGAGACCTGCACAGCGCTGGATTATTGTAGTAATGCGGATACACCTGGCCCATCTGAGCCACAGACATGAGAGACATCTCACAGAGCAATTCCTATACCTCTTTTTTTAAATTTTTTATTTAAGAAAGGATTAGTGAACAAAAACATAAGGTAGAAGGGGTACAACTCCACACAATTCCCACCACCCAATCCCCATAATCTCCCCCTCCCATGGTAGCTTTCCCATTCTCTAGCCCTCTGGGAGCATGGACCCAGGGTCATTGAGGGTTGCAGAAGGTAGAAGGTCTGGCTTCTGTAATTGCTTCCCCGCTGAACATGGGCGTTGACTGGTCGGTCCATACTCCCAGTCTGCCTCTCTCTTTCCCTAGTAAGGTGTGTCTCGGGAAACTGAGCTCCAGGACACATTGGTGGGGTCTTCAATCCAGGGAAGCCTAGCCAGCATCCTGGTGGCATCTGGAACCTGGTGATTGAAAAGAGAGTTAACATATGAGGCCAAACAGTTTGTTGAGCAATCATGGATCCCAAGCTTGGAATAGTGGAGAAGAAGTTTTAGGGAGGTACTCACTGCAAACCCTAGTGTATTTCTGCTTTCAGGTATATATTTTGCAGTAGTTTATGGATACGTGTGCACATAAGCTCTCTCTCACAGAAACTGGTGTATATCTAGATTATCGGACTTTGTTAGAAAGTGAACTACCTGAGATGAAATTAGAGTGTACTATAAAAGGAAAGGTCTCACCCGAGTAATGAAGTTGAAGGGTTGTCATTCCACACGTGAAGTCTCTGGATACAGTCTGAGGTGAAGCATGTTGAGGTGGCAATCGTTGCTTTGGTTAGGTTGTGATCGGCGGATGCAATATTATTTGGTTTGGATTGGGAGATGCATACGGGAAAGTGGGCCCTAGCCAAGGGTTCCAGGACTGGGGGAAGTAGGGGCTCTATAGTGAAGATGTGAGGTTCCTGCTGTCTTAGGGTTCAAAAAGACAATCGATAGTTAATATTATCATCACTTAATATTATCATCACACCATTCCCACCACCAAAGGGCTGTGACCCATCCCTCCCGCCCACTCCCACCCCCCACTAGCCCAGGAAGCTACATGTCTACCCCTCACCACTGGGTTTTAACAAGATCTTGTCCAACCGGATACAGCAACACATCAAAAAGATTGTTCATCATGACCAAGTGGGATTCATCCCAGGAATGCAAGGCTGGTTCAACATCCGTAAGTCAATCAATGTCATTCACCACATCAATAAAAGCAAAGCCAAAAACCACATGATTATCTCAATAGATGCAGAGAAAGCCTTTGACAAAATCCAACACACATTCATGCTCAAAACTCTACAAAAATGGGAATAGATGGGAAATTTATCAAGATAGTGGAGTCTATATATAGCAAACCTACAGCCAACATCATTCTCAATGGACAGAAGCTGAAATCATTCCCCCTAATATCGGAGACTAGACAGGGCTATCCACTGTCACCGTTACTCTTCAACATAGTATTGGAAGTTCTTGCCATAGCAATCAAGCAAGAGAAAGAAATCAAAGGGATACAGATTGGAAGGGAAGAAGTCAAGCTCTCACTATTTGCAGATGATATGATAGTATACATAGAAAGACCTAAAGAATCCAGTAGAAAAATTACTGGAAGTTATTAGGCAATATAGCAAGGTATCAGGCTACAAAATCAATGTACAAAAATCAGTGGCATTTCTTTATGCAAACAATAAATCTGAAGAAGAAGACATCCAGAAATCACTCTCATTTACTGTTTCAGCAAAATCAATCAAATACCTAGGAATAAAGTTGACCAAAGAAGTGAAAGACTTGTATACTGAAAACTATGAGTCACTACTCAAGGAAATAGAAACTGATACCAAGAAATGGAAAGATATCCCATGCTCATGGATTGGAAGAATAAATATCATCAAAATGAATATTCTCCCCAGAGCCATATACAAATTTAAGGCAATACCCATCAAAGTTCCACCAAGCTTCTTTAAGAGAATAGAACAAACAATACAATCATTTATCTGGAACCTGAAAACATCTAGAATTGCCAAAACCAACTTAAGGAAAAGAAACAGAAATGGAGGCATCACACTTCCAGACCTTAAACAATATTATAAAGCCATCATCATCAAAACAGCATTCCTATACCTCTTATCAGTCTACAAATCTCTCTTAGTACAAACTACCACTGCCAAATGATCTACTTCCCTCTTGCTCTTTTTTTCCACCGTGTCCTATCCCTAAACTGTAAATCAAAGAAGAAATAAACATAGTGCAGTTCCCTGCACACAGGACAGTCTGAGGCTGGACCAGGGAGATGCAATACGCCAGCCTGCATCTTGGCTGGAGCATCACTAAGACTACTTCCAAATTGGAGAGGCGAGGGCAGTTTTGGAGAGTGGGCTGCAGGCCAGGTGTTGCTTCTCACAGTGGGCTATGACCTAGATGTTCTAAGTGTAACCTTTCCTCACAAACATAAAATAACAATGCCACTTGTAAGAAGTATGCATGGGCATGGAGGGTTTCTCTTCAGTGCTCTGGCACTGATCAACACAGGGCCAGAATTTCTGTACTTTCTGTAACTGTCATTCTGTCTCTCTGACTGTTTCTACGTGCCTTCTTCACTGGGCCCTTATTGGAAGTCAGTGCATACATAGTTAACTCGGTCTTCCTGGTGTTGAAATTTTCTTTCTTTGCCATTTGGATGATTTAATCTCGTGCATATGGCATAGTACAGTGGGGAGCTGAGGAGGCAGCAATTCCTACTGCAGGTAACAGGCATAAGTCCATCTCCAGCTGAAGCTGTCCAGGCCCTCTGTGCTTGACTCCCATTCTCCAGGGATCTGAGGTTGACACTCAGCCTAAATGCAGCCCTCCTCACCTTCCGGCACAGCATCCTAGTCCTTATTCCATGAGAGCCCAGGTCAAGAGAAGGAAACTCTATCCCCCTGGCACACACATTGTGATTTCCCTCTGTTGGGCCAAATGTAAAGGATCTTTGGTACTGTTGGCCACACCGTGTTCAGATTTTCCACGCAAAATGGAAGTTTCCAGGATTCTGAAAAAGGGTGTTTTGATGGCTGTGAAATGTCTTTTCCAATTGCCTCATGGGATTTCAAATCCTTTTGAAATCTGAAGTTCTTTCTTGTATCTAGGGAATATTCTCACCTCTGGCCAGAAGGACCTCCCAACTAGGAGCACAGATATTCCAGTGTCAGGAGGTCTGCCAGCCTGCTAGTTCCTGGAGGGATTCCTGAGTATGTCCTAAGGGCCCAAGTTGTAACAGGTGTTTCCAATTGCCTTTTTTAGCAGCATCCAGGCCCTCAGGTGATGGCAGGGCTGTGATCTCCACTGGAAACTCCTAATTCAGCCAATGGAGGCATCCATCTTCCTTTTGTCTCTCCATAGCAAGGGCCCGGGGAGTTTGTGCTTCCTGCAAGCAGAGCACACACAGACACACACTGACAGACAGACAGACACACACACACACACACACACACACACACACACACACACACACACACATTACTGTCAGGTCTGGTAGTACAGCATATGGTAAAGGCTGGGGCTCTCTGGGGTCTGTGAGCATGAGAGCTGCTGCCTTACAATCTCTACAAGCCAGGTTTGAATTGTCATCAATGAACACAGTGTAGGAGGTATTTGAATCTGGTGTCTTTCCAACTCATCTGTTTCTCTTCTAGCCTTCTCTGTCTCTAACTCTCACATGCTCTCACACACGCTGTCTTCACTCATTAATATTTTACTTATATACTTATTTTACTGACAGGCCCAGATATACAAAGAGAGTTACCAGAGCACTGCTGAGCTCTGGCTTGTTGTGTTGGCGATTTCACCTATGCTACAGGAGCCTCAGTTTGTAAGTCTTTCTGACACAAGCCATATTCTGTCTCCTCATTTCCATGCCAGTATCACTCAGAGTTTATAATAAAGTGATTTTTTGCAAAACACTTGGTACATTCTGATTTACAGCTCAATATTGACACCATTGTAGCTTTCTTTGGCCCTTGGTCCCTTTTCTTCTTTTCAGATGTAAAAACACTGAAGAGGGAGAGATTTTTGCCCTGAGTCTTGCACTGGGATCTACCAGCTACCCTGTGTCTGTTTCCAGACTAGGAAACTTGTGGTGCCTGTCCATGTGGAGAGTCTCCTTGATGAGTTCCTTCTCAAGCTTTTTCACTCAGTCCCGTTGGAGCTGCATATAGCTAATGATTTTAAGAGTTTACTCCTTTGGACAATTATTTTCCTGATGCACAGTTTCTATACAGGTTTTAGCAATCATCTGAATGTCATATCGAATGCATTGTAGAAATTGAGTACATCAGTGTCTCACTCTCTCTCTCTCTCTCTCTCTCTCTCTCTCTCTATATATATATATATATATATATATATAACCTGTAGAGATCTGAAAATATTTTTTTGCTAGAGACCTGCACAGCTCTGGATTAGGGTAGTAATGAGGATACACCTCGCCCTTCTGAGCCACAGTCATGAGAGACATCTCACAGAGCCCTTTGTGTACCTCTTTTCACTCTACAAAACTCTATCAGCACAAACTATCGCTGCCAAATCATCTACTTCCCTCTTGCTCTTTTTGTCCACCGAGTCCTATCCCAAAACTGTAAATCAAAGAAAGAATAGACATAGTGCAGTTCTCTGCACACAGGACAGTCTGAGGCTGGAGCAGGGAGATGCAATACGCCAGCCTGCATCTTGGCTGGAGCATCACTAAGACTACTTCCAAATTGGAGAGGCGAGGGCAGTTTTGGAGAAGGGGCTACAGGCCAAGTGTTGCTTCTCAGAGTGGGCTAAGACCTAGATGTTTTACGTGTAACCTTTCCTCACAAACATAAAATAACAATGCCACTTGTTAGAAGTATGCATGGGCATGGAGGGTTTGTCTTCAGTGCTCTGGCACTGATCAACACAGGGCCAGAATTTCAGTCCTTTTCTGTCTCTGTCATCCTGTCTCTCTGACTGTCTCTACGTGCCTTCTTCACTGGGCCCTTATGGAAGTCAGTGCATGCATCGTGAACTCAGACTTCCTAGTGTTGAAATTTTCCTTTCTTTGCCCTTTGGATTATTCCGTCTCCTGCATATGGCGTAGTACATTGGGGAACTGAGGAGACAGCGATTCTGCTGCAGTTAATAGGCATATGTCCATCTCCAGCTGCAGCTGTCCAGGCCCTCTGTGCTTGACTCCCATTCTCCAGGGCCCTGAGGCTGACACTCAGTCTATATGCAGCCCTCCTCAATTTCCTGCACCGAATCCTTGTCCTTATTCCATGAGAGCCCAGGTCAAGGGAAGTGAAACTCTATCCCCCTGGCACACATATTGTGCTTTCCCTCTATTGGGCCGAATGTAAAGGATCTGTGGTACTGATGGCCACACCAGTGTCCAGATTTTCCACGCAAAATGGAAGCTTCCTGGGTTCAGAAAGAGGGTTCTTTTGATGGCTGTGAAATGTCTTTTCCAAGTGCCTCATGGGGTTTCAAATCCTTTTGAAACCTGAAGTTCTTTTGTATCTAGGGAATATTCTCACCTCTGGCCAGAAGGCCCTCTCAACTAGGAGCACAGCTATCCTGGGGTCAGGAGGTCTGCCAGCCTGCTAGCTCCTGGAGGGATTCCTGAGTATGTCCTAAGGGCCCAAGTTGTAACAGGTGTTTCCAATTGCCTTTATTAGCAGCAGCCAGGCCCTCAGGTGAGGGGCAGGGTTGTGATCTCGACTGGAAACTCCTAATTCAGCCAATGGAGGCAACCATCTTCCTTTTGTCTCTCCATAGCAAGGGCCCAATGAGTTTGTGCTTCCTGCAAGCAGAGCGACTTTGTATGGGACACACATGGATGTGTACTTCTGGGAATCTCTCTGCGTGTGATGTGTGAACACCAGGACACAGTGATCAGGGATTGTGAGGCCACTGGAGCAATTGCCTTAGCAGGACCCAAAGGGGAGGTGTAAGGGGCTGGGTTCATCCACTATTATTAGGTCAAAAACAGTTCCCATCTATGTTCTTTCTGGGCATGTAATCTGCTTCCACTGAGAAGAGGACTAGGAGCCTGGAGGCTGAGTATGCAGCCAAACGTGACCGGACAGGGTCCTGCCCCTGAATTCTGAGGGGTGTCCCAGCTTCCCCCGTTGGAAGTGTTCGGATAATAGTGAGGCATAAGACTGAATCGGGAACTCAGGAGAGAAAGACATGAGAGTCCCTATGCATAAGCATTCTTGCTTAGCCAGTATCTGGGCTAGCTGGCTTTCCCTAACCAGCTAAGTTCTCTGTACAGAAGTTGCAGGTGAGGCTGGCTCCCTTGACACCCATGCTCTGAGACTACCACAAGTGAGATCTGAGCACACACAGACACACACAGACAGACAGACAGACAGACACACACACACACACACACACACACACACACACATTACTGACAGGTCTGGTAGTACAGCATATGGTGAAGGCTGGGGATGTCTGGGGTCTGTGGGCATGAGAGCTGCTGCCTTACAATCTCTACAAACCAGCTTTGAATTTGTCATCAATGAACACAGTGTAGGAGGTTTTTGAATTCTGGTCTCTTTCCAACTCATCTAATTCTCTTCTCGCCTTCTCTGTCTCTAACTCTCACATGCTCTCACACACTCTGTCTTCAATCATTAATATTTTACTTTTATACTTATTTTACTGACAGGCCCAGATAGATAAAGAGAGTTACCAGAGCACTGCTGACCTCTGGCTTGTTGTGTTGGCGATTTCTCCTAGGCTACTGGAGCCTCAGTTTGTAAGTCTTTTTGACACAATCCATATTCTTTATCTTCATTTCCATGCCAGTATCACTCAGAGTTTATAATAAAGTGATTTTTTTGCAAAACACTTGGTACATTCTGATTTACAGCTCAATATTGACACCCTGTAGCTCTCTTTGGCCCTTGGTCACATTTCTTCTTTTCAGATGTAAAAACACTGAAGAGGGAGAGGTTTTTGCCCTGAGGCTTGCACTGGGAACTACCAGATGCACTGTGTCTGTTGCCAGACTAGGAAACTTGTGGTACCTGTCCATGTGGAGAGTTTCCTTGATGAGTTCCTTCTCAAGCCTTTTTCGCTCTGTCCCGTTGGAGCTGCATATAGCTAATGATTTTGAGATTTTACTCCTTTGGACAATTCTTTTCCTGATGCACAGTTTCTCTCCAAGTTTTAGCAATCAATTGTCTGAATGTCATATCAAATCCATTGTAGAAAATGACTACATCAGTGTCTCGCTCTCTCTCTGTCTCTCTGTCTCTCTGTCTCTCTCTCTCTCTCTCTCTATATATATATATATATAAATATATATATATATATGTAACATGTAGAGATCTGAAAATGTTTTTTAGCTAGAGACCTACACAGCTCTGGATTAGGGTAGTAATGCAGATACACCTGGCCCTTCTGAGCCAGAGTCATGAGAGACATCTCACAGAGCCATTCGTTTACCTCTTGTCACTCTATAAATCTGTCTCAGCACAAACTACAGCTGCCAAGTCATCTACTTCACTCTTGCTATTTTGTCCACCGAGTCCTATCCCAAAACTGTAAATCAAAGAAGAAATAGACATAGTTCAGTACCCTGCACACAGGACAGGGTGATGCAGGACCGGGGAGATGAAATATGCCAGCCTGCATTTGGCTGGAGCATCACTAAAACTACTTCCAATTTGGAGAGGGAAGGGCAGTTTTGGAGAGTGGGCTGCAGGCCACGTGTTGCTTCTCAGAGCGGCTAAGACCTAGATGTTCTAAGTGTAACCTTTCCTCACAAACATAAAATAACAATGCCACTTGTAAGAATTATGCATGGGAATGGAGGGTTTGTCTTCAGTGCTCTGGCACTGATCAACACAGGGCCAGAATTTGTCCTTTTCAGTCACTGTCATCCTGTCTCTCTGACTGTCTCTATGTGCCTTCTTCCTTGGACCCTTCGTGGAAGTCAGTGCATGCATAGTGAACTCAGTCTTCCTGGTGTTGAAATTTTCCTTTCTTTGCCCTTTGGATTACTTAGTCTCCTGCATATGGCATAGTACAGAGGAGAACTTAGGAGTCAGCGTTCCTGCTGCAGGTAACAGGCATATGTCCAACTCCAGCTGCAGCTGTCCAGGCCCTCTGTGCTTGACTCCCATTCTCCAGGGTCCTGTGGCTGACACTCCGCCTAAATGCAGCCCTCCTCATTTCCTGCACCACATCCTTGTCCTTATTCCATGAGAGCCCGGGTCAAGAGAAGTGAAACTCTACCACCCTGGCACACACATTGTGCTTTCCCTCTATTGGGCCAAATGTAAAGGATCTGTGGTACTGATGGCCACACCAGTGTCCAGATTTTCCATGCAAAACGGAAGCTTCCAGGGTTCAGAAAGAGGGTGTCTTGATGGCTGTGAAATGTCTTTTCCAAGTGCCTCCTGGGGTTTCAAATCCTTTTGAAACCTGATGTTCATTCTTGTATCTAGGGAATATTCTCACCTCTGACCCGAAGGCCCTCCCAACTAGGAGCACAGCTATCCCGGATTCAGGAGGTCTGCCTGCCTGCTAGCTCCTGGAGGGATTCCTGAGTATGTCCTCAGGGCCCAAGTTGTAACAGGTGTTTACAATTGCCTTTATTAGCAGCAGCCAGGCCCTCAGGTGAGGGTGGGGCTGTGATCTCCACTGGAAACTCCTAATTCAGCCAATGGAGGCATCCATTTTCCTTTTGTCTCTCCATAGCAAGGGCCCTGGGAGTTTGTGCTTCCTGCAAGCAGAGCTACTTTGTATGGGACACTCATGCATGCCTACTTCTGGGAATCTCTCTGAGTGTGATGTGTGGACACCAGGACACCATGATCAGGGATTGTGAGGCCACAGGAACAATTGCCTTAGCCAGACCCAAAGGGTAGGTGTAAGGGGCCGGGTTCATCCACTATTGTTTGGTCAAACACAGTTCCCATCTATGTTGAAACACAGCTCTTTCTGGGTTCATTCTGGGCTTGTAATCTGCTGCCCTGAGCAGTGGACTGAGAGCCTGGAGGCTGAGTAGGCAGCCAAACGTGACTGGACAGGCTCCTGCCCCTGAATTCTGAGGCGTGCCCCAGCTTACCCCTTTGACAGTGTTTCCATGATAGTAAGGCATGAGATTGAATCGGGAACTCAGGAGAGGGAGACATGAGAGTCCCTTTGCATGTGCCTTCTTGCTTAGCCAGAATCTGGGCTAGCTGGCTTGCCCTGAACACCTAGGTTCTCTGTACATGAGTTGCAGGTGAGGCTGGCTACCTTCCCACCCATGCTCTGAGACTACTATAGGTGAGCTCTGAGCACACACAGACACAGACAGACAGACACATACACACACATTACTGACAGGTCTGGTAGTACAGCATATGGTGAAGGCTGGGGCTGTCTGGGGTCTGTGGGCATGAGAGCTGCTGCCTTACAATCTCTACAAGCCAGCTTTGAATTTGTCATCAATGAACACAGTGTAGGAGGTTTTTGAATTCTGGTGTCTTTCCAACTCATCTATTTCTCTTCTCACCTTCTCTGTCTCTAACTCTCACATGCTCTCACACACTCTGTCTTCAATCATTAATATTTTACTTATATACTTATTTTACTGACTTCTGGATGAAGTCCGCCATGGCACCCCTGGACCCTCTACCCCGGATCCCGGACCCCGGACTGCCTTTGTTGTCGAGCTGGTGGGTCGACCAGCAGTCCCTTGGGACTTGGTCGCTGCCGGAGTGGCTTGCGGGTAGACCAGGCGTCCTGATGAAGTCCATCGTGGCACCCCCTGACCCAGGACCCCGGGCCCCGGATCCCGGACCCTGGTCCCCGGACTGTCTTTGTTGTGGAGCCGGTGGGTTGGTCGATGGAGGAGTGGCTCGCGGGATGACTGGGCGTCTGGATGAAGTCCGCTGTGGCACCCCTGGTCCCCAGATCCCGAATTTCAGACTACCTTAGTTGTGGAGCCGGCGGTCTAAGAGAACTCCCTTGGGACTTAATCACTGGATGAAGTCCGCCTTAGGATCCCAGGATTCTGCCACCCTGCCACCCCGCCACCCATTTCCTGGACTGCCACCTTGTGGAGCAGGCAGGTCGACCAGCACTCCCCTGGGACTTAGTCTCTGGCAGAAGAATTTGCGAGTCGGAATGGAAGTCTGAATGATGTTGCACTCTGGCTCCTTGAATCACCACAGCCTTCCTGGCCATGGTTGTGGAGCCTCAGGTATGAGGGTCTCTTAGCATAACCATTATCCTCTCTACCCCTGCTAGGTAACACTTTGTATCTTTCTGGCCAGAAATTTGCATTGTAAATGAGTGGGTAGGTTGGGGTGGAGTGGAGTGGAGTGGAGTGGAGTGAAGGGTGAAGGGTGTTGGTGAGCAGAGTGTTGGGGATTCCTCAGAGAAAGGGTACCTGGTAGGTAGCCACCGCCCCCAATTTCCTTTCCCTCACCCCCCGCCATTTTTTATTCACTGGATTTATATATCTATATATTTTTATATATGAGCAGAAAAGAAATGTCTGTATATAATATGTATCATGTCTGTCCAAGACCACACACACATTCCTTTAGAAAATAAAACTGGGGGAGGGGAACAACACACATTGCTTGCTTGCTTGCTTGCTGAATGTATGAATGAATAAAGCTGGGGGTTGTGTGTCACAAAGCCTTATTTCTGCTGTTGTTCACCTCAAGAGCTACTGAGGAACAGGATTCCCTGTCTTGCACCTACAGGTTTTGTGAAGGCACCAGGGACTGACTGAAGTTGTAACCTCAGAGGAGTCCAATACATGAAAGTCTTTTGCATAATCTTGCTATCACCAGGGTCCCTTTCTCTCGTGTCTGATTCTATTTTAGTATATTCAATGTCTATTACATGCCTGAGGGAGCTTAACAGATTGTGTGTGTGTGTGTGTGTGTGTGTTGGGGGGGTGGGGCATCAGGGGAGAAGAGAAGGCTGGGCATCTCTCTCTCTCTCTCTCTCTCAAGATAAACAAATTATCTTTTAAAGATATTTTATTTATTTACTTATTTATTCCCTTTTGTTGTCTTTGGTTTATTTTCGTCGCCATTGTTGGATAGGACAGAGAGGAGGGGAAGACAGAGAGAAAGATAGACATCTGCAGACAGAACTGCTTCACCACTGCTTGCTTGTGAAGCAACTAACTCCCCTGCAGGTGGGGAGCCAGGTGCTTGAACCTGGATCCTCACACTGGTGGTCCTTGCCCTTGGTGTCACGTGCACGCTTGACCTGCTGTGCTCAGGCCTGACTAACTCCCTTATTTATTTATTTATTTATTTATTAGAATGACAGAAGGAGACAGAAAGAACCAGACATCACACCCGTACATATGTTACCGGGGGTTGAACTTGGGGGCCTCATGCTTGAGAGTTTAGTGCTCTATCCATCACGCCACCTCCCGGATCACTAAATTATCTTTATGTCTTGGATAGAGATAGCCAGAAATTGAGAGAGAAGGGGTGGGGGGAGTGTGGGAGAGAAAGAGAGACACCTGCAGCCCTGCTTCACTACTTGTGAAAGAAGAGGAAAGAATACAGAAAGCAGGGTGTGTCCTTCTCCTTCTCCTTCTCCTTCTCCTTCTCCTTCTCCTTCTCCTTCTCCTTCTCCTTCTCCTTCTCCCAACTGCACTGCTCAGCCATGGCTTATGGTGCTGTGGTTGCTGGAACCTGGGACCTTGGAGTCTCAGTTCTTGAGTTTGTTTGCATAAACATTTTGCTCTTTCACTCACCCTTTCTTTTCTTGCTTGCTTGCTTGCTTTCTCTTTTAATTTTTCCTTCTCCTCCCTCTACAAACACCCTCCCCCCCACTAAATTTCATGCTGGACTACTTTGGCTTCAGGAAAACAGTTCGAGCTACCTCAACTTGAAAACAACAACAAAACAAACAAACAAAAAACAAAAAAAGAAAGAAAAGAAAACAGAAAGCACATTTCATTCTCCCCCTCCCCCCTCTCTCTGCAGCTGGGAAACAACAACAACAACAGTTGAGTGTTGAGGGAAGATAAAAAAGACCATCCCGCCCCAAAGCTGGGACTATCTGCATCTGAATGAAGCCTTTGAAAGGATGGTCCACACTGGTGAGATCCAGTTCATTCATTCATCCATCCATTCATTCATTCATTAATTCATTCTTCTTACAAAAACACTATCTGTTTCTAGAAAGCACACACCTCCTGCTCTCCATCTCCCCAACTTGTGGTCAGTGGTCATTTCCCCATGAAAAATAAAATAAATGAATAAAAGAAATTTCTTCCGCGGGGGAGGGGGAACCCGAGGCTACAGACACAGGCAGAGGCAGAGGTGGAGGAGGCAGAGCCATGAACAAGCTCTTTGCTTCCAGCATTGAAATACTAATGAGAGAAAGATGTCAGTCTGTCATCTATGGCATGGAAGTAACAGACTCTGGGGTGGGGGTCGGGGTCAGGGGGGGGGAGTGTTCAGCTCTTGGGACATGATGGGAGAGGAGAACCTAGAGGGGGTTGAAGAGTTATGTGGAAAGATGAGACATGTTGTGCATGTACAAACTGTTGTATTTTTCTGTCTACTATAAACCATTAACACCCCCATGAAGGAAGGAAGAAGGAAGGGAGGAAGGAAGGAACCAGAAAAAGAGAGAGAGAGAGAGAGAGAAAGGTCTCCTGTGAGCCTGCTGCACACCACCATGCCTTTTATGGCTAGAGGCCCCAGATGTCCCAAGGCAAAGCAGACCACTGTCAAACCAGAAAAGACCAGTGTTCCCATCTGCCTATTTCAGTGCCTCCGTTCCTATGATTGAAATGAAATATATATATATATACGTATATATATTATATATATATATATTATATCTATCTTTCTCCTCCTTCTCCTTCTCCTTCTCCTTCTTATCCCTCCAGGGTTATTGCTGGGCTCCATGCCTGCACCATGAATCCACGACTCCCGGGGTCCATTTTTCCCCCTTTTGTTGCCCTTGTTTATCCTCCTTCTTGCCCCCCACCCCAGCACTGCTCAACTCTCCTTTATGTTGGGGGGGTGGAGAATCGAACCTGGTACTTGGGAGACTCAGGCATGAGAGTCTCTGTGATAAACCTATTCCTTTGTTAATGGTGAAAAGTGTGGAAGAGGGTGATCTACCAAAAGACAGGCATATACACAACTCTCTCTCCTCTCTCTCTCTCTCTCTCTCTCTCTCTCACAGACACACACACACACACACTTTTTTGTTCTAAGTCCCATCTCTAATAAAATACTTTGGGGGGGCAGGGAGGGAGGGAGAGAGAGAGAGATGGGTGAGAGTAACCCGGAAAAATGCCATTTCTTTGCATGTGATCAGAAAAGGTTCAGACTAAAACATCATTTTACATTTAAAATGAGAACATCTAAGAGTGTACGAGACAGCAACAAAGATGAAAATAGGTGGAACTCCACAGATGTTGTTGCGGTGTGTGCGCGCGCACGCGCGTGTGTGTGTGTGTGTGTGTGCATGTGTGTATAAAGGCCATTTACACATTGACATCCCCCCCCAAACACAGGCATACACACACAGAAAAGGTGGAGGGATTAGGCCTCTCCTTTCTTTTCTAAGAATTCACCCCTCTCCCCTTTGGGAGGGGTATATAGTTTCCTAAATACACCTACCCCAAGCCCGGAAAAAATTGATTTTTGAGTAATTAATTAATTGACTGCCTCACTTTAATTCATTGACTGGCCCCCCCTTCCTCCTCCTGCTCCTCCTCCTCCTCTACCACCACCACTACCATCCCTTTTTAAATTATTTATTTTCTCACTCTCTCCCTTCTTGCCTTCAGTCCCCTCACCACGTGACACATGCCCTCTGATGGAGGCATCACTAAAACTATCCATTTACATGGTGATAGGATTCAGGACACAAAGGTTTGTCACTTTATTTTCATTTAATTTTATTTTATTTAAGATTGTACTTATTTCTGAAGCAGAAAGATACGACGGGAGACAGAGAAAGAGCCAGACATCACTCTGGTACATGTGCTGCCAGGGGTCAAACTCAGGACCTCCTCGTCATTGAAAGTCCAATACTTTATTTATCCACCTCACAACCTTCTGGACCGCCACAATGTAACTTTTCATTTCATAGGAAGAAATCTAAGAAACCACAGTGAGAACCACTGAGGATGAAAAGAGATGGAACTCCAAAGGAAGTGGTGTGTTGTTTTCATGTCTTTCTCACACCCTGTACTCTGTCTCTGTCTCTCTCTCTCTGGAAAGAATGGAGGGACTGGGGAGGCCAGGGTGGTAGTGCAGAGGGTTAAGTACACATGGCAGGGAGCAGACCTGCAGACCTGCTTCATGCTTCTTTGAGCCTACCCCCACCCCGACCCACCACAGGAGAGGCTCTCGACCTGGGATGCCCACCACAGCGCTCGAACACTCCCCCTGCACTGCTGTTGCTGTTGCTGTTGCTGTTGTTGCCATTCTAGGAGGGTGTTCACCAGCTGTGAAGTGACTCCCCTGCAGGTGGGGATCCTGGGGCTCGAACCGGGATCCTTCCTCCTGTCCTTGAGCTTTGCATCAAGCTGAGTAGTGCTCTGGTTGGTCTCTGTGTGTAGATTTCTCTCTCTCTCTCTCTCTCTCTCTCTCTCTCTCTCTCTCAATCTCTCTCTGTCACCAGATGGTGGTTGGGGGGGATATGGTGTCCAGTCATTGAACCTGAGAAATATATATACCATTATATATATATATATATACATATATATATATATATTATATCTATTTATCTTTCTCCTCCCCCTCCTCCTCCTCCTTCTTCTTCTTATCCCTCCAGGGTTATTGCTGGGCTCTGTGCCTGCACCATGAATCCACTGCTCCCGGGGTCCATTTTTCCCCCTTTTGTTGCCCTTGTTTATCCTCCTTCTTGCCCCCCACCCCAGCACTGCTCAACTCTCCTTTATGTTGGGGGGGGGTGGAGAATCGAACCTGGTACTTGGGAGACTCAGGCATGAGAGTCTCTGTGATAAACCTATTCCTTTGTTAATTCCTATTCCTTTGTTAATGAAAAGTGTGGAAGAGGGTGACCTACAAAAAGACAGGCATATACACAACTCTCTCCTCTCTCTCTCTCTCTCACACACACACACACACATACACACACACACACACACACACACACACACACACTTTTTTGTTCTAAGTCCCATCTCTAATAAAATACTTTGGGGGGGCAGGGAGGGAGGGAGGGAGAGAGATGGATGAGAGTAACCCGGAAAAATGCCATTTCGTTGCATGTGATCAGAAAAGGTTCAGACTAAAATATCATTTTATATTTAAAATGAGAACATCTAAGAGTGTATGAGACAGCAACAAAGATGAAAATAGGTGGAACTCCACAGATGTTGGTGTGTGTGTGTGTGTGTGCACACGCGTGTGCATGTGTGTATAAAGGCCATTTACACATTGACATCCCCCCACACACATAGGCATACACACACAGAAAAGGTGGAGGGATTAGGCCTCTCCTTTCTTTTCTAAGAATTCACCCCTCTCCCCTTTGGGAGGGGTATATAGTTTCCTAAATACACCTACCCCAAGCCCGGGAAAAAATTGATTTTTGAGTAACTAATTAATTGACTGCCTCACTTTAATTCATTGACTGTGTGGCCATTCCTCCCCCTGCTCCTCCTCCTCCTCCTCTACCACCACCACTACTATCCCTTTTTAAATTATTTATTTTCTCACTCTTTCCCTTCTTGCCTTGAGTCCCCTCACCATGTGACACATGCCCTCTGATGGAGGCATCACTAAAACTATCCATTTACATGGTGATAGGGTTCAGGACACAAAGGTTTGTCACTTTATTTTCATTTAATTTTATTTTATTTAAGATTGTACTTATTTCTGAAGCAGAAAGATATTACGGGAGACATAGAAAGAGCCAGACATCACTCTGGTACATGTGCTGCCAGGGGTCAAACTCAGGACCTCCTCGTCATTGAAAGTCCAATACTTTATTTATCCACCTCACAACCTTCTGGACCGCCA
Organism: Erinaceus europaeus; assembly: GCF_950295315.1. Lineage (NCBI taxonomy): Eukaryota > Metazoa > Chordata > Mammalia > Eulipotyphla > Erinaceidae > Erinaceus > Erinaceus europaeus. Next base: position 667,395 of record NW_026647130.1, on the reverse strand, counting down.
CAATGTAACTTTTCATTTCATAGGAAGAAATCTAAGAAACCACAGTGAGAACCACTGAGGATGAAAAGAGATGGAACTCCAAAGGAAGTGGTGTGTTGTTTTCATGTCTTTCTCACACCCTGTACTCTGTCTCTGTCTCTCTCTCTCTGGAAAGAATGGAGGGACTGGGGAGGCCAGGGTGGTAGTGCAGAGGGTTAAGTACACATGGCAGGGAGCAGACCTGCAGACCTGCTTCACGCTTCTTTGAGCCTACCCCAACCCCGACCCACCACAGGAGAGGCTCTTGACCTGGGATGCCCACCCTGGTCCTTGCACTTTGTACCATGTGCTCCCAAACCACAGTGCTACAGTCAAGCTCCCCCCCAACCCCCATCTTTCTCTCCCCCTCTCTGTCTTCCCCTCCTCTCTGGATTTCTCTCTGTCCTATCTGATAACAATGACAGCAATAATAACAGAGGTAATGATGAACAACCAGGTCCATACAAAGCAGGGGGGGGATGGCCTCTAGGATTAGTACTGTAGGCATGGAACCACAGACATAAACCTGGGTGGGGGGTGGGGGGAGAGAAAGGATGCTTAGGTCTACTTTTCCTTTCCTAGAACACTCCCCCTGCGCTGCTGTTGCTGTTGCCATTCTAGGAGGGTGTTCACTGCCTGTGAAGCGAGTCCCCTGCAGGTGGGGATCCGGAGGCCTGAACTGGGATCCTCAGAACCCGGGTCCACCAGTCCTTGAGCTTTGCATCAAGGGCTCTTAACCAGCTGTGCTACTGCTGGACTCCCACTAATGTTATATTTTGATTTTTACCAGAGCACTGCTCAGCTCTTGTTTTCTTTACTTTTCTCTTTTTCTTTTTTTTTTTTTTTTTCTTTTTTGCCTGTTTGTTTGTATTATGGCTGGAGCTCAGTGCCTGCTTGCACTACATATCCACTACTCCTGGAGGTTGTTTTTCCCATTTTTTTGCCCTTGTTGTTACCGTCCTTGTTGTTGTTAATGTTATTCTTGTCAATGCTGTCTCAGCTCTTGTTGTTTTGTGGAAAAAACAAGACCCTGATGGGGGGGAGAAGAAAAGGGGGGCAGGGGTGGGGGTTTGGTTTATACAAAAGAAGTTGTATAATCTTTGGTTATACAAAAGACCTTCACTTTTTCCCCTGAGGCCTCAAAGTGCCAGTCAGATTCATTCCACAACAGGCCACAAACCAGAGCTGAGTAGTGCTCTGGTTGGTCTCTGTGTGTAGATTTCTCTCTCTTTCTCTCTATCTCTCTCTGTCACCAGTTGGTGGCTGGGGGGGTATGGTGTCGAGTGATTGAACCTGAGACTTTTGAAACCTCAGGCATGAGAGTCTCTTTCTATAACCATTATGCTATTTACCCCCACCCCGGCCCTGTAGATTTCTCCTTTCTCACAAATACATAATTTCTTAAGTTTTATTTATAAAATGGAATAAATGCAATTTTAAAAGCATTTATTTTTGATTGATTGACTGACTTTTCTTTTTTTTAAATATATATAAACAAGGGCAACAAAACTGAGAGGGGGAAGAAAAAAAAAGACCTCAGGATCTCCTCATCCTTGAAAGTCCAATACTTTATTTATCCACCGTGCAACCTTCTGGACCACCACAATGTAACTTTTCATTTCATAGGAAGAAATCTAAGAAACCACAGTGAGAACCACTGAGGATGAAAAGAGATGGAACTGGGAGTCGGGCTGTAGCGCAGTGGGTTAAGCGCAGGTGGCGCAAAGCACAAGGACTGGCATAAGGATCCCGGTTTGAACCCCAGCTCCCCACCTGCAGGGGAGTCGCTTCACAGGAGGTGAAGCAGGTCTGCAAGTGTCTATCTTTCCTCCTCTCTGTCTTCCCCTCCTCTCTCCATTTCCCTCTGTCCTATCCAACAACGACAACAACAATAATAACTACAGCAATAAAACAACAAGAGCAACAAAAGGGAATAAATAAATAAAATAAATATTAAAAAAAAGAAAAGAGATGGAACTCCAAAGGCAGTGGTGTGTTGTTTTCATGTCATTCTCACACCCTGTACTCTGTCTCTGTCTCTCTCTGTCTGTCTCTGTATCTGTCTCTGTCTCTGTCTCTCTCTCTATGGAAAGAATGGAAGGACTGGGGAGGCCCAAGTGGTAGTGCAGAGGGTTAAGTACACATGGCAGGGAGCAGACCTGCAGACCCGCTTCACGGATACTTCGAGCCTCCCCCCACCCCCACCGCCATGCGAGAGGCTCTCGACCTGGGATGCCCACCCTGGTCCTTGCACTTTGTACCATGTGCTCCCAAACCACAGCGCTACAGTCAAGCCCCCTCCCAACCCCTACCCCAACATGTCTATCTTTCTCTCCCCCTCTCTGTCTTCACCTCCTCTCCGGGTTTCACTCTGTCCTATCCGACAACAATGACAGCAATAATAACAATGGTAATGAAGAGCAACCAGGGCCATACAAAGCGGGGGGGCGGGGATGGCCTCTAGGAGCAGTGGATTCATAATGTAGGCACGGAACCACAGACATAAACCTGGGTGGGGGGCGGGGGGGAGAGGAAGGACTCTTAGGTCTACTTTTCCTTTCCTAGAAGACTCCCCCTGCAATGCTGTTGCTGTTGCTGTTGCTGTTGCTGTTGCTGTTGTTGCCATTCTAGGAGGGTGTTCACCGCCTGTGAAGTGACTCCCCTGCAGGTGGGGATCTGGGGGCTCGAACCGGGATCCTTCCTCCCGTCCTTGAGCTTTGCATCAAGCACGCTTAACGTTCTAAGCTATTGCTGGACTCCCACTAATGTTATGTTTTAATTTTTACCAGAGCACTGCTCAGCTCTTGTTTTCTTTACTTTTCTCTTTCTTCTTTTTTTTTTTTTCTTCTTTTTGTGCCTGTTTGTTTGTATTATGGCTGGCTCTCAGTGCCTGCTTGCACTACATATCCACTGCTCCTGGAGGTTTTTTTTCCCATTTTTTTGCCCTTGTTGTTACCATTGTTGTTGTTAATGTTATTCTTGTCAATACTGTCTCAGCTCTTGTTGTTTTATGGAAAAAACAAGACCCTGATGGGGGGGAAAGGAAAGGGGGGGCAGGGGTTGGGGTTTGGTTTATACAAAAGAAGTAGTATAACATATGGTTATACAAAAGACCTTCACTTTTTCCCCTGAGGCCTCAAAGTGCCAGCCAGATTCATTCCACAAGGCCACAAACCAGAGCTGAGTAGTGCTCTGGTTAGTCTCTGTGTGTAGATTTCTCTCTCTCTCTCTCTCAATCTCTCTCTGTCACCAGATGGTGGTTGGGGGGTATATGGTGTCGAGTGATTGAACCTGAGACTTTTAAAACCTCAGGCATGAGAGTCTCCTTCTATAACTATTATGCTATTTACCCCCACCACGGCCCTGTAGATTTCTCTTTTCTTGGTGGTTCCACACCCAGTTAAGCACTCATGTTACAAAGCTGGATGACTGGGCTTCAAGACACTGGTCCCCACCTGCCGGGGGAAATCTTTACAAGTGGTGAAGTGCTGCAGGTGACTACCTCTATGTCTCAAACTCTCTATCCCTCCCTTCCCTCTCAATAACTGTCTATTCCAATAAATAATCAAGAAAATAGAAAGTCAAAAAAGAAAAAGGAAAAGGAAATATTCCACTACTTCAAAGGGGCTACTCAGGACAATGCTTTCCTTGTTAAGATCCTCACAGCATACCATATGCAGAAAGCCAAAGACGCCATGTATTTTTTAACCCAGTTTTTATATTTATTTATTTATTTAGGTGCTTATTCATTTTTGTTATTGATGAATTAATGTTTTACATTTGACATAGACTATGGCTCTGACACCAGCAGTCTCCAGTACCCCTATATGGTACTCTGCCTCTACAAAAGCAATCCATTGACCTGTCCATCCATCCATCCAACCATCCAACTATCCATCCAGCTATCCATCCAGCTATCTATCCAGTGATCCATCCATCCATCCATCCATCTACCAGTCAACCAAGCTAAGTACAAAAGGACATCGCTCCTTGAATGATGAAGACAAACAATGATGCATAGGCAGGCTGCAAATGTGCCAGTTCGGCTGAATAGGGCAGAGAGGCTGAACCAGGGAATGTGTTGGGGCGTGTGGGTGTGGGTGGGGTGAGCCAGAACCCTGTGAGCTGGGTCACGTCAAGGGCAGGGAGGGGGTGGAAGGGGTTGTGAACAGCTATCACTGGAGAACCATCACAAGTGCTGGAGCTGTTGAGCAGAAGAGAGGACAGACAAAGGAGAGAAGCAAAGTGCAGAGGAGAGGAGAGGGGAGTGGATGGTGAGGACAGGAGAGGACAGGAGAGGACAGGAGTGGAGGGTACCTGAGAAACCTACCTGGACAAAGGGAGCATACAGACATCCAGGAAGGCAGGCAGGCATGCAGGCAGCTATGGCCTGGGCTCCCTGGATCGCGGGCACACCTCCACCTGACTTCTCTTTGTTGCCAGCCCTGTGGTCCCTCGTTGGTCAGCACTGTCTTCCCATCCTTCCGTCCCTCTGTGCCAGGGCCCAGGTGTCTGGGCGCTTCTGGCTGACCTAGTGGCAGGGCAGTTGGGCTGCCCAGTGCCAGTGTGGCCAGCACAGAATGCTAGGGGCTAGGACATCACAGAGGGGTCCTGTGGTTGCTAGGCCACGGGGACCCCGCCCAACCAGTTGACCAGCAGCTATGACCCCCACCCTGAACTTGACCTTGAGGGGTGGTGGCCAGCCACGAGAGCTAGAGCCCCAGGCCAAACCAGGTGCAGGTCGGCTGGGCCAAGGGGCTATGGGCAGATTGGTGTGTGTTTGGGCAAGGGGCTGGCATCTGACAGCCCAGAGCTGGGGACCAAGTTCCGACAGGCCCCTGTCCCACCATGTGCACTGACACACAGTCTTGCTGAATGACTGACAGTCCCAGCCCCAGAGATACCCACACCAGGTCCCTGGGTGCCCTGAGCTGCCCCTGAGGGTTGGTGGGTGCCTTCCTGGACACATGCCTCCATAATGGAGGCCTCTATTAATCCCTTTGCCTACTGACAGCTGCCCTCCAGCCCCTCCTCCTCCTCCTCCTCCCCTTCTTACTCCTCCTCTTCCTCCTCCTCCTCCTACTCCTCCTCCTCCTCCACCTCCTCCTCCACTTACTCATCCTCAGAGGGACTCACTCAGGGCCCTTGGCCTAGGCAAGCCAGTGCTTCTGCTCTGGCTGCTGCAGCTTCTATCCAGTGGGTGGGTGCAGGAATCTGTTCCTGTCATTCCATGGTTCCTGGGACCATCCATGCCTCCAGCTCCACCCACTCTCTAGTCCAGACCCCTCCTCAAGGATGCCCCCTTTCCCCTTGCCCTCTGTCCGCCAGCTCCCCAACTAACATCTACTGTGTGCCTCCCTGTTCTACTTTACTGCCACCCTGCTTCTGCCCTTCAGCCCTGGGGGCCCAGGGCCAGCCCAGCTGCCATCTGACCATCCAGCAGGGGGACCTGCCCTAACCCCCTGCCACCACACCCACACACAGCCCTGCACACACTCATGGGCTCCCCTGCCTGCAGCCTGCCTCTCAAAATGTCTCCTTCTGCCCCCTAGGCTCCTTACAGCCTCTGCCATGGCCCCCCAAATATACCTGGGCTTGAGCAGCGCAGACATGCAACCAGCTCCCCTTGACCCCACTCCATTTACTCCAAGGTTTTCAAGAGTCTTTTTTTTCATGCTGTAGGGGAGGGAGTTGAGACAGTAAAATGATCTGGGGAGCAAGAACTGCAAACAGTCCATCTACAATGTAACATTTGGGTCTCAGGCAGCCCAATCCCTAGTGCGCTGTGAATACTTTGACTGGCAAAAACACCACATCTGAGCGTGAGATCAGGCTGGGCCAGTGGCTCTTTCTGTGGAATAGGAGACAGACAGACATTGTTTTCAGGTTCAAAACCTGTACTTACCAAAGATGGTCGTTCACTATGGTTAAAAAAAAAAAGGTAACCTGTTTGCTGACTGTTTCTCAGTGAAAAAAGGGAAAAACATTTTTTGGAGGGAAAAGGACCAAAATGCAGGCAGGTGGACTCCGTGGAGGGTGGATGGGGAGTTGCACCTGCCCAGGCACTAGAGCCCCAGCTGCTGTTCCAGGTGCTCTCTGATATCAGAGATCTCCCTGTGTCGTATCATGACACTGTCTCCAGGACTGAACGTCAGGATAATGAGGATTCAAAACGAGGCAGGTCATATTGCCTTCAAAAGTAAATCCAGGGAGGTTTGGCGGTATGTCAGAGGGTTAAGGGCTTGTGGCGTTCACGAAAAGAGGGGACAGGTGGAAGCATCAGGAGTCTGGCGCCCAGACCCACACCTGCAGGGGAGTCACTTTACAGGGGGAGACGCAGTTCTTTAGGTGCTCTATCTTTCTCTCGCACTCTGTATTTCCCCTGCTCTCTCCTTTTCCCGCTGTCTGATGCAAGTGTAAGAACAACATCAGCAACAATAACCACCACAGTGACCAAGCAACAAGAGCAGCGAACGGGGAAAAAATGGAGTGCAGGGCTGTGGATTATTCGTTGCGCAGGCACTGAGCTGTGGCAATCACCCCTTGAGGCGATCAATCAATCAATGAATAAATAATACAGGTAACAGAGATGTATATGTCCCTGTGTGTTTCCACTGAGTTAATGTCAATGCACTTTTCTTTATTTCTTCATTTATTTATTTATTACCTTGCCACGAGAATTTCTTTTCCTTGCTAAAAACAGTGTCCCATCAAGGGTACCAGGTGGTGCCACACCAGGTTAAGCCCTCACGTTACAATGCAGGAGGACTGCACTTCAAGACCCTGGTCCCCACCTGACTGGGGAAATCTTTACAAGTGCTGCAGAAGTGCTGGAGCTGTCTCTCTCTCTGTCTCAAACACTCTATCCCTCCCTTCCCTCTCAATTACTGTCTTTATTTCCAATAAATAATGAAGAAAATAGAAAGTCAAAAAAGAAAAAGGAAAATGAAATATTCCACTACTTCAAAGGGACTACTCAGGACAATGCTTTCCTTGTTAAGATCCTCACAGCATACCATATGAAAAAGGCAAAGACGCCATGTATTTTTTAACCCAGTTTTTATATTTATTTATTTATTTATTTAGGTGGTTATTCATTTTTCTTATAGATGAATTCATGTTTTCCATTTCACATAGACTAGGGCTCTGACACCAGCAGTCTCATGTACCTCTAGATGGTACTCTGCCTCTACAAAACCAATCCATTGACCTGTCCATCCATCCATCCATCCATCAACCAGTCAACCAAGCGAAGTACAAAAGGAGATCTCTCCTTGAATGTTGAAGACAAACAACGATGCATAGGTCGGTTGCAAATGGGCCAGTTCGGCTGAATAGGGCAGAGGGGCTGAACCAGGGAATGTGTTGGGGGGTGTGGGTGTGGATGGGGTGAGCCGGAGACCCTGTGAGCTGTGTCACATCAGGGGCAGGGAGGGGTGGAAGGGGCCATCTAAGTGTGAGATCTGGCTGGGCTAGTGGCTCTTTCTGTGGACTAGGAGACAGACAGACAGAGTTTTCTGGTTCAAAACCTGTACTTCCCAGAAGATGGTCATTCACTTCGGTAAAAAATAAATAAATAAATAAATAAATAAATATAAAAACTGAGTTAAAAAATACATGGTGTCTTTGCCTTTCTGCGTATGGAATGCTGTGAGGATCTTAACAAGGAAAGCATTGTCCTGAGTATCCCACTAGAAGTAGTGGAATATTTAATTTTTCTTTTTCTTTTTTTACTTTCTATTTTCTTGATTATTCACTAGAATAAATAGACAGGAATTGAGAGGGAAGGGAGGGAGAGAGAGTTTGAGACACAGAGAGAGACACCTGCAGCACTTCTGCACCACTTGTAAAGATTTCCACTGGCAGGTGGGGACCAGGGTGTTGAAGCCCATTCCTCCTGCATTGTAACATGAGTGCTTAACTGGGTGTGGCACCACCTGGTACCCTTGATGGGACACTTTTTTTTAGCAATGAAAAGAAATTCTCGTGGCAAGGTAATCAATAAATGAAGAAGTAAATAAAAGTGCATTGACATTAACTCAGTGGAAACACACAGATACATATACGTCTGTTACCTGTATTACTTCTTCATTTATGGATTGATTGCCTCAAGGGGTTATTGCCACAGCTCAATGCCTGCGCCCCGAATAATCCACAGCTCCTGCACTCCATTTGTTCCCCTTTCGCTGCCCTTGTTGCTTGGTCACTGTGGTGGTTATTGTTGTTGTTGTTGTTACTGACCATTCATCTGACAGACACAAAAGGAGAGAGCAGAGGAAATACAGAGCGGGAGAGAAAGATAGAGCTCCTAGAGACCTGCTTCACCCCCTGTAAAGCGACTCTCCTGCAGGTGGCGGTCTGGGTGCCAGACCCCAGATCCTTCCACCTGTCCCCTCTATTCGTGAGCGCCACAAGCCCTTAACCCTCTGACATACTGCCAAACCTCCCTGGATTTACTTTTGAAGGCAATATGACCTGCCTCGTTTTGAATCCTCATTATCCTGAGGGTCAGTCCTGGAGACAGTGTCATGACACGACACACGGAGATCTCTGATATCAGATAGCACCTGGAACAGCACCTGGGCTCTAGTGCCAGGGCAGGAGCAACTCCCCATCCACCCTCCACAGAGTCCACCTGCCTGCATTTTGGTCCTTTTCCCTCCAAAAAAGATTTTTCCCTTTTTTCACTGAGAAACAGGCAGCAGACCGGTTACCCAGGCAGGGGAAAAAGAAAAAAAGCCTTTTTTTTTTTTTTTTTTTTTTTTACCGAAGTGAATGACCATCTTCTGGGAAGTACAGGTTTTGAACCTGAAAACTCTGTCTGTCTGTCTCCTAGTCCACAGAAAGAGCCACTAGCCCAGCCAGATCTCACGCTAAGATAGGGTGTTTTTGCCAGTCAAAAGTCTGCACAGCGTACTCGGGTTTGGGCGGCCTGCGACCCAAATGTTACATTGTAGATGGACTGTTTTCAGTTCTTGCTCCCCAGGACATTCATTGGACTGTCTCAACTCCCTCCCCTACAGCATGAAAAAAAGACTCTTGACAACCTTGGAGCAAATGGAGTGGGGGCGAGGGGAGCTGTTTCCATGTCTGCGCTGCTCATGCCCAGGTGTCTGTGGGGGGCCGTGGCAGAGGCTGTAAGGGGGCTAGGGGGCAGAAGGAGACTGTTTGAGAGGCAGGCTGCAGGCAGGGTAACCCGTGAGTGTGTGCAGGGCTGTGTGTGCGGGTGTGGTGGCAGGGGGTTAGGGCTGGTCCCCCTGCTGGATGGTGAGATGGCAGCTGGGCTGGCCCTGGGCCCTCAGGGCTGAAGGGCAGAAGCAGGGTAGCAGTAAAGTAGCGCAGGGAGGCACACAGTAGATGTTAGTTGGGGAGCTGGGAGACAGAGGGCAAGGGGAAAGGGGCTATCCTTGAGGAGGGGTATGTAATAGAGAGTGGGGGGTCCCAGGAATCAGGGACTAACAGGAATAGATTCCTGCACCCACCCACTGGATAGAAGCTGCAGCAGCCAGAGCAGCAGCTCTGGCTTGCCTAGGCCAAGGGCCCTGAGTGAGTCCCTCTGAGGATGAGGAAGAGGAGGAGGAGGAGGAGGAGGAGAAGGAGGAGGAGGAGAAAGAGGAGGAGAAAGAAGAGGAGGAGGTGGAGGAGGGGCTGGATGGCAGCTGTCAGTAGGCAAATGGATTAATAGAGGCCTCCATTACGGAGGCATGTGTCCAGGCATGCACCCACCAACCCTCAGGGGCAGCTCAGGGCACTCAGGGACCTGGGGTGGGTATCTCTGGGGCAGGGAGTGTCAGTCAATCAGCAAGACTGAGTGTCAGTGCACATGGTGGAACAGGGGCCTGGCGGAACTTGGTCCCCAGCCATGGGCTGTCAGATGCCAGTCCCATGCCCAGACACACACCAATCTGCCAATAGCCCCTTGGCCCGGCAGACCAGCTTTGGCCTGCTTTGGCCTGGGGCTCTGGCTCTGGTGGCTGGCCAGCACCTCTCAGGTCAAGTTCAGGGTAGGGGTCATGGCTGCTGGTCAACTGGATGGGCGGGCTCCCCGTGGCCTAGCAACCACAGGAGCCCTCTGTGATGTCCTAGCCCCTGGCATTCTGTGCTGGCCACACTGGGACTTTGCAGCCCAACTGCCTTGCCACTAGGTCAGGCAACAGCGCCCAGACGCCTGGGCCGTGGCACAGAGGGACGTAAGGATGGGAAGACAGTGCTGACCGACGAGGGACCTCAGGGCTGGCAGCCCAGAGAAGACAGGTGGAGGTGCACCAGGGATCCAGGGATCCCAAGCCAGAGCTGCCTGCATGCCTGCCTGCCTTCCTGGATGTCTGTATGCTGCCTTTGTCCAGGTAGGATTCTCAGGTCCCCTCCACTCCTGTCCTGTCCTGTCCTGTCCTCTCCTGTCCTCACCATCCTCTCCCCTCTCCTCTCCTCTGCAATTTGCTTCTCTATTTTTTCTGTCCTCTCTTCCGGGTGCCCTGGTCACCAGCTCCAGCACTTGTGATGGTTCTCCAGTGACAGCTGTTCGCAACCCCTTTCACCCATGCCTGCCCCTAATGTGACCCAGCTCACAGGGTCTCTGGCTCACCCCAGCCAAACCCACACGCCCCAACACATTCACTGGTTCAGCCCCTCTACCCTATTCAGACAAACTGGCCCCTTTGCAACCTACCTGTGCATCGTTGATTGTCTTCACCATTCAAGGAGAGATCTCCTTTTGTACTAAGCTTGCTTGACTGGTGGATGGATGGATGGATGGATGGATGGATAGATGGATGGGTGGGTTGATAGATGGACAGGTCAGTGGATCCGTTTTGTAGAGGCAGCGTACCATCTAGGGGTACTGGAGACCGCTGGTGTCAGATCTTTAGTCAATGTCAAATGTAAAACATTAATTCATCAATAACAAAAATGAGTAAGCACCTAAATAAATAAATAAATAAATAAATAAATATAAAAACTGGGTTAGAAAATACATGGCGTCTTTGCCTTTCTGCATATGGAATGCTGTGAGGATCTTAACAGGGAAAGCATTGTCCTGAGTAGCCCATTAGAAGTCCTGGAATATTTCCTTTTCCTTTTTCTTTTTTTACTTTCTATTTTCTTGATTATTCACTGGAATAAATAGACAGGAATTGAGAGGGAAGGGAGGGAGAGAGAGTTTGAGACACAGAGAGAGACACCTGCAACACTTTTGCACCACTTGTAAAGATTTCCCCTGGCAGGTGGCGACCAGGGTTATGAAGCCCGGTCCTCCTGCATTGTAACATGAGTGCTTAACTGGGTGTGGCACCACCTGGTACCCTTGATGGGACACTTTTTTATCAATGAAAAGAAATTCTCGTGGCAAGGTAATCAATAAATGAAGAAGTAAATAAAAGTGCATTTACATTGACTCAGTGGAAATACACAGGGACATATATGTCTCTGTTACCTGTATGACTTCTTCATTTATGGATTGATTGCCTGAAGGGGTTATTGCCACAGCTGAGTGCCTGCGCCACGAATAATCCACAGCTCCTGCACTCCATTTGTTCCCCTTTCGCTGCCCTTGTTGCTTGGTCACTGTGGTGGTTATTGTTGTTGTTGTTGTTACTGACCTTGCATCTGACAGACACAAAAGGAGAGAGCAGAGGAAATACAGGGTGGGAGAGAAAGATAGAGCTCCTAAAGACCTGCTTCACCCCCTGTAAAGCGACTCCCCTGCAGGTGGCGGTTGGGGGCCAGACCCCAGATCCTTCCACCTGTCCCCTCTTTTCGTGAGCGCCACAAGCCCTTAACCCTCTGACATACCGCCAAACCTCCCTGGATTTACTTTTGAAGGCAATATGACCTGCCTCGTTTTGAATCCTCAATATCCTGATGGTCAGTCCTGGAGACAGTGTCATGACATGACACACGGAGATCTCTGGTATTAGAGAGCTCCTGGAACAGCAGCTGGGGCTCTAGTGCCAGGGCAGGAGCAACTCCCCATCCACCCTCCACCTAGTCCACCTGCCTGCATTTTGGTCCTTTTCCCTCCAAAAAAGATTTTTCCCTTTTTTCACTTTGAAACAGGCAGCAGACAGGTTACCCAGGCAGGGGAAAAAAAATAAAAAGCCTTTTTTTTTTTTTTTTTTTTTTTTTACGGAAGTGAATGACCATCTTCTGGGAAGTATAGGTTTTGAACCTGAAAACTCTGTCTGTCTGTCTCTTAGTCCACAGAAAGAGCCACTAGCCCAGCCAGATCTCACGCTCAGATGGGGTGTTTTTGCCAGTCAAAGGTCTGCAGAGCACACTAGGGATTGGGCGGCCTGAGACCCAAATGTTACATTGTAGATGGACTGTTTGCAGTTCCTGCTCCCCAGGACATTGGACTGTCTCAACTCCCTCCCCTAGAAACCCATGATGTGACCTGACACGATCTGGAGAACCTGATTCACAGACTCCGAAGGAGAAGACTTTCCTACTGCCTTTCTCTCAACCATTGGTGTCTGCTCTTCCTGCTTCTGTTTCGCCCATCATGTTTTGGCGGTTCCAGGTCACTCTCTACAGAGAAGAAAAGTTCAGGTGGCCATCCTCCTCCATCAAGATAGACGTGTGGCATTTATTTCCTGGCCGTTGACATTGGACTGATGCTTCTATAGAACTTGCTGGACACTCCTTTCATACTGCTGGACTTCTTGAAGAATGACTGTAGCAGTTCATAGAACTTACCGCCAGCTGACTCGGGATTTTGCAATGCCAGATCATCCCTCTAGCCCCTCGGCTTATCAGGCTCCCACTCCTCCACCCATCAGGCTCACTCTGTCTCTTGCTACTCTTACTTATCCCTCCCTGTCTTGTGCTAGTTATTTTTGAAGACACTTACACACTATCATTCTGCTTTCTTCCCAACAGGTTTCCGTTCACCCCCACACTGCTATTCCCCTCACAGAGATGAAGCCTTTTACAGACATTGACCCAGTTATATATGGCCATTAAGTAAGAGGAAGATGTTGGGGAATTGTGAGGATATGGTTGAGCTTGGAACGGCTTGAGCCTGAGGGGTGTGTCAATCCTGTTAGTCTCTCTCTCCACGGAGAGGTTGAGCAAGGAGGGACAGTAGAACCCCAAAAAAGGTGTGCCTCTTATCAGTCTCCCTGCCTCACAAAGTGCCCCACACTCCTGATACTATGGCAAAAAGTTAAAAAGAAAGGGGGAGATGTTGGGTAGTTGCCATCTGCCCCTGGCTTCTGCTTAACCATATGCCTATATAGGGATTTTACTGATCCAAAGCTTTGGTCTATTTACATAAATCACTTTTACATAAAGCACTCCAGGGCATTGGTGGTTCTATGATTCTCTCCTGCTCCACCCCCTCCTTGTCACACACTGATCCCTTCTTTGTCACACTCTGATTTTCACCAGTCACTTTTCTCTCCACCCTCTCTATATCACATCCTGTTTCCACCCTACTTGGAGAGTATAAAAACAGCTGCTCTTATGATTAAAGACACTTGGAAATTGCTTTCCGGCTCCGAGAGTTCCAGAGTATCTCCTGTGGAAGTTGGTGCAGCACGAGTTCCTGATCCCTCTCCCACACAGCAGCCTAGATCAGCTCCAGTTGAGTTCTCTCCAACCCAGAGAGCAGTAGCTCGGGAAGAAGTACCCTCAGGCTATCCCAGCAGACAGAGGGCAAGGGGAAACGGGGCATCCTTGAGGAGGGGTCTGGACTGGAGAGTGGGGGGAGCTGGAGGCATGGAAGGTCCCAGGAATCAGGGACTGACAGGAACAGATTCCTGCACCCACCCACTGGATAGAATCTGCAGCAGCCAGAGCAGGAGGCCTGGCTTACCTAGGCAAAGGGCCCTGATTGAGTCCATCTGAGGATGAGGAAGAGGAGGTGGAGGTGGAGGAGGAGGAGGAGAAGGAGGAAGAGGAGGAGGAAGAAGAAGAGGAGGAGGAGGGGCAGGAGGGCAGCTGTCAGTAGGCAACGGGATTAATAGAGTCTTCCATTACGGAGGCATGTGTCCAGGCAGGCACCCACCAACCCTCAGGGGCAGCTCAGGGCACCCAGGGACCTGGTGTGGGTATCTCTGGGGCGGGGACTGTCAGTCATTCAGCAAGACTGTGTGTCAGTGCACATGGTGGGACAGGGGCCTGGCGGACCTTGGTCCCCAGCCCTGGGCTGTCAGATGCCAGCCCCATGCCCAGACACACACCAATCTGCCCATAGCCCCTTGGCCCGGCCGACCAGCACCGGCTTTGCCCTGGGGCTCTGGCTCTGGTGGCTGGCCACCACCCCTCAGGTCAAGTTCAGTGTGGGGGTCATGGCTGCTGGTCAACTGGATGGGCGGGGTCCCCGTGGCCTAGCAACCACAGGAGCCCTCTGTGATGTCCTAGCCCCTGGCATTCTGTGCTGGCCACACTGGCACGGGGCAGCCCAACTGCCCTGCCACTAGGTCAGGCAACAGCGCCAGACGCCTGGGCCCTGGCACAGAGGGACGGAAGGATGGGAAGACAGTGCTGACCGAGGAGGGACCTCAGGGCTGGCAGCCAAGAGAAGACAGGTGGAGGTGTGCCCGGGATCCAGGGAGCCCAGGCCAGAGCTGCCTGCATGCCTGCCTGCCTTCCTGGATGTCTGTATGCTGCCTTTGTCCAGGTAGGTTTCTCAGGTCCCCTCCACTCCTGTCCTCTCCTGTCCTCTCCTGTCCTCACCATCCTCTCCCCTCTCCTCTCCTCCGCACTTTGCTTCTCTCCTTTGTCTGTCCTCTCTTCCAGGTGCCCTGCTCACCAGCTCCAGCACTTGTGATGGTTCTCCAGTGACAGCTGTTCGCAACCCCTTCCACCCATGCCTGCCCCTAATGTGACCCAGCTCACAGGGTCTCTGGCTCACCCCAGCCAAACCCACACGCCCCAACACATTCACTGGTTCAGCCCCTCTACCCTATTCAGACAAACTGGCCCCTTTGCAACCTACCTGTGCATCGTTGATTGTCTTCACCATTCAAGGAGAGATCTCCTTTTGTACTAAGCTTGCTTGACTGGTGGATGGATGGATGGATGGATGGATGGATAGATGGATGGGTGGGTTGATGGATGGACAGGTCAGTGGATCGGTTTTGTAGAGGCAGCGTACCATCTAGGGGTACTGGAGACCGCTGGTGTCAGATCTTTAGTCAATGTCAAATGTAAAACATTAATTCATCAATAACAAAAATGAGTAAGCACCTAAATAAATAAATAAATAAATAAATATAAAAACTGGGTTAGAAAATACATGGCGTCTTTGCCTTTCTGCATATGGAATGCTGTGAGGATCTTAACAAGGAAAGCATTGTCCTGAGTAGCCCATTAGAAGTCCTGGAATATTTCCTTTTCCTTTTTCTTTTTTTACTTTCTATTTTCTTGATTATTCACTGGAATAAATAGACAGGAATTGAGAGGGAAGGGAGGTAGAGAGAGTTTGAGACACAGAGAGAGACACCTGCAACACTTTTGCACCACTTGTAAAGATTTCCCCTGGCAGGTGGCGACCAGGGTTATGAAGCCCGGTCCTCCTGCATTGTAACATGAGTGCTTAACTGGGTGTGGCACCACCTGGTACCCTTGATGGGACACTTTTTTTATCAATGAAAAGAAATTCTCGTGGCAAGGTAATCAATAAATGAAGAAGTAAATAAAAGTGCATTTACATTGACTCAGTGGAAACACACAGGGACATATATGTCTCTGTTACCTGTATGACTTCTTCATTTATGGATTGATTGCCTGAAGGGGTTATTGCCACAGCTGAGTGCCTGCGCCACGAATAATCCACAGCTCCTGCACTCCATTTGTTCCCCTTTCGCTGCCCTTGTTGCTTGGTCACTGTGGTGGTTGTTGTTGTTGTTGTTACTGACCTTGCATCTGACAGACACAAAAGGAGAGAGCAGAGGAAATACAGGGTGGGAGAGAAAGATAGAGCTCCTAAAGACCTGCTTCACCCCCTGTAAAGCGACTCCCCTGCAGGTGGCGGTTGGGGGCCAGACCCCAGATCCTTCCACCTGTCCCCTCTTTTCGTGAGCGCCACAAGCCCTTAACCCTCTGACATACCGCCAAACCTCCCTGGATTTACTTTTGAAGGCAATATGACCTGCCTCGTTTTGAATCCTCAATATCCTGACGGTCAGTCCTGGAGACAGTGTCATGACATGACACACGGAGATCTCTGGTATTAGAGAGCTCCTGGAACAGCAGCTGGGGCTCTCGTGCCAGGGCAGGAGCAACTCCCCATCCACCCTCCACCTAGTCCACCTGCCTGCATTTTGGTCCTTTTCCCTCCAAAAAAGATTTTTCCCTTTTTTCACTTTGAAACAGGCAGCAGACAGGTTACCCAGGCAGGGGAAAAAAAATAAAAAGCCTTTTTTTTTTTTTTTTTTTTTTTTACGGAAGTGAATGACCATCTTCTGGGAAGTATAGGTTTTGAACCTGAAAACTCTGTCTGTCTGTCTCTTAGTCCACAGAAAGAGCCACTAGCCCAGCCAGATCTCACGCTCAGATGGGGTGTTTTTGCCAGTCAAAGGTCTGCAGAGCACACTAGGGATTGGGCGGCCTGAGACCCAAATGTTACATTGTAGATGGACTGTTTGCAGTTCCTGCTCTCCAGGACATTGGACTGTCTCAACTCCCTCCCCTAGAAACCCATGATGTGACCTGACACGATCTGGAGAACCTGATTCACAGACTCCGAAGGAGAAGACTTTCCTACTGCCTTTCTCTCAACCATTGGTGTCTGCTCTTCCTGCTTCTGTTTCGCCCATCATGTTTTGGCGGTTCCAGGTCACTCTCTACAGAGAAGAAAAGTTCCGGTGGCCATCCTCCTCCATCAAGATAGACGTGTGGCATTTATTTCCTGGCCGTTGACATTGGACTGATGCTTCTATAGAACTTGCTGGACACTCCTTTCATACTGCTGGACTTCTTGAAGAATGACTGTAGCAGTTCATAGAACTTACCGCCAGCTGACTCGGGATTTTGCAATGCCAGATCATCCCTCTAGCCCCTCGGCTTATCAGGCCCCCACTCCTCCACCCATCAGGCTCACTCTGTCTCTTGCTACTCTTACTTATCCCTCCCTGTCTTGTGCTAGTTATTTTTGAAGACACTTACACACTATCATTCTGCTTTCTTCCCAACAGGTTTCCGTTCACCCCCACACTGCTATTCCCCTCACAGAGATGAAGCCTTTTACAGACATTGACCCAGTTATATATGGCCATTAAGTAAGAGGAAGATGTTGGGGAATTGTGAGGATATGGTTGAGCTTGGAAGGGCTTGAGCCTGAGGGGTGTGTCAATCCTGTTAGTCTCTCTCTCCACGGAGAGGTTGAGCAAGGAGGGACAGTAGAACCCCAAAAAAGGTGTGCCTCTTATCAGTCTCCCTGCCTCACAAAGTGCCCCACACTCCTGATACTATGGCAAAAAGTTAAAAAGAAAGGGGGAGATGTTGGGTAGTTGCCATCTGCCCCTGGCTTCTGCTTAACCATATGCCTATATAGGGATTTTACTGATCCAAAGCTTTGGTCTATTTACATAAATCACTTTTACATAAAGCACTCCAGGGCATTGGTGGTTCTATGATTCTCTCCTGCTCCACCCCCTCCTTGTCACACACTGATCCCTTCTTTGTCACACTCTGATTTTCACCATTCACTTTTCTCTCCACCCTCTCTATATCACATCCTGTTTCCACCCTACTTGGAGAGTATAAAAACAGCTGCTCTTATGATTAAAGACACTTGGAAATTGCTTTCCGGCTCCGAGAGTTCCAGAGTATCTCCTGTGGAAGTTGGTGCAGCACGAGTTCCTGATCCCTCTCCCACACAGCAGCCTAGATCAGCTCCAGTTGAGTTCTCTCCAACCCAGAGAGCAGTAGCTCGGGAAGAAGTACCCTCAGGCTATCCCAGCAGACAGAGGGCAAGGGGAAACGGGGCATCCTTGAGGAGGGGTCTGGACTGGAGAGTGGGGGGAGCTGGAGGCATGGAAGGTCCCAGGAATCAGGGACTGACAGGAACAGATTCCTGCACCCACCCACTGGATAGAATCTGCAGCAGCCAGAGCAGGAGGCCTGGCTTACCTAGGCAAAGGGCCCTGATTGAGTCCATCATAGGATGAGGAAGAGGAGGTGGAGGTGGAGGAGGAGGAGGAGAAGGAGGAAGAGGAGGAGGAAGAAGAAGAGGAGGAGGAGGGGCAGGAGGGCAGCTGTCAGTAGGCAACGGGATTAATAGAGTCTTCCATTACGGAGGCATGTGTCCAGGCAGGCACCCACCAACCCTCAGGGGCAGCTCAGGGCACCCAGGGACCTGGTGTGGGTATCTCTGGGGCGGGGACTGTCAGTCATTCAGCAAGACTGTGTGTCAGTGCACATGGTGGGACAGGGGCCTGGCGGACCTTGGTCCCCAGCCCTGGGCTGTCAGATGCCAGCCCCATGCCCAGACACACACCAATCTGCCCATAGCCCCTTGGCCCGGCCGACCAGCACCGGCTTTGCCCTGGGGCTCTGGCTCTGGTGGCTGGCCACCACCCCTCAGGTCAAGTTCAGTGTGGGGGTCATGGCTGCTGGTCAACTGGATGGGCGGGGTCCCCGTGGCCTAGCAACCACAGGAGCCCTCTGTGATGTCCTAGCCCCTGGCATTCTGTGCTGGCCACACTGGCACGGGGCAGCCCAACTGCCCTGCCACTAGGTCAGGCAACAGCGCCAGATGCCTGGGCCCTGGCACAGAGGGACGGAAGGATGGGAAGACAGTGCTGACCGAGGAGGGACCTCAGGGCTGGCAGCCAAGAGAAGACAGGTGGAGGTGTGCCCGGGATCCAGGGAGCCCAGGCCAGAGCTGCCTGCATGCCTGCCTGCCTTCCTGGATGTCTGTATGCTGCCTTTGTCCAGGTAGGTTTCTCAGGTCCCCTCCACTCCTGTCCTCTCCTGTCCTCTCCTGTCCTCACCATCCTCTCCCCTCTCCTCTCCTCCGCACTTTGCTTCTCTCCTTTGTCTGTCCTCTCTTCCAGGTGCCCTGCTCACCAGCTCCAGCACTTGTGATGGTTCTCCAGTGACAGCTGTTCGCAACCCCTTCCACCCATGCCTGCCCCTAATGTGACCCAGCTCACAGGGTCTCTGGCTCACCCCAGCCAAACCCACACGCCCCAACACATTCACTGGTTCAGCCCCTCTACCCTATTCAGACAAACTGGCCCCTTTGCAACCTACCTGTGCATCGTTGATTGTCTTCACCATTCAAGGAGAGATCTCCTTTTGTACTAAGCTTGCTTGACTGGTGGATGGATGGATGGATGGATGGATGGATAGATGGATGGGTGGGTTGATGGATGGACAGGTCAGTGGATCGGTTTTGTAGAGGCAGCGTACCATCTAGGGGTACTGGAGACCGCTGGTGTCAGATCTTTAGTCAATGTCAAATGTAAAACATTAATTCATCAATAACAAAAATGAGTAAGCACCTAAATAAATAAATAAATAAATAAATATAAAAACTGGGTTAGAAAATACATGGCGTCTTTGCCTTTCTGCATATGGAATGCTGTGAGGATCTTAACAAGGAAAGCATTGTCCTGAGTAGCCCATTAGAAGTCCTGGAATATTTCCTTTTCCTTTTTCTTTTTTTACTTTCTATTTTCTTGATTATTCACTGGAATAAATAGACAGGAATTGAGAGGGAAGGGAGGTAGAGAGAGTTTGAGACACAGAGAGAGACACCTGCAACACTTTTGCACCACTTGTAAAGATTTCCCCTGGCAGGTGGCGACCAGGGTTATGAAGCCCGGTCCTCCTGCATTGTAACATGAGTGCTTAACTGGGTGTGGCACCACCTGGTACCCTTGATGGGACACTTTTTTTATCAATGAAAAGAAATTCTCGTGGCAAGGTAATCAATAAATGAAGAAGTAAATAAGTGCATTTACATTGACTCAGTGGAAACATACAGGGACATATATGTCTCTGTTATCTGTATGACTTCTTCATTAATGGATTGATTGCCTGAAGGGGTTATTGCCACAGCTGAGTGCCTGCGCCACGAATAATCCACAGCTCCTGCACTCCATTTGTTCCCCTTTCGCTGCCCTTGTTGCTTGGTCACTGTGGTGGTTATTGTTGTTGTTGTTGTTATTGACCTTGCATCTGACAGACACAAAAGGAGAGAGCAGAGGAAATACAGGGTGGGAGAGAAAGATAGAGCTCCTAAAGACCTGCTTCACCCCCTGTAAAGCGACTCCCCTGCAGGTGGCGATTGGGGGCCAGACCCCAGATCCTTCCACCTGTCCCCTCTTTTCGTGAGCGCCACAAGCCCTTAACCCTCTGACATACCGCCAAACCTCCCTGGATTTACTTTTGAAGGCAATATGACCTGCCTCGTTTTGAATCCTCAATATCCTGATGGTCAGTCCTGGAGACAGTGTCATGACATGACACACGGAGATCTCTGGTATTAGAGAGCTCCTGGAACAGCAGCTGGGGCTCTAGTGCCAGGGCAGGAGCAACTCCCCATCCACCCTCCACCTAGTCCACCTGCCTGCATTTTGGTCCTTTTCCCTCCAAAAAAGATTTTTCCCTTTTTTCACTTTGAAACAGGTAGCAGACAGGTTACCCAGGCAGGGGAAAAAAAATAAAAAGCTTTTTTTTTTTTTTTTTTTTTTTTTTTTTTTACCGAAGTGAATGACCATCTTCTGGGAAGTATAGGTTTTGAACCTGAAAACTCTGTCTGTCTGTCTCTTAGTCCACAGAAAGAGCCACTAGCCCAGCCAGATCTCACGCTCAGATGGGGTGTTTTTGCCAGTCAAAGGTCTGCAGAGCACACTAGGGATTGGGCGGCCTGAGACCCAAATGTTACATTGTAGATGGACTGTTTGCAGTTCCTGCTCCCCAGGACATTGGACTGTCTCAACTCCCTCCCCTAGAAACCCATGATGTGACCTGACACGATCTGGAGAACCTGATTCACAGACTCCGAAGGAGAAGACTTTCCTACTGCCTTTCTCTCAACCATTGGTGTCTGCTCTTCCTGCTTCTGTTTCGCCCATCATGTTTTGGCGGTTCCAGGTCACTCTCTACAGAGAAGAAAAGTTCCGGTGGCCATCCTCCTCCATCAAGATAGACGTGTGGCATTTATTTCCTGGCCGTTGACATTGGACTGATGCTTCTATAGAACTTGCTGGACACTCCTTTCATACTGCTGGACTTCTTGAAGAATGACTGTAGCAGTTCATAGAACTTACCGCCAGCTGACTCGGGATTTTGCAATGCCAGATCATCCCTCTAGCCCCTCGGCTTATCAGGCCCCCACTCCTCCACCCATCAGGCTCACTCTGTCTCTTGCTACTCTTACTTATCCCTCCCTGTCTTGTGCTAGTTATTTTTGAAGACACTTACACACTATCATTCTGCTTTCTTCCCAACAGGTTTCCGTTCACCCCCACACTGCTATTCCCCTCACAGAGATGAAGCCTTTTACAGACATTGACCCAGTTATATATGGCCATTAAGTAAGAGGAAGATGTTGGGGAATTGTGAGGATATGGTTGAGCTTGGAAGGGCTTGAGCCTGAGGGGTGTGTCAATCCTGTTAGTCTCTCTCTCCACGGAGAGGTTGAGCAAGGAGGGACAGTAGAACCCCAAAAAAGGTGTGCCTCTTATCAGTCTCCCTGCCTCACAAAGTGCCCCACACTCCTGATACTATGGCAAAAAGTTAAAAAGAAAGGGGGAGATGTTGGGTAGTTGCCATCTGCCCCTGGCTTCTGCTTAACCATATGCCTATATAGGGATTTTACTGATCCAAAGCTTTGGTCTATTTACATAAATCACTTTTACATAAAGCACTCCAGGGCATTGGTGGTTCTATGATTCTCTCCTGCTCCACCCCCTCCTTGTCACACACTGATCCCTTCTTTGTCACACTCTGATTTTCACCATTCACTTTTCTCTCCACCCTCTCTATATCACATCCTGTTTCCACCCTACTTGGAGAGTATAAAAACAGCTGCTCTTATGATTAAAGACACTTGGAAATTGCTTTCCGGCTCCGAGAGTTCCAGAGTATCTCCTGTGGAAGTTGGTGCAGCACGAGTTCCTGATCCCTCTCCCACACAGCAGCCTAGATCAGCTCCAGTTGAGTTCTCTCCAACCCAGAGAGCAGTAGCTCGGGAAGAAGTACCCTCAGGCTATCCCAGCAGACAGAGGGCAAGGGGAAACGGGGCATCCTTGAGGAGGGGTCTGGACTGGAGAGTGGGGGGAGCTGGAGGCATGGAAGGTCCCAGGAATCAGGGACTGACAGGAACAGATTCCTGCACCCACCCACTGGATAGAATCTGCAGCAGCCAGAGCAGGAGCCCTGGCTTACCTAGGCAAAGGGCCCTGATTGAGTCCATCTGAGGATGAGGAAGAGGAGGTGGAGGTGGAGGAGGAGGAGGAGAAGGAGGAAGAGGAGGAGGAAGAAGAAGAGGAGGAGGAGGGGCAGGAGGGCAGCTGTCAGTAGGCAACGGGATTAATAGAGTCCTCCATTACGGAGGCATGTGTCCAGGCAGGCACCCACCATCCCTCAGGGGCAGCTCAGGGCACCCAGGGACCTGGTGTGGGTATCTCTGGGGCGGGGACTGTCAGTCATTCAGCAAGACTGTGTGTCAGTGCACATGGTGGGACAGGGGCCTGGCGGACCTTGGTCCCCAGCCCTGGGCTGTCAGATGCCAGCCCCATGCCCAGACACACACCAATCTGCCCATAGCCCCTTGGCCCGGCCGACCAGCACAGGCTTTGCCCTGGGGCTCTGGCTCTGGTGGCTGGCCACCATG
Organism: Erinaceus europaeus; assembly: GCF_950295315.1. Taxonomy (NCBI): domain Eukaryota; kingdom Metazoa; phylum Chordata; class Mammalia; order Eulipotyphla; family Erinaceidae; genus Erinaceus; species Erinaceus europaeus. The sequence continues at coordinate 644,585 of NW_026647130.1, read as the reverse complement.
CCTCAGGTCAAGTTCAGTGTGGGGGTCATGGCTGCTGGTCAACTGGATGGGCGGGGTCCCCGTGGCCTAGCAACCACAGGAGCCCTCTGTGATGTCCTAGCCCCTGGCATTCTGTGCTGGCCACACTGGCACGGGGCAGCCCAACTGCCCTGCCACTAGGTCAGGCAACAGCGCCAGACGCCTGGGCCCTGGCACAGAGGGACGGAAGGATGGGAAGACAGTGCTGACCGAGGAGGGACCTCAGGGCTGGCAGCCAAGAGAAGACAGGTGGAGGTGTGCCCAGGATCCAGGGAGCCCAGGCCAGAGCTGCCTGCATGCCTGCCTGCCTTCCTGGATGTCTGTATGCTGCCTTTGTCCAGGTAGGTTTCTCAGGTCCCCTCCCCTCCTGTCCTCTCCTGTCCACTCCTGTCCTCACCATCCTCTCCCCTCTCCTCTCCTCCGCACTTTGCTTCTCTCCTTTGTCTGTCCTCTCTTCCAGGTGCCCTGCTCACCAGCTCCAGCACTTGTGATGGTTCTCCAGTGACAGCTGTTCGCAACCCCTTCCACCCATGCCTGCCCCTAATGTGACCCAGCTCACAGGGTCTCCGGCTCACCCCACCCACACCCACACGCCCCAACACATTCCCTGGTTCAGCCCCTCTGCCCTATTCAGCCAAACTGGCCCCTTTGCAACCTACCTGTGCATCGTTGATTGTCTTCACCATTCAAGGAGAGATCTCCTTTTGTACTTAGCTTGGTTGACTGGTGGATGGATGGATGGATGGATGGATGGATGGACAGGTCAATGGATCGATTTTGTTGAGGGAGAGTACCATCTAGGGGTACTGGAGACCGCTGGTGTCAGATCCTTAGTCAATGTCAAATGTAAAACATTAATTCATAAATGACAAAAATGAGTAAGCACCTAAATAAATAAATAAATAAATTTAAAAACTGGGTTAAAAAATACATGGCGTCTTTGCCTTTCTGCATATGGAATGCTGTGAGCATCTTAACAAGGAAAGCATTGTCCTGAGTAGCCCATTTGAAGTCGTGGAGTATTTCCTTTTTCTTTTTCTTTTTTTACTTTCTATTTTCTTGATTATTCACTGGAATAAATAGACAGCAATTGAGAGGGAAGGGAGGGAGAGAGAGTTTGAGACACAGAGAGAAACACCTGCAGCACTTCTGCACCACTTGTAAAGATTTCCCCTGGCAGGTGGGGACCAGGGTGTTGAAGCCCAGTCCTCCTGCATTGTAACATGAGTGCTTAACTGGGTGTGGCACCACCTGGTACCCTTGATGGGACAGTTTTTTTTAGCAATGAAAAGAAATTCTCGTGGCAAGGTAATAAATAAATGAAGAAGTAAATAAAAGTGCATTTACATTAACTCAGTGGAAACACACAGGGACATATACGTCTCTGTTACCTGTATTACTTCTTCATTTATGGATTGATTGCCACAAGGGGTTATTGCCACAGCTGAGTGCCTGCGCCACGAATAATCCACAGCTCCTGCACTCCATTTGTTCCCCTTTCGCTGCCCTTGTTGCTTGGTCACTGTGGTGGTTATTGTTTTTGTTGTTGTTGTTGTTACTGACCTTGCATCTGACAGACACAAAAGGAGAGAGCAGAGGAAATACAGGGTGGGAGAGAAAGATAGAGCTCCTAAAGACCTGCTTCACCCCCTGTAAAGCGACTCCCCTGCAGGTGGCTGTCTGGGGGCCAGACCCCAGATCCTTCCACCTGTCCCCTCCTTTCGTGAGCGCCACAAGCCCTGAACCCTCTGACATACCGCCAAAACTCCCTGGATTTACTTTTGAAGGCAGTATGACCTGCCTCGTTTTGAACCCGCATTATCCTGTGGGTCAGTCCTGGAGACAGTGTCATGACACGACACACGGAGATCTCTGGTCTCAGAGAGCACCTGGAACAGCAGCTGGGGCTCTAGTGCCAGGGCAGGATCAACTCCCCATCCACCCTCCAAGGAGTCCACCTGCCTTATTTTGGTCCTTTTCCCTCCAAAAAAGATTTTTCCCTTTTTTCACTTTGAAACAGGCAGCAGACAGGTTACCCAGGTAGGGGGAAAAAAAATAAAAAGCCTTTTTTTTTTTTTTTTTTTACCAAAGTGAATGACCATCTTCTGGGAAGTATAGGTTTTGAACCTGAAAACTCTGTCTGTCTGTCTCTTAGTCCACAGAAAGAGCCACTAGCCCAGCCAGATCTCACGCTCAGATGGGGTGTTTTTGCCAGTCAAAGGTCTGCACAGCGCACTAGGGATTGGGCGGCCTGAGACCCAAATGTTACATTGTAGATGGACTGTTTGCAGTTCTTGCTCCCCAGGACATTGGACTGTCTCAACTCCCTCCCCTACAGCATGAAAAAAAGACTCTTGACAACCTTGGAGCAAATGGAGTGGGGGCGAGGGGAGCTGTTTGCATGTCTGCGCTGCTGATGCCCAGGTGTCTGTGGGGGCCGTGGCAGAGGCTGTAAGGGGGCTAGGGGGCAGAAGGAGACTGTTTGAGAGGCTACTGGCAGGGGATCCCATGAGTGTGTGCAGGGCTGTGTGTGTGGGTGTGGTGGCAGGGGGTTAGGGCAGGTCCCCCTGCTGGATGGTGAGATGGCAGCTGGGCTGGCCCTGGCCCCTCAGGGCTGAAGGGCAGAAGCTTGGTGGCAGTAAAGTTGCAAAGGGAGGCACACAGTAGATGTTAGTTGGGAACCTGGGGGACAGAGGGCAAGGGGGAAAGGGGGCATCTTTGAGGAGGGGTCTGGACTAGAGAGTGGGGGGAGCTGGAGGCATGGAAGGTCCCAGGAATCAGGGACTGACAGGAACAGATTCCTGCACCCACCCACTGGATAGAAGCTGCAGCTGCCAGAGCAGCAGCCGTGGCTTACCTAGGCAAAGGGCCCTGATTGAGTCCATCTGAGGAAGAGGAAGAGGAGTTGGAGTTGGAGGAGGAGGAGGAGAAGGAGGAGGAGGAGAAGGAAGAGGAGGAGGAAGAAGAAGAGGAGGAGGAGGGGCAGGAGGGCAGTTGTCAGTAGGCAACGGGATTAATAGAGTCCTCCATTACGGAGGCATGTGTCCAGACAGGCACCCACCAACCCTCAGGGGTAGCTCAGGGCACCCAGGGACCTGGTGTGGGTATCTCTGGGGCGGGGACTGTCAGTCATTCAGCAAGACTGTGTGTCAGTGCACATGGTGGGACAGGGGCCTGGCGGACCTTGGTCCCCAGCCCTGGGCTGTCAGATGCCAGCCCCATGCCCAGACACACACCAATCTGCCCATAGCCCCTTGGCCCGGCCGACCAGCACCGGCTTTGCCCTGGGGCTCTGGCTCTGGTGGCTGGCCACCACCCCTCAGGTCAAGTTCAGTGTGGGGGTCATGGCTTCTGGTCAACTGGATGGGCGGGGTACCCGTGGCCTAGCAACCACAGGAGCCCTCTGTGATGTCCTAGCCCCTGGCATTCTGTGCTGGCCACACTGGCACGGGGCAGCCCAACTGCCCTGCCACTAGGTCAGGCAACAGTGGCCGACGCCTGGGCCCTGGCACAGAGGGACGGAAGGATGGGAAGACAGTGCTGACCGAGGAGGGACCTCAGTGCTGGCAGCCAAGAGAAGACAGGTGGAGGTGTGCCCGGGATCCAGGGAGCCCAGGCCAGAGCTGCCTGCATGCCTGCCTGCCTTCCTGGATGTCTGTATGCTGCCTTTGTCCAGGTAGGTTTCTCAGGTCCCCTCCCCTCCTGTCCTCTCAATGGATTGGTTTTGTAATGGCAGAGTACCGTCTAGGGGTACTTGAGACTGCTGGTGTCAGAGCCATAGTCTATGTCAAATGTAAAACATGAATTCATCAATAACAAAAATGAATAAGCACCTAAATAAATAAATAAATATAAAAACCAGGTTAAAAATACATGGTGTCTTTGGCTTTCTGCATATGGTATGCTGTGAGGATCTTAACAAGGAAAGCATTGTACTGAGTAGCCCCTTTGAAGTAGTGGAATATTTCATTTTCCTTTTTCTTTTTTGACTTTCTATTTTCTTGATTATTTATTGGAATAAATAGGCAGGAATTGAGAGGGAAGGGAGGGATAGAGTGTTTGAGACACAGAGAGAGACACCTGCAGCACTTCTGCACCACTTGTAAAGATTTCCCCCGGCAGTTGGGGAACAGGGTCTTGAAGCACAGTCATCCAGCTTTGTAACATGAGTGCTTAACTGGGTGTGGCACCACCAAGAAAGGAGAAATCTACAGGGCCGGGGTGGGGGTAAATAGCATAATGGTTATAGAAAGAGACTCTCATGCCTGAGGTTTCAAAAGTCTCATGTTCAATCACTCGACACCAAATCCCCCCCCAACCACCATCTGGTGACAGGAGAGAGATTGATAGAGAGAGAGAGAGAGAGAGAGAGAAATATACACACAGAGACTAACCAGAGCACTACTCAGCTCTGGTTTGTGGCCTTGTGGAATGAATCTGGCTGGCACTTTGATGCCTCAGGGGAAAAAGTGAAGGTCTTTTGTATAACCAAATGTTATACAACTTCTTTAGTATAAACCAAACCCCCACCCCTGCCCCCCTTTCCTTCTCCCCCCCAATCAGGGTCTTGTTTTTTCATAAAACAACAAGAGCTGAGACAGCATTGACAAGAATAACATTAACAACAACAAGGGTAACAACAGGGGCAAAAAAATGGGAAAAACAACCTCCAGGAGCAGTGGATTTGTAGTGCAAGCAGGCACTGAGCTCCAGCCATAATACAAACAGGCAAAAAAAGAAGGAAAAAAAAAAGAAAAAGAGAAAAGTAAAGAAAAGAAGAGCTGAGCAGTGCTCTGGTAAAAATTAAAACATAACATTAGTGGGAGTCCGGCAATAGCGCAGCACGTTTAGCGCGCTTGATGCAAAGCTCAAGGACGGGAGGAAGGATCCCGGTTCGAGCCCCTGGATCCCCACCTGCAGGGGAGTTGCTTCACAGGCAGTGAACACCCTCCTAGAATGGCAACAACAGCAACAGCAACAGCAGTGCAGGGGGAGTGTTCTAGGAAAGAAAAAGTAGACCTAAGCATCTTTCCTCTCCCCCCCCGCCCCCCACCCAGGTTTATGTCTGTGGTTCCATGACTACAGTACGAATCCACTGCTCCTAGAGGCCATCCCTGCCCCCCCGCTTTGTTTGGCCCTGGTTGTTCATCATTACCTTTGTTATTATTGCTGTCGTTGTTGTCGGATAGGACAGAGAGAAATCCAGAGAGGAGGGGAAGACAGAGAGGGGGAGAGAAAGATAGACACGTTGGGGTAGGGGTTGGGAGGGGGCTTGACTGTAGCGCTGTGGTTTGGGAGCACATGGTACAAAGTGCAAGGACCAGGGTGGGCATCCCAGGTCCAGAGCCTCTCGCATGGCGGTGGGGGTGGGGGGAGGCTCGAAGAATAGGTGAAGCGGGTCTGCAGGTCTGGTCCCTGCCATGTGTACTTAACCCTCTGCACTACCACCCAGGCCTCCCCAGTCCCTCCATTCTTTCCAGAGAGAGAGAGACAGAGACAGAGACAGAGACAGAGATACATAGAGAGAGACAGAGACAGAGTACAGGGTGTGAGAAAGACATGAAAACAACACACCACTGCCTTTGGAGTTCCATCTCTTTTCTTTTTTTTTAATATTTATTTTATTTATTTATTCCCTTTTGTTGCTCTTGTTGTTTTATTGTTGTAGTTAAAATTGTTGTTGTAGTTGTTGGATAGGACAGAGGGAAATGGAGAGAGGAGGGGAAGACAGAGAGGAAGAGAGAAAGATAGACACCTGCAGACCTGCTTCACCGCCTGTGAAGCGACTCCCCTGCAGGTGGGGAGCTGGGGTTCCAACCTGGATCCTTATGCAGGTCCTTGTGCTTTGTGCCACCTGTGCTTAACCCACTGCGCTACAGCCCAACTCCCAGTTCCATCTCTTTTCATCCTCAGTTGTTCTCACTGTGGTTTCTTAGATTTCTTCCTATGAAATGAAAAGTTACATTGTGGCGGTCCAGAAGGTTGTGAGGTGGATAAATAAAGTATTGGACTTTCAACTACGAGGAGGTCCTGAGTTTGACCCCTGGCAGCACATGTACCGGAGTGATGTCTGGCTCTTTCTCTGTCTCCCGTCATATCTTTCTGCTTCAGAAATAAGTACAATCTTAAATAAAATAAAATTAAATGAAAATAAAGTGACAAACCTTTGTGTCCTGAACCCTATCACCATGTAAATGGATAGTTTTAGTGATGCCTCCATCAGAGGGCATGTGTCATGTGGTGAGGGGACTGAAGGCAAGAAGGGAGAGAGTGAGAAAATAAATAATTTAAAAAGGGATGGTAGTGGTGGTGGTAGAAGAGGAGGAGGAGGAAGGGGGGGCCCAGTCAATGAATTAAAGTGAGGCAGTCAATTAATTAATTACTCAAAAATTAATTTTTTTCCGGGCTTGGGGTAGGTGTATTTAGGAAACTATATACCCCTCCCATTGGGGAGAGGGGTGAATTCTTAGAAAAGAAAGGAGAGGCCTAATCCCTCCACCTTTTCTGTGTGTGTATGCCTGTGTGGGGGGGATGTCAATGTGTAAATGGCCTTTATACACACATGCACATACACGCGCGCGCACACATGCACCAACATCTGTGGAGTTCCACCTATTTTCATCTTTGTTGCTGTTTCGTACACTCTTAGATGTTCTCATTTTAAATGTAAAATGATGTTTTAGTCTGAACCTTTTCTGATCACATGCAAAGAAATGGCATTTTTCTGGGTTACTCTCATCCATCTCTCTCTCTCTCCCTCCCTCCCTTCCTGCACCCCCCAAAGTATTTTATTAGAAATGGGACTTAGAACAAAAAAGTGTGTGTGTGTGTGTGTGTGAGAGAGAGAGAGAGAGAGAGAAAGGAGAGAGTTGTGTATATGCCTGTCTTCCACAGATTTCACCATTAACAAAGGAATAGGTTTATCACAGAGACTATCATGCCTGAGTCTCCCAAGTACCAGGTTTGATTCTCCACCCCCCCAACATAAAGGAGAGTTGAGCAGTGCTGGGGTGGGGGGCAAGAAGGAGGATAAACAAGGGCAACAAAAGGGGGAAAATGGACCCCGGGAGTGGTGGATTCATGGTGCAGGCATGGAGCCCAGCAATAACCCTGGAGGGATAAGAAGGAGAAGGAGAAGGAGGAGAAGGAGAAGGAGAAGGAGGAGAAAGATAAATAGATATTATATATATATATATATATATATATATATATATATATATATATATCATTTCAATCATAGGAATGGAGGCACTGAAATAGGCAGATGGGAACACTGGTCTTTTCTGGTTTGACAGTGGTGTGCTTTGCCTTGGGACATCTGGGGCCTCTAGCCAGAAAAGGTATGGTGGTATGCAGCAAGCTCACCGGAGACCTTTCTCTCTCTCTCTCTCTCTCTCTCTCTCTCTCTCTCTCTTTCTCTGTTTCCTTCCTTCCTCCCTTCCTTCCTTCCTTCCTTCATGGGGGGTGTTGTTAATGGTTTACAGTTGACAGAAAAATACAACAGTTTGTACATGCACAACATGTCTCATCTTTCCACATAACCCTTCAACCCCCTCTAGGTTCTCCTCTCCCATCATGTCCCAAGAGCTGAACACTCCCCCCCCGACCCCGACCCCCCCCCAGAGTCTGTTACTTCAGTGCCATAGATGACAGACTGACATCTTTCTCTCATTAGTATTTCAATACTAGAAGCAAAGAGCTTGTTCATGGCTCTGCCTCCTCCGCCTCCGCCTCCACCTGCCTCTGTAGCCTCGGGTTTCCCCTCCCCCGTGGAAGAAATTTCTTTTATTCATTTATTTTATTTTTCATGGGGAAATGACCACTGGCCACAAGTTGGGGAGATGGAGAGCAGGAGGTGTGTCCTTTCTAGAAACAGATAGTGTTTTTGTAAGTAGAATGAATGAATGAATGAATGAATGAATGAATGAACTGGATCATGCCAGTGTGGACCATCCTTTCAAAGGCTTCATTCAGATGCAGATAGTCCCAGCTTTGGGGCTGGATGGTCTTTTTTATCTTCCCTCAACACTCAACTGTTGTTGTTGTTGTTTCCAAGCTGCAGAGAGAGGGGGGAGGGGGGAATGAAATGTGCTTTCTTTTTTCTTTTCTTTTTTTTTGTTTTTTTGGATTTTGTTTGTTTGTTTGTTTTGTTGTTGTTTTCAAGTTGAGGTAGCTCGAACTGTTTTCCTGAGTCCAAAGTAGTCCAGCATGAAATTTAGTGGGGGGGGTGTTTGTAGAGGGAGGATAAGGAAAAATTAAAAGAGCAAGCAAGCAAGCAAAGAAAGGGTGAGTGAAAGAGCATAATGTTTACGCAAACAGACTCAATCACTGAGACTCCAAGGTCCCAGGTTCCAGCCCCCACACCACCATAAGCCACAGCTGAGCAGTGCTGTTGGGAGAAGGAGAAGGAGGAGGAGAAGGAGAAGGAGAAGGAGGAGGAGACAGAGGAGGAGAGGAGGAGGAGAAGGAGAAGGAGGAGAAGGACACACCCTGCTTTCTGTATTCTTTCCTCTTCTTTCACAAGTAGTGAAGCAGGGCTGCAGGTGTCTCTCTTTCTCTCCCCCACTCCCCCCACCCCTTCCCTCTCAATTTCTGGCTATCTCTATCCAAGATGTAAAGATAATTTAGTGATCCAGGAGGTGGCATGATGGATAGAGCACTGAACTCTCAAGCATGAGTCGCCAGAGTTCAACCCCCTGGTAACATATGTACTGGGGTGATGTCTGGTTCTTTCTGTCTCCTCCTGTCATTCTAATAAATAAATAAATAAATAAATAAATAAATAAGGGAGTCAGTCGGGCGTGAGCACAGCAGGTCAAGGGTACACGTGGCACAAAGGACAAGGACCACTGGTGTGAGGATCCCGGTTCAAGCACTGGGCTCCCCACCTGCAGGGGAGTTAGTTGCTTCAAAGGCAAGCAGTGGTGATGCAGGTCTGTCTGCAGATGTCTATCTTTCTCTCTGTCTTCCCCTCCTCTCTGTCCTATCCAACAACGGTGACGAAAATAAACCAAAGACAACAAAAGGGAATAAATAAGTAAATAAATAAAATATTTTTAAAAGATAATTTGTTTATCTTGAGAGAGAGAGAGATGCACAGCCTTCTCCCCTGACTCCCCACCCCCCCAACACACACACACACACACACACACACAATCTGTTAAGCTCTCTCAGGCATGTAATAGACAATTAATATACTAAAATAGAATCAGACACAAGAGAAAGGGACCCCGGTGATACGAAGATTATGCAAAAGACTTTCATGTATTGGACTCCTCTGAGGTTATAACTTCAGTCAGTCCCTGGTGCCTTCACAAAACCTGTACGTGCAAGACAGGGAATCCTGTTCCTCAGTAGCTCTTGAGATGAAGAACAGCAGAAATAAGGCTTTGTGACACACAACCTCCAGCTTTATTCATTCATACATTCAGCAAGCAAGCAAGCAATGTGTGTTGCTCCCCTCCCCGTTTTATTTTCTAAAGGAATGTGTGTGTGGTCTTGGACAGACATGAAACATATTATATACAGACATTTCTTTTCTGCTCATATATAAAAATATATAGATATATAAATCCAGTTAATAAAAAAATGGCGGGGGGGTGAGGGAAAGGAAATTGGGGGTGGTGGCTACCTACCAGGTACCCTTTCTCTGAGGAATCCCCAACACTCTGCTCACCACCACCCTTCACCCTTCACTTCACTCCACTCCACTCCACCCCAACCCACCCACTCATTTACAATGCAAATTTCTGGCCAGAAAGATACAAAGTGTTGCCTAGCAGGGGTAGAGAGGATAATGGTTATGCTGAGACCCTCATTCCTGAGGCTCCACAACCATGGCCAGGAAGCCTGCGGCGATTCAAGGAGCCAGAGTGCAACATCATTCAGACTTCCATTCCAACTCGCAAATTCTTCTGCCAGAGACTAAGTCCCAGGGGAGTGCTGGTCGACCCGCCTGCTCCACAAGGCGGCAGTCCAGGAAATGGGTGGCGGGGTGGCGGGGTGGCGAGGTGGCGCGGTGGCGGGATCCTGGGATCCTACAGCGGACCTCATCCAACGATTAAGTCCCAAGGGAGTGCTGGTCGACCCGCGAGCCGCTCCGCCAGCGACCAAGTCCCAAGGGACTGCTGGTCGACCCGCCGCCTCCACAACCGCGGCCCGATGATCCATCTGGTGGCCGAGCTGCGATGGCGGACTCTGCCACCATCCGGAGTCGGGAGCGGGCTGCTGGTCGACCCCACAGCCGGTCTGGGAGGACGGGCGAGAGCACCGCCCCAACGCCTCGAGGCGCTTTGCCACCCCCCCACATCCGCCTCCCGGGCAGCGGGTGGGTGGGCGGGCAAGAGCGCCCGCGAGGGCCCGGCTGTGGGCTGGGCGTTCCCGCTAACGCGCCGCCGCACTCGCGGAGTGCACCGCGTCCCTCCCCCCTCATGAGCCCGGACGCCCAGGCGGAGATGGATGGGAGAAGGCAGGGCAGGGCAGGGGCCGGACGGGATGGATAGATGGACCGACCCCGCCCCTCCACCTCCCCCCCCCCCCGAGAGGGTGGGAGAGAGCGAGAGCGAGACAAACCCTTGTGTCGAGGGCTGACTTTCAATAGATTGCAGCGAGGGAGTTGCTCTGCTACGTAGGAAACCCTGACCCAGAAGCAGGTCGTCTACGAATGGTTTAGCACCAGGTTCCCCACGAACGTGCGGTGCGTGACGGGCGAGGGGGCGGCCGCCTTTTCGGCCGCGCCCCGCTTCCCAGGACGAGCGGCTCTCCGCACCGGGCCCCGGTCCCGAACGCGCGGCGGCGGCGGCGGCGACCAGCCGGTCCGACCGGCTGGCCTCAAGCCGCCCGCCCGCGCTCCTGCCCGGGCAGCGCCGCGGCCCGGCAAGGCCCGGCCCGGCCCAGACCAGACCAGACCCACTTCCGCGGGCGGAGGCTCCGGCAGGCTCGACCGGCTGGCATCAAGCCGCCCGCCCGCGCGCCTGCCCGAGCAGCGCCGAGGCGGTGTCGCCTGGCCGGCAACACTCACTCCCCTAGTAAACTGCAGCTACGGCATGTGTCCAGAGAGTGGTGTGCGCACAGGCCACCAGGGGCGCGACAGACCGGCTCGACAGACGGGCTCCTAGAACTCTCGCCCGGCCAAGCACAGCCAGATCTCTTCCCTCTGCCTCTGCAGCCTGAACTCGGGAGGAGGCGGCGGCAATATAGAAGCGGCCGCCAGGGGGCACCTACACTCATCCCCTTGAGCCGAGAAAGTGAAAGTCAGGCCGTCCGCGGCGGCGGCGGCGGCGGCGGCGGCGGACCCCGGCAGGACAGTGGCGGCGGACCCCGGCAAGACAGTGGCGGCGGCGGCAGACGCCCGCGGACGCGGGGAGGATCGCCGCGAAGGCGGCCCCCGGCAGGATCATGGCGCGCGCGCGCACACACGGCCAGTGGGCAAGCTGGACATGCATTCCTGAGTGCATGACTGAATGACGGAGGGAGGGAGTGCATGGAGGGCAGGGAAATAGGGGAGGAGGGAGGGAGGGAGAGAGCCATGTGGGGAGGGAGTCCATGAGCAAAGGTTAGTGACTGAAGCAGCAGTGCGGGCAGTGGTGGCAGGACCCAGGCAGGAACCCGGCTCCTTGCATTTCTTTCTCTGTGTGCTTAACCGGGTGCACCGCCCCCCAATCTTTCTTTCTGAACTAGGGGGAGGTGTATTTAGAAAACTGTACATCCCTACCCCTAAAGTGTGTTTGGGGGAGAGGGAACAGTAAGTGTTGGGGGGTCAAGGTAGTTAGTCCCTCTATCCAGAGAGAGAGAAGAGGGGTGTGAGAAGGACACCTTTGGAGTTCCCTATGATTTATTGGATTTCTTTCTTTTAAAGGAAAAGTTACAGTTTATGCTGAACCCCTTACAATGTATCCGGATTGTTATATTGAAGAGTAGATTTAAAAAAACAAAAAAGGAGGGGGGAAGGCAGGAGGGACAGAATATTGCTGAGTTCTGGCAACTGGTCTTGGTCTGTGGGGATCCCACCTGAGACCTCAGCTCCCTCTTTCAAATGAAAATAGATGATAGATAGATAGAGTCGGGGTTGGGTGGTGGCGTGGCACACTGGGTTAGGCACACATAGTATGCAATGGGGAAAAAATGCACACACACACACATACATATTCCCCTCCCAAATTATTGCTGGGGCTTGGTGCCTGCACCAGGATTCCACTGCTCCTGGAGGCCTTTTTTTTTCTTCCCCCCTCTCAATTTTGTTGCCCTTGTTCATATATATTAAAAAAAAGTCAGTCAATCAATCAAAAATAAATGCTTTTAAAAATTGTATTTATTCCATTTTATAAATAAAACTTAAGAAATTATGTATTTGTGAGAAAGGAGAAATCTACAGGGCCGGGGTGAGGGTAAATAGCATAATGGTTATAGAAAGAGACTCTCATGCCTGAGGTTTCAAAAGTCTCAGGTTCAATCACTGGACACCATATCCCCCCCAGCCACCATCTGGTGACAGAGAGAGATAAAGAGAGAGAGAGACATCTACACACAGAGACCAACCAGAGCACTACTCAGCTCTGGTTTGTGACCTGTTGTGGAATGAATCTGGCACTTTGAGGCCTCAGGGGAAAAAGTGAAGGTCTTTTGTATAACCAAAAATTATACAACTTCTTTTGTATAAACCAAACCCCCACCCCTGCCCCCCTTTTCTTCTCCCCCCCAATCAGGGTCTTGTTTTTTCCATAAAACAACAAGAGCTGAGACAGCATTGACAAGAATAACATTAACAACAACAACGACGGTAACAACAAGGGCAAAAAAATGGGAAAAACAACCTCCAGGAGTAGTGGATTTGTAGTGCAAGCAGGCACTGAGCTCCAGCCATAATACAAACAAACAGGCAAAAGAAGAAAAAAGAAAAAGAGAAAAGTAAAGAAAACAAGAGCTGAGCAGTGCTCTGGTAAAAATCAAAACATAACATTAGTGGGAGTCCTGCAGTAGCGCAGCGGGTTAAGAGCGCTTGATGCAAAGCTCAAGGACTGTAGGACCCAGGTTTGAGGATCCTGGTTCAAGCCTCCAGATCCCCTCCTGCAGGGGAGTCGCTTCACAGGCTGTGAACATCCTCCTAGAATGGCAACAGCAACAGCAGCACAGGGGGAGTGTTCTAGGAAAGGAAAAGTAGACCTAAGAGTCCTTCCTCTCCCCCCCACCCCCCTCCCAGTTTTATGTCTGTGGTTCCCTGCCTACCATACTAATCCTAGAGGCCATTCCCCCCTCGCTTTGTATGGCCCTGTACCGTTGTTATTGTGACAGACAACAATATGCTGTTACTTCCCTTCAGTACCAATGATTTATTAATATTTTTTATGGTTAAGTTCCTTTTTTTTAGGTTTTAGTGTTAAATTCCTATCTTTCTCTTTAGAGTTGAGCTGTCTTGCTGAGTGAAGTAGGAAATTCCTTCCCCCTTGAATAAACAGGACCTTATCAGTGAAGGCCACCCATTGTCCGAAGGACCCTACATGGGGATAAGCCTTATCAGGACCTTTGAACAGACTTTTTGGTATGCTGCCCACCGGATGGGTGGTCATAGCCAATGGCAGGAGGATGTGGCGACCCTGCCTGGTTGAATTCTATTGGTTGTGTGATCTTACTATATTTGAAACTAGCCCGCGCTTTCCTTTGAATGGATCATGCTTTTGCTAAGTTTGAAATGATTGGATCTTGTGTTTGCTATAGCCTGTTATTGGATGTAGGTTGGTAAGGTGATGTGCTCCCCCTCCCTGAGTGTAGTCTGAATTCCTATAAATTGTATTATTTGAGCCCTGTTCGGGGCCGAGCTTGGTAGACTAACACTAGTCACCATCTCGGCCCGGATTGCAATTCGTCAATGAACATCTTTGCTTCCTTATAGTGGATGGTGGTTTGATTTATGCTCGCTAACAGTTATTATTGCTGTCATTGTTGTCAGATAGGACAGAGAAATCCAGAGAGGAGGGGAATACAGAGAGGGGGAGAGAAAGATAGACACCTGGGGTGGGGGTTGGGGGGGAGCTTGACTGTAATGCTGTGGTTTGGGAGCACATGGTACAAAGTGCAAGGACCAGGGTGGGCATCCCAGGTCGAGAGCCTCTCGCGTGGCGGGTGGGGGTGGGGGGAGGCTCCAAGAAGCCATGAAGCAGGTCTGCCGGTCTGCTCCCTGCCATGTGTACTTAACCCTCTGCAATACCACCCTGGGCTCCCCAGTCCCTCCATTCTTTCCAGAGAGAGAGAGAGACAGAGACAGAGTACAGGGTGTGAGAAAGACATGAAAACAACACACCACTGCCTTTGGAGTTCCATCTCTTTTCATCCTCAGTGGTTCTCACTGTGGTTTCTTAGATTTCTTCCTATGAAATGAAAAGTTACATTGTGGCGGTCGGTGGATAAATAAAGTATTGGACTTTCAACGACAAGGAGGTCCTGAGTTTGACCCCTGGCAGCACATGTACCAGAGTGATGTCTGGCTCTTTCTCTGTCTCCCGTCGTATCTTTCTGCTTCAGAAATAAGTACAATCTTAAATAAAATAAAATTAAATGAAAATAAAGTGACAAACCTTTGTGTCCTGAACCCTATCACCATGTAAATGGATAGTTTTAGTGATGCCTCCATCAGAGGGCATGTGTCATGTGGTGAGGGGACTGAAGGCAAGAAGGGAGAGAGTGAGAAAATAAATAATTTAAAAAGGGATGGTAGTGGTGGTGGTAGAAGAGGAGGAGGAGGAAGGGGGGGGCCCAGTCAATGAATTAAAGTGAGGCAGTCAATTAATTAATTACTCAAAAATCAATTTTTTTCTGAGCTCGGGGTAGGAGTATTTAGGAAACTATATACCCCTCCCAAAGGGGAGAGGGGTGAATTCTTAGAAAAGAAAGAAGAGGCCTAATCCCTCCACCTTTTCTGTGTGTGTATGCCTATGTGTGTGCGGGGATGTCAATGTGTAAATGTCCTTTATACACACATGCACACGTGCGCGCGCGCACACACACACACACACACACACACACACACACGCACCAACATCTGTGGAGTTCCACCTATTTTCATCATTGTTGCTGTCTCCTACACTCTTGGATGTTCTCATTTTAAATATAAAATGATATTTTAGTCTGAACCTTTTCTGATCACATGCAAAGAAATGGCATTTTTCCGGGTTACTCTCATCCATCTCTCTCTCTATCCCTCCCTCCCTCCTTGCCCCCCCCAAAGTATTTTATTAGAGATGGGACTTAGAACAAAAAAGTGTGTGTGTGTGTGTGTGAGAGAGAGAGAGAGGAGAGAGTTGTGTATATGCCTGTCTTTTGGTAGGTCACCCTCTTCCACACTTTTCACCATTAACAAAGGAATAGGTTTATCACAGAGACTCTCATGCCTGAGTCTCCCAAGTACCAGGTTCGATTCTCCACCCCCCCAACATAAAGGAGAGTTGAACAGTGCTGGGGTGGGGGGCAAGAAGGAGGATAAACAAGGGCAACAAAAGGGGTAAAAATGGCCCCCGGGAGCAGTGGATTCATGGTGCAGGCACAGAGCCCAGCAATAACCCTGGAGGGATAAGAAGAAGAAGAAGAAGAAGGAGGAGGAGGAGGAGGAGGAGGAGGAGAAAGATAAATAGATATATATTATGGTATATAAATATAAATATATTATGGTATATATATAATGGTATATAAATATATATACCATTATATATATAAATATATATAATGGTATATATATTTCAATCATAGGAACAGAGGCACTGAAATAGGCAGATGGGAATACTGGTCTTTTCTGGTTTGACAGTGGTGTGCTTTGCCTTGGGACATCTGGGGCCTCTAGCCAGAAAAGGCATGGTGGTATGCAGCAGGCTTACAGGAGACCTTTCTCTCTCTCTCTCTCTCTCTCTCTCTTTCTGTTTCCTTCCTTCCTTCCTTCATGGGGGGTGTTGTTAATGGTTTACAGTCGACAGAAAAATACAGCAGTTTGTACATGTACAACATGTCTCATCTTTCCACATAACTCTTCAACCCCCTCTAGGTCCTCCTCTCCCATCATGTCCCAAGAGTTGAACACTCCCCCCCCCCGACCCCCCACCCCAGAGTCTGTTACTTCCATGCCATAGATGACAGACTGACATCTTTCTCTCATTAGTATTTCAATGCTGGAAGCAAAGAGCTTGTTCATGGCTCCGCCTCCTCTGCCTCTGCCTGTGTCTGTAGCCTCCGGTTGCCCCTCCCCCGCGGAAGAAATTTCTTTTATTCATTTATTTTATTTTTCATGGGGAAATGACCACTGACCACAAGTTGGGGAGATGGAGAGCAGGAGGTGTGTCCTTTCTAGAAACATTGTTTTTGTAAGGAGAATGAATGAATGAATGAATGAATGAATGAATGAATGAACTGGATCTCACCAGTGTGGACCATCCTTTCAAAGGCTTCATTCAGATGCAGATAGTACCAGCCTTGGGGCGGGATGGTCTTTTTTATCTTCCCGCAACACTCAAATGTTGTTGTTGTTGTTGTTGTTTCCAAGCTGCAGAGAGGGGGGAGGGGGGAATGAAATGTGCTTTCTTTTTTCTTTTCTTTCTTTCTTTTTTGTTTTGTTTTGTTTTGTTGTTGTTTTCAAGTTGAGGTAGCTCGAACTGTTTTCCTGAGGCCAAAGTAGTCTAGCATTAAAAGAGAAAGCAAGCAAGCAAAGAAAGGGTGAGTGAAAGAGCATAATGTTTATGCAAACAGACTCAAGCACTGAGACTCCAAGGTCCCAGGTTCCAGCCCCCACACCGCCATAAGCCACATCTGAACAGTGCTGTTGAGAGAAGGAGAAGGAGAAGGAGGAGGAGGAGGAGGAGAGGAGGAGGTGAAGGAGAAGTTGGAGAAGGACACACCCTGCTTTCTGTATTCTTTCCTCTTCTTTCACAAGTAGTGAATCAGGGCTGCAGGTGTCTCTCTTTCTCTCCCCCACTCCCCCCACCCCTTCCCTCTCAATTTCTGGCTATCTCTATCCAAGACATAAAGATAATTTAGTGATCCGGGAGGTGGCGTGATGGATAGAGCACTGAACTCTCAAGCATGAGGCCCCCGAGTTCAACCCCCCAGTAACATATGTACCTGGGTGATGTCTGGTTCTTTCTGTCTCCTCCTGTCATTCTCATAAATAAATAAATAAATAAATAAATAAATAAAGGAGTCAGTCAGGCCTGAGCACAGCAGGTCAAGTGTGCACGTGGCACAAAGGGCAAGGACCACTGGTGTGAGGATGCCTGTTCAACCACCTGGCTCCCCACCTGCAGGGGAGTTAGTTGCTTCACAAGCAAGCAGTGGTGAAGCAGGTCTGTCTGCAGATGTCTATCTTTCTCTCTGTCTTCCCCTCCTCTCTATCCTATCCAACAATGGTGACGAAAATAAACCAAAGACAACAAAAGGGAATAAATAAGTAAATAAAAAATATTTTTAAAAGATAATTTGTTTATCTTGAGAGAGAGAGAGATGCACAGCCTTCTCTTCTCCCCTGATGACCCACCCCCCCCAACAAACACACACACACACACACACACACACACACACACACACACACACACAATCTGTTAAGCTTTCTCAGGCATGTAATAGACAGTGAATATACTAAAATAGAATCAGACACCAGAGAAAGGGACCCCGGTGATACCAAGATTATGCAAAAGACTTTCATGTATTGGACTCCTCTGAGGTTACTACTTCAGTCAGTCCCTGGTGCCTTCACAAAACCTGTAGGTGCAAGACAGGGAATCCTGTTCCTCAGTAGCTCTTGAGATGAACAACAGCAGAAATAAGGCTTTGTGACACACAACCCCCAGCTTTATTCATTCATACATTCAGCAAGCAAGCAAGCAAGCAATGTGTGTTGTTCCCCTCCCCCAGTTTTATTTTCTAAAGGAATGTGTGTGTGGTCTTGGACAGACATGATACATATTATATACAGACATTTCTTTTCTGCTCCATATAGATATATAAATCCAGTGAATAAAAAATGGTGGGGGGTGAGGGAAAGGAAATTGGGGGTGGTGGCTACCTACCAGGTACCCTTTCTCTGAGGAATCCCCAACTCTCTGCTCACCACCACCCTTCACCCTTCACTTCCCTATGGTATATTGGATTTCTTTCTTTTAAAGGAAAAGTTACAGTTTATGCTGAACCCCTTACAATGTATCCGGATTGTTATATTGAAGAGTAGATTAAAAAAAAAAAAAAAGGAGGGGGGAAGGCAGGAGGGACAGTCCAGAATATTGCTGAGTTCTGGCAACTGGTCTTGGTCTATGGGGATCCCACCTGAGACCTCAGCTCCCTCTCTCAAATGAAAATACATGATAGATAGATAGATAGATAGATAGATAGATAGATAGATAGATAGATAGAGTCGGGGGTTGGGTGGTGGCGTGGCACACTGGGTTAGGCACACATAGTATGCAATGGGAAAAAATACACACACACACACACACACACACACGCACGCATACATATTCCCCTCCCAAATTATTGCTGGGGCTCGGTGCCTGCACCAGGATTCCACTGCTCCTGGAGGCCTTTTTTTTTCGTCCCCCCTCTCAGTTTTGTTGCCCTTGTTTATATATATTAAAAAAAAAAGAAAATCAGTCAATCAATCAAAAATAAATGCTTTTAAAAATTGTATTTATTCCATTTTATAAATAAAACTTAATAAATTCTGTATTTGTGAGAAAGGAGAAATCTACAGGGCCGGGGTGAGGGTAAATAGCATAATGGTTATAGAAAGAGACTCTCATGCCTGAGGTTTCAAAAGTCTCAGGTTCAATGACTGGACACCATATCCCCACCCCAACCACCATCTGGTGACAGAGAGAGATTGAGAGAGAGAGAGAGAGAGAGAAATCTACACACAGAGACCAACCAGAGCACTACTCAGCTCTGGTTTGTGGCCTATTGTGGAATGAATCTGGCTGGCACTTTGAGGCCTCAGGGGAAAAAGTGAAGGTCTTTTGTATAACCAAAGGTTATAAGACTTCTTTTGTATAAACGGAACCCCACCCCTGCCCCCCTTTCCTTCTCCCCCCCCATCAGGGTCTTGTTTTTTCCATAAAACAACAAGAGCTGAGACAGCATTGACAAGAATAACATTAACTACAACAAGGGTAACAACAAGGGCAAAAAAATGGGAAAAACAACCTCCAGGAGCAGTAGATTTGTAGTGCAAGCAGGCACTGAGCTCCAGCCATAATACAAACAGGCAAAAAAAGAAGGAAAAAAAAAAAGAAAAAGAGAAAAGTAAAGAAAACAAGAGCTGAGCAGTACTCTGGTAAAAATTAAAACATAACATTAGTGGGAGTCAAGCAATAGCGCAGCAGGTTAAGCATGCTTGATGCAAAGCTCAAGGACAGGAGGAAGGATCCCAGTTCCAGCACCAGGATCCCCACCTGCAGGGGAGTCACTTCACAGCTGGTGAACACCCTCCTAGAATGGCAACAACAGCAACAGCAACAGCAACAGCAGTGCAGGGGGAGTGTTCTAGGAAAGGAAAAGTAGACCTAAGCATCCTTCCTCTCCCCCCCCACCCAGGTTTATGTCTGTGGTTCCATGCCTACAGTATGAATCCACTGCTCCTAGAGGCCATCCCTGACCCCCCCAGCTTTGTATGGCCCTGGTTGTTCATCATTACCCTTGTTATTATTGCTGTCATTGTTGTCAGATAGGACAGAGAGAAATCCAGAGAGGAGGGGAAGACAGAGAGGGGGAGAGAAAGATAGACACCGTGGGGTGCGGGTTGGGAGGGGGCTTGACTGTAGCACTGTGGTTTGGGAGCACATGGTACAAAGTGCAAGGACCAGGGTGGGCATCCCAGGTCCAGAGCCTCTCGCATGGCGGTGGGGGTGAGGAGAGGCTGGAAGAAGCAGTGAAGCGGGTCTGCAGGTCTGCTCCCTGCCATGTGTACTTAACCCTCTGCACTACCACCCGGGCCTCCCCAGTCCCTCCATCCTTTCCAGAGAGAGAGAGAGAGACAGAGACAGAGACAGAGAGATAGACAGAGACAGAGTACAGGGTGTGAGAAAGACATGAAAACAACACACCACTGCCTTTGGAGTTCCATCTCTTTTCTTTTTTTTAATATTTATTTTATTTATTTATTCCCTTTTGTTGCCCTTGTTGTTTTATTGTTGTAGTTATTATTGTTGTTGTCGTTGCTGGATAGGACAGAGGGAAATGGAGAGAGGAGGGGAAGACAGAGAGGAGAGAAAGATAGACACCTGCAGACCTGCTTTACCTCCTGTGAAGCGACTCCCCTGCAGGTGGGGAGCAGGGGTTCGAACCAGGATCCTTATGCCGGTCCTTGTGCTTTGCGCCACCTGTGCTTAACCCACTGCGCTACAGCCCAACTCCCAGTTCCATCTCTTTTCATCTTCAGTGGTTCTCACTGTGGTTTCTTAGATTTCTTCCTATGAAATGAAAAGTTACATTGTGGTGGTCCAGAAGGTTGCGCGGTGGATAAATAAAGTATTGGACTTTCAACTACGAGGAGGTCCTGAGTTTGACCCCTGGCAGCACATGTACCAGAGTGATGTCTGGCTCTTTCTCTGTCTCCCGTCGTATCTTTCTGCTTCAGAAATAAGTACAATCTTAAATAAAATAAAATTAAATAAAAATAAAGTGACAAACCTTTGTGTCCTGAACCCTATCACCATGTAAATGGATAGTTTTAGTGATGCCTCCATCAGAGGGCATGTGTCATGTGGTGAGGGGACTGAAGGCAAGAAGGGAGAGAGTGAGAAAATAAATAATTTAAAAAGGGATGGTAGTGGTGGTGGTAGAGGAGGAGGAGGAGGAGGAGGAAGGGGGGGGGCCCAGTCAACGAATTAAAGTGAGGCAGTCAATTAATTAATTACTCAAAAATCAATTTTTTCCCGGGCTCGGGGTAGGTGTATTTAGGAAACTATATACCCCTCCCAAAGGAGAGAGGGGTGAATTCTTAGAAAAGAAAGGAGAGGCCTAATCCCTCCACCTTTTCTGTGTGTGTATGCCTGTGTGGGGGGGATGTCAATGTGTAAATGGCCTTTATACACACATGCACATACACGCGCGCGCACACATGCACCAACATCTGTGGAGTTCCACCTATTTTCATCTTTGTTGCTGTTTCGTACACTCTTAGATGTTCTCATTTTAAATGTAAAATGATGTTTTAGTCTGAACCATTTCTGATCACATGCAAAGAAATGGCATTTTTCCTGGTTACTCTCATCCATCTCTCTCCTTCCATCCCTCCCTGCCCCCCCCCAAAGTATTTTATTAGAGATGGGACTTAGAACAAAAAAGTGTGTGTGTGTGTGTGTGTATGTGAGAGAGAGAGAGAGAGAGAGAGAGAGAGGAGAGAGAGTTGTGTATATGCCTGTCTTTTGGTAGGTCACCCTATTCTACACTTTTCACCATTAACAAAGGAATAGGTTTATCACAGAGACTCTCATGCCTGAGTCTCCCAAGTACCAGGTTTGATTCTCCACCCCCCCAATATATAGGAGAGTTGAGCAGTGCTCAGGTGGGGGCCAAGAAGGAGGATAAAGAAGGGCAACAAAAAGGGGAAAAATGGACCCCGGGAGAGGAGGATTCATGGTGCAGGCATGGAGCCCAGCAATAACCCTGGAGGGATAAGGAGAAGGAGAAGGAGAAGGAGGAGAAAGATATAATATATATATATATATATATATATATATATATATATATATATATATATTTCATTTCAATCATAGGAAAGGAGGCACTGAAATAGGCAGATGGGAACACTGGTCTTTTCTGGTTTGACAGTGGTGTGCTTTGCCTTGGGACATCTGGGGCCTCTAGCCAGAAAAGGCATGGTGGTGTGCAGCAGGCTCACAGGAGACCTTTCTCTCTCTCTCTCTCTCTCTCTCTCTCTCTTTCTCTGTTTCCTTCCTTCCTTCCTCCCTCCCTTCCTTCCTTCCTTCATGGGGGGTGTTGTTAATGGTTTACAGTCGACAGAAAAATACAACAGTTTGTACATGCACAACATGTCTCATCTTTCCACATAACTCTTCAACCCCCTCTAGATTCTCCTCTCCCATCATGTCCCAAGAGCTGAACACCCCCCCCGACTGGGACCCCCACCCCAGAGTCTGGTACTTCCATGCCATAGATGACAGACTGACATCTTTCTCTCATTAGTATTTCAATGCTGGAAGCAAAGAGCTTGTTCATGGCTCTGCCTCCTAAGCCTCTGCCTCCGCCTGTGTCTGTAGCCTCTGGTTCCACCTCCCCTGCGGAAGAAATTTCCTTTATTCATTTATTTTATTTTTCATTGGGAAATGACTACTGACCACAAGTTGGGGAGATGGAGAGCAGGAGGTGTGTGCTTTCTAGAAACAGATAGTGTTTTTGTAAGGAGAATGAATGAATGAATGGATGGATGAATTAATGAAGGGATCTCACCAGTGTGGACCATCCTTTCAAAGGCTTCATTCAGATGCAGATAGTCCCAGCTTTGGGGGGGGGATGGTCTTTTTTATCTTCCCGCAACACTCAACTGTTGTTGTTGTTGTTTCCAAGCTGCAGAGAGAGGGGGGAGGGGGGGAATGAAATGTGCTTTCTTTTTTCTTTTCTTTCTTTTTTTTTGTTTGTTTTGTTTTTGTTTTCAAGTTGAGGTAGCTCGAACTGTTTTCCTGAGGTCAAAGTAGTCCAGCATGAAATTTAGTGGGGGGGAGGGTGTTTGTAGAGGGAGGAGAAGGAAAAATTAAAAGAGAAAGCAAGCAAGCAAGCAAGCAAAGAAAGGGTGAGTGAAAGAGCATAATGTTTATGCAAACAGACTCAAGCACTGAGACTCCAAGGTCCCAGGTTCCAGCCCCCCACACCACCATAAGCCACAGCTGAGCAGTGCAGTTGGGAGAAGGAGAAGGAGAAGGAGGAGGAGGAGAAGGACACACCCTGCTTTCTGTATTCTTTCCTCTTCTTTCACAAGTAGTGAAGCAGGGCTGCAGGTGTCTCTCTTTCTCTCCCCCACACCCCCCACCCCTTCCCTCTCAATTTCTGGCTATCTCTATCCAAGACATAAAGATAATTTAGCGATCCGGGCGGTGGCGTGATGGATAGAGCACTAAACTCTCAAGCATGAGGCCCCCAAGTTCAACCCCCGGTAACATATGTACCTGTGTGATGTCTGGTTCTTTCTGTCTCCTCCTGTCATTCTCATAAATAAATAAATAAATAAAGGAGTCAGTCGGGCGTGAGCACAGCAGGTCAAGTGTGCACGTGGCACAAAGAGCAAGGACCACCAGTGTGAGGATCCCGGTTCAAGCACCTGGCTCCCCACCTGCAGGGGAGTTAGTTGCTTCACAAGCAAGCAGTGGTGAAGCAGGTCTGTCTGCAGATATCTATCTTTCTCTCTATCTTCCCCTCCTCTCTGTCCTATCCAACAATAGCGACGAAAATGAACCAAAGACAACAAAAGGGAATAAATAAGTAAATAAAAAAATATTTTTAAAAGATAATTTGTTTATCTTGAGAGAGAGAGAGAGATGCACAGCCTTCTCTTCTCCCCTGAGGCCCCACCCTCCAACACACACACACACACACACACACACACACACACACACACACACACACACACACCAATCTGTTAAGCTCTCTCAGGCATGTAATAGACAATGAATATACTAAAATAGAATCAGACACGAGAGAAAGGGACCCTGGTGATACCAAGATTATGCAAAAGACTTTCATGTATTGGACTCCTCTGAGGTTACAACTTCAGTCAGTCCCTGGTGCCTTCACAAAACCTGTACGTGCAAGACAGGGAATCCTGTTCCTCAGTAGCTCTTGAGATGAACAATAGCAGAAATAAGGGTTTGTGACACACAACCCCCAGCTTTATTCATTCATACATTCAGCAAGCAAGCAAGCAAGCAATGTGTGTTGTTACCCTCCCCCAGTTTTATTTTCTAAAGGAATGTGTGTGTGGTCTTGGACAGACATGATACATATTATATACAGACATTTCTTTTCTGCTCATATAAAAAATATGTAGATATATAAATCCAGTGAATAAAAAATGGCGGGGGGTGAGGGAAAGGAAATTGGGGGTGGTGGCTACCTACCAGGTACCCTTTCTCTGAGGAATCCCCAACACTCTGCTCACCACCACCCTTCACCCTTCACTTCACTCCACTCCACTCCACCCCAACCCACCCACTCAATTACAATGCAAATTTCTGGCCAGAAAGTTACAAAGTGTTGCCTAGCAGGGGTAGAGAGGATAATGGTTATGCTAAGAGACCCTGATTCCTGAGGCTCCACAACCACAGCCAGGAAGCCTGTGGCGATTCAAGGAGCCAGAGTGCAACATCATTCAGACTTCCATTCCAACTCGCAAATTCTTCTGCCAGAGACTAAGTCCCAGGGGAGTGCTGGTCGACCCGCCTGCTCCACAAGGCGGAGGTCCAGGAAATGGGTGGCAGGGTGGCGGGGTGGCGGGGTGGCTTGGTGGCCAGATCCTGGGATCCTAAGGCTGACTTCATCCAGCGATTAAGTCCCAAGGGAGTTCTGGTAGACCCGCTGGCTCCACAACGAAGGCAGTCTGAGATTCGGGATCCGGGGTACAGGGGTGCCACAGCGGACTTCATCCAGACGCCCGGTCGACCCACGAGCCACTCGTCCAGCGACCAACCCACCGGCTCCAAAGCGAAGGCGGTCCGGGATCTGGGATCCGGGATCCGGGGTCCGGGGTCCGGGGTTGGGGGGTGCCACGATTGACTTCATCCAGACGCCCGGTCGACCCGCGAGCCGCTCCGGCAGTGACCAAGTCCCAAGGGACGGCTGGTCGACCCACCAGCTCGACAACGAAGGCAGTCCGGGATCCAGGGTCCTGGGTCAAGGGATGCCATGGCGGACTTCATCCAGAAGTCAGTAAATAAGTATATAAGTAAAATATTAATGATTGAAGACAGAGTGTGTGAGAGCATGTGAGAGAGACAGAGAAGGCGAGAAGAGAAATAGATGAGTTGGAAAGACACCAGAATTCAAAAACCTCCTACACTGTGTTCATTGATGACAAATTCAAAGCTGGCTTGTAGAGATTGTAAGGCAGCAGCTCTCATGCCCACAGACCCCAGACAGCCCCAGCCTTCACCATATGCTGTACTACCAGACCTGACAGTAATGTGTGTGTGTGTGTGTGTGTCTGTCTGTCTGTCTGTGTCTGTGTGTGCTCAGAGCTCACCTATAGTAGTCTCAGAGCATGGGTGGGAAGGTAGCCAGCCTCACCTGCAACTTATGTACAGAGAACCTAGCTGGTCAGGGCAAGCCAGCTAGCCCGGATTCTGGCTAAGCAAGAAGGCACATGCAAGGGGACTGTCATGTCTCCCTCTCCTGAGTTCCCGATTCAATCTCATGCCTCACTATCATCCAAACACTGTCAAAGGGGTAAGCTGGGGCACGCCTCAGAATTCAGGTGCAGGAGCCTGTCCAGTCAAGTTTGGCTGCCTACTCAGCCTCCATACTCTCAGTCCACTGCTCATGGCAGCAGATTACAAGCCCAGAATGAACCCAGAAAGAGCTGTGTTTCAACATAGATGGGAACTGTGTTTGACCAAACAATAGTGGATGAACCCGGCCCTTTACACCTACCCTTTGGGTCTGGCTAAGGCAATTGCTCCTGTGGCCTCACAATCCCTGATCATGGTGTCCTGGTGTCCACACATCACACTCAGAGAGATTCCCAGAAGTAGGCATGCATGAGTGTCCCATACAAATTCGCTCTGCTTGCAGGAAGCACAAACTCCCAGGCCCTTGCTATGGAGAGACAAAAGGAAGATGGAGGCCTCCATTGGCTGAATTAGGAGTTTCCAGTGGAGATCACAGCCCTGCCCCTCACCTGAGGGCCTGGCTGCTGCTAATAAAGGCAATTGGAAACACCTGTTACCACTTGGGCCCTGAGGACCTACTCAGGAATCCCTCCAGGAGCTAGCAGGCTGGCAGACCTCCTGACCCTGGGATAGCTGTGCTCCTAGTTGGGCAGCCCTTCTGGCCAGAGGTGAGAATATTCCCTAGATACAAGAATGAACTTCAGGTTTCAAAAGGATTTGAAACCCCAGGAGGCACTTGGAAAAGACATTTCACAGCCATCAAGACACCCTCTTTCTGAAACCTGGAAGCTTCCGTTTTGCATGGAAAATCTGGACACTGGTGTGGCCATCAGTATCACAGATCCTTTACATTCGGCCCAATAGAGGGAAAGCATAATGTGTGTGCCAGGGTGCTAGATTTTCACTTCTCTTGACCTGGGCTCTCATGGAATAAGAACAAGGATGTGGTGCAGGAAATGGAGGAGGGCTGCATTTAGGCTGAGTGTCAGCCACAGGACCCTGGAGAATGGGAGTCAAGCACAGAGGGCCTGGACAGCTGCAGCTGGAGTTGGACATATGCCTATAACCTGCAGCAGGAACGCTGACTCCTAAGTTCTCCTCTGTACTATGCCATATGCACTAGACTAAGTAATCCAAAGGGCAAAGAAAGGAAAATTTCAACACCAGGAAGACCGAGTTCACTATGCATGCACTGACTTCCACGAAGGGTCCGAGGAAGAAGGCACATAGAGACAGTCAGAGAGACAGGATGACAGTGACTGAAAAGGACAAATTCTGGCCCTGTGTTGATCAGTGCCAGAGCACTGAAGACAAACCCTCCATTCCCATGCATAATTCTTACAAGTGGCATTGTTATTTTATGTTTGTGAGGAAAGGTTACACTTAGAACATCTAGGTCTTACCCAACTCTGAGAAGCAACACTTGGCCTGCAGCCCACTCTCCAAAACTGCCCTTCCCTCTCCAAATTGGAAGTAGTTTTAGTGATGCTCCAGCCAAATGCAGGCTGGCGTATTTCATCTCCCCGGTCCTGCATCACCCTGTCCTGTGTGCAGGGTACTGAACTATGTCTATTTCTTCTTTGATTTACAGTTTTGGGATAGGACTCGGTGGACAAAAAGAGCAAGAGTGAAGTAAATGACTTGGCAGCTGTAGTTTGTGCTGAGACAGATTTATAGAGTGACAAGAGGTAAACGAATGGCTCTGTGAGATGTCTCTCATGACTCTGGCTCAGAAGGGCCAGGTGTATCTGCATTACTACTCTAATCCAGAGCTGTGCAGGTCTCTAGCTAAAAAACATTTTCAGATCTCTACATGTTACATATATATATATATATATATATATATATATATAGAGAGAGAGAGAGAGAGAGAGACAGAGAGACAGAGAGAGAGAGTGAGACACTGATGTAGTCATTTTCTACAATGGATTTGATATGACATTCAGACAATTGAT
The DNA here is from genome assembly GCF_950295315.1 of Erinaceus europaeus. Classification (NCBI taxonomy): domain Eukaryota; kingdom Metazoa; phylum Chordata; class Mammalia; order Eulipotyphla; family Erinaceidae; genus Erinaceus; species Erinaceus europaeus. The sequence goes on along the minus strand of NW_026647130.1, from coordinate 617,251 downwards.
TGCTAAAACTTGGAGAGAAACTGTGCATCAGGAAAAGAATTGTCCAAAGGAGTAAAATCTCAAAATCATTAGCTATATGCAGCTCCAAAGGGACAGAGCGAAAAAGGCTTGAGAAGGAACTCATCAAGGAGACTCTCCACATGGACAGGCACCACATGTTTCCTAGTCTGGCAACAGACACAGTGCATCTGGTAGTTCCTAGTGCAAGCCTCAGGGCAAAATCCTCTCCCTCTTCAGTGTTTTTACATCTGAAAAGAAGAAAAGTGACCAAGGGCCAAAGAGAGCTACAGGGTGTCAATATTGAGCTGTAAATCAGAATGTACCAAGTATTTGCAAAAAAATCACTTTATTATAAACTCTGAGTGATACTGGCATGGAAATGAGGAGAAAGAATATGGCTTCTGTCAAAAAGACTTACAAACTGAGGCTCCAGTAGCCTAGGAGAAATCGCCAACACAACAAGCCAGAGGTCAGCAGTGCTCTGGTAATTCTCTTTGTATATCTGGGCCTGTCAATAAAATAAGTATATAAGTAAAATATTAATGATTGAAGACAGAGTGTGTGAGAGCATGTGAGAGCTAGAGACAGAGAAGGCAAGAAGAGAAATAGATGAGCTGGAAAGACACCAGAATTCAAAAACCTCCCACACTGTGTTCATTGATGACAAATTGAAACCTGGTTTGTAGAGATTGTAAGGCAGCAGCTCTCATGCCCACAGACCCCAGAGAGCCCCAGCCTTCACCATATGCTGTACTACCAGACCTGACAGTAATATGTGTGTGTGTGTGTGTCTGTCTGTCTGTCAGTGTGTGTCTGTGTGTGCTCAGAACTCACCTATAGTAGTCTCAGAGCATGGGTGGGAAGGTAGCCAGCCTCACCTGTAACTTATGTACAGAGAACCTAGCTGGTTAGGGAAAGCCAGCTAGCCCGGATTCTGGCTAAGCAAGAATGCATATGCAAAGGGACTCTCATGTCTCCCTCTCCTGAATTCCTGATTCAATCTCATGCCTCACTATCATCCAAACACTGCCAACGGGGGAAGCTGGGGTACCCCTCATAATTCAGGGGCAGGACCCTGTCCAGTCACGTTTGGCTGCATACTCAGCCTCCAGGCTCCCAGTCCACTTCTCAGGGCAGCAGATTACAAGCCCAGAAAGAACCCAGAAAGAGTTCCAACATAGATGGGAACTATGTTTGACCAAACAATAGTGGATGAACCCGGACCCTTACACCTACCCTTTGGGTCCTGCTAAGGCAAATGCACCTGTTTGCTCACAATCCCTGATCATGGTGTCCTGGTGTCCATACATCACACTCAGAGAGATTCCCAGAAGTAGGCATCCATGAGTGTCCGCTACAAAGTTGCTCTGCTTGCAGGAAGCACAAACTCCCTGGACCCTTGCTATTGAGAGACAAAAGGAAGATGGATGCCTCCATTGGCATAATTAGGAGTTTCCAGTGGAGATCACAGCCCTGCCCCTCACCTGAGGGCCTGGCTGCTGCTAATAAAGTCAATTGGAAACACCTGTTACCATTTGGGCCCTGAGGACATACTCAGGAATCCCTCCAGGAGCTAGCAGGCTGGCAGACCTCCTGACCCCGGGATAGCTGTGCTCCTAGTTGAGAGGGCCTTTGGGTCAGAGGTGAGAATATTCCCTAGATACAAGAAAGAACTTCAGGTTTCAAAAGGATTTGAAACCCCATGAGGCACTTGGAAAAGACATTTCACAGCCATCAAAAAACCCTCTTTCAGAACCCTGGAGGCTTCTGTTTTGCGTGGAAAATCTGGACACTGGTGTGGCCATCAGTACCACAGATCCTTTACATCCAGCCCAATAGAGAGAAAGCACAATGTGTGTGCCAGGGGGATAGAGTTTCACTTCTCTTGACCTGGGATCTCATGGAATAAGGACAAGGATTCGGTGCAGGAAATTGAGGAGGGCTGCATATAGACTGAGTGTCAGCCTCAGGGCGCTGGAGAATGGGAGTCAAGCACAGAGGGCCTGGACAGCTGCAGCTGGAGATGGACATATGCCTGTTACCTGCAGCAGGATCGCTGTATCCTCAGTTCCCCACTGTACTGAGGAGACTAAATAATCCAAAGGGCAAAGAAAGGAAAATTTCAACACCAGGAAGCCCGAGTTCTCTATGTATGCACTGACTTCCAAAAAGGGCCCAGTGAAGAAGGCACCTAGAGACAGTCAGAGAGACAGAATGACAGTGACAGAAAAGGACTGAAATGCTGGCCCTGTGTTTATCAGTGCCAGAGCACTGAAGACAAACCCACCATGCCCATGCATATTCTTACAAGTGGCATTGCTAATTTATGTTTGTGAGGGAAGGTAACACTTAGAACATCTAGGTCTTTGCCCACTCTGAGAAGCAACACTTGGCCTGCAGCCCACTCTCCAAAACTACCCTCGCCTCACCAATTTGGAAGTAGTCTTAGTGATGCTCCAGCCAAGATGCAGGCTGTCATATTGCATCTCCCTGGCCCAGGCTCAGACTGTCCTGTGTGCAGGGAACTGCACTATGTCTATTTTCATTGATTTACAGTTTTGGAATAGGACTTGGTGGACAACAAGTGCAAGAGGGAAGTAGATGATTTGGCAGCGGTAGTTTGTGCTGAGAGTGATGCATAGAGTGATAAGAGGTATACAAATGACTCTGTGAGATGTCTCTCATGACTGTGGCTCAGAAGGGCCAGGTGTATCCACATTACTACCCTAATCCAGAGCTGTTCAGGTCTCTAGCTAAAAAAATATTTTCAGACCTCTACATGTTATATATATATATATATATATATATATATATATATATATAGAGAGAGAGAGAGAGAGAGAGAGAGAGAGACTGATGTAGTCATTTTATACAATGGATTCGATATGACATTCAAACAATTGATTGCTAAAACCTGGAGAGGAGCTGTGCATCAGGGAAAGAATTGTCCAAAGGAGTAAAATCTCCAAATCATTAGCTATATGTAGCTCCAACGGGACCGAGCGAAAAAGGCTCCAGAAGGAACTCACCCAGGAGACTCTCCACATGGACAGGCACCACAAGTTTCCTAGTCAGGCAACACACACAGGGTAGCTGCTAGTTCCCAGTAAAAGCCTCAGGGCAGAAACCTCTCCCTCTTCAGTGTCTTTAGATCTGAAAAGAAGAAAAGCGACCAATGGCCAAGGAGGGCTACAATGGTGTCAATATTGAGCTGTAAATCAGAATGTGCCATGTGTTTTGCACAAAATCACCTGTGCCACAGTGATTCTGTTGTTCTTTCCCTCTCTCCCTCCCTCAAACACTCACACACACACAAACACACACAAACACACACTGTCACAGTCACAGACACATCCATCGAGGCACTGGCATGATATATATAATGACTGATATATATATATGTTTATATATATGTACTTATATGTATGTGTTTCATTATTAAAAACTATGAGGTATACTGGCATGACTATGAGGAGACAGAGTATGGCTTTTGCCAGACAGACTTACAAACTTAGGCTCAAGAAACCTAGGCTAAATCACCAACAAAACAAGCCAGAGCTCAGCAGTGGCCTGGTGACTCACTTTGTATATCTGGGCCTGTCAGTAAAATAATATATAAGTAAAATATTAATGAGTGCAGACAGAGTGAGGTAGAGCCTGTGAGAGTCAGAGACAGAAAAGGGAAGAAGAGAAATAGAAGAGTTGGAAAGAGACCAGAAGTCAAAAACCTACCGCACTGTATTCATACATGACAATTTCAATCCTGGGTTGTAGAGACTGTAAGGCAGCAGTCTCATGTCCACAGACCCCAGACAACCCCAGCCTTCACCATATGTGTGTAGTATTTATGACAGGAAATGTATTGTGAGTGTAAACTTCCCTTCAATTATAAGAGAAAAATCTATCAAGCAGAAGAAATGACCTCTCATGGAATATAGGACTAAATAAATAAATATGCAAATAAATGGGGATGATCGAGGAGGATTTGAAAAAAAAATAAAGCACAAGAAGACCTGATTACAGCAGAAACATAGAAACCATCTGCTGGGAAACAGAGGGCTACTTCAAAAATTCCGAGACACTTCAGAGTCCAGGGAAATTAAGATTTCAGGAGAATGAAAAGAAACACATATGTATTCAAGCTTACACTAGAGAAAGGAGACAAGTTCTGTCCTATGATAATTTCAATAAGGATGCTGATAGAAATGCTATTAGAAATGCTACTGGAAAGTTCTATTATTTATAATTGTATTGAATCCTGCTCCAGCTATGTGGCCAATTATTCATTAAAAAAGAAGCTGTTATAAATGTGTTAATTGGGATTAAGACCAATTACATAGTTTGGCAATTCCAAAAATGACATATATATATATATATATATGTATATATGTATATCTTTATTATAAAGTCTGAGAGATACTGCCATGGCTATGAGGTGACAGAATATGGCTTGAGTCAAAGAGACTTACAAAGCTGAGGCTCAAGTAGCCTAGGTGAAAACACCAACAAAAAAACCAGAGCTCAGCAGTGCTCTGGCAACTCTCTTTGTATATCTGGGACTGTCAATAAAATAAGGATATCAGTAAAATACTACTGAGTGCAGAGTGAGGGAGAGCCTGTGAGAGTCAGAGACAGAGAAGGCAAGAAGAGAAATAGAAGAGATGAAAAGAGACCAGAATTCAAAAACCTCCTACACTGTGTTCATTAATGACAGGCTCAAACCTGGCTTGTAGAAATTGTAAGGTAGCAGCTCTCATGCCCACAGACCCCAGACAGCCCCAGCCTTCACCATATGCTGTACTACAAGACCTGACACTAATGTGTGTGTGTGTGTGTGTGTGTGTGTGTGTCTGTCTGTCTGTCTGTGTGTGTCTGTGTGTGCTCAGAGCTCACTTGTAGTAGTCTCAGAGCATGGGTGTCAAGGTAGCCAGCCTCACCTGCAACTTATGTACAGAGAACCTAGCTGGTCAGGGCAAGCCAGTTAGCCCAGATTCTGGCTAAGCAAGAATGCCAGAGAACTATGTGGAAGCCCAGGACCCCATTTTGAGCCCCTGGTCACCACTTACCCAGCTAGAGAAAAGCTGGGCTAGTGGCAAATGAGAGCTGCAGCTGTCTCTCTGTCTCTCTTCCTGCTTGGGCCCTGCTCTCTCAATTTATGACTGTTTCCTTCTCCTCAATAAGAAAGTTACAAATGATGTACAGAAATACTGGGAAATTGGGAAAAATCACCCCCATAGCCACTATTATATGTAACTGTTGACTGTAAAGCATTCATCCCCCAAGAAAGAACAGAATAAATATTTGTGAGGTTAAAAACACTGTAGGTTAAATAGGGAACATTTATTAGAGCCATGCAATACTAATCCACTGTGCATTGGATGTCACTGTCAAAAACAGTGCAGTAGTAGTTATAGTAGTGTGTAGTATCTGCAAAAGGAAATGTATTGTGTGTCCAAAGTTCCCTTCAATTATAAGAGAAAATCTATCAGGCAGAAGAAATGACCCCTCATGTGATATCAGAATAAATATATAAATAAATATGAAAATATATGGGGATGATCTAGGAGGATTTGAAAAAAAATAAAAAAAAAACCACAGGAAGACCTGATTACAGCAGAAATATAGAAAACGTCTGCAGAGAAACAGGGGGCTGCTTCAAAAATTCCCTGACAATTCAGGGTCCAGGCAAATTAAGAATTCCCGTGAATGAAAAGAAACACATACATATTGAAACTTACACTAGAAATTGGAGGCAAGTTCTGTGCTATGATAATTACAATAAGGATACTGATAGAAAGGCTATTGGAAATGCTCCTGGAAGGTTTATAATTTATAACTGTATTGAAACCTGCTCCAACTATGTGACCAATTATTTATGAATAAAGAGGCTGTTATAAATGTGGTAATTCTGCATTAAGATCAAATAAAAAGGTCAACAATTTTAAAAATGACTGATATACATATATGTATGTATGTATGTACATATATGTATGTGTTTCTTTATTATAAACTATGAGGTATACTGGCATGGCTATGAGGAGACAGAGTATGGTTTGTGCCAGAGAGACTTACAAAGCTGAGACTCCAGAAACCTAGGTGAAATCACCAACAAAACAAGCCAGAGCTCATCAGTGCCCTGGTGACTCTCTTTGTATATCTGGGCCTGTCAGTAAAATAATGTATAAGTAAAATATTAATGAGTGCAGACAGAGTGAGTGAGAGCCTGTAAGAGTCAGAGACAGAGAAGGCAAGAAGAGAAATAGAAGATTTGGAAAGAGACCAGAAGTCCAATACCTCCCACACTATGTTCATACATGACAGGTTCAAACCTGGGTTGTAGAGATTGTACGGCAGCAGTCTCATGTCCACAGACCCCAGACAACCCCAGCCTTCACCATATGTGTGTAGTATTTACCACAGGAAATGTATTGTGAGTGTAAACTTCCCTTCAATTATAAGAGAAAAATCTATGAAGCAGAATAAATGACCCCTCATGTAATATAGGACTAAATAAATAAATATGCAAATAAATTTGGATGATCTAGGAGGATTTAACAAAAATGAAAAATAAATACAAAAAGCACAAGAAGACCTGATTAGAGCAAAAATATAGAAACCATCTGCTGAGAAACAGAGGGCTGCTTCAAAAATTCTGAGACACTTCAGAGTCCAGGCAAATTAAGACTTCAGGAGATTGAAAAGAAACTCATATGTATTGAAGCTTACACTAGAGAAAGGAGGCAAGTTCTGTACTATAATAAGTATAATAAGGATGCTGATAGAAATTCTATTAGAAATGCTACTGGAAGGTTCTATTATTTATAATTGTATTGAATCCTGCTTCAACTATGTGGCCAATTATTAATGAAAAAGGAAGCTGTTATAAATGTGTTAATTCTGATTAAGATCAATTACATAGGTTGACAATTCCAAAAATGACAGATATATATATATATATATATGTATATTTATATATGTATATATATATATGGATTTATATCTTTATTATAAAGTCTGAGACATACTGCCATGGATATGAGGCGACAGAATATGGCTTGTGTCAGTGAGACTTACAAGCTGAGGCTCCAGTAGCCTAGGTGAAATCACCAACAAAACAAGCCAGAGCTCAGCAGTGCTCTTGCAATTCTCTTTGTATATCTGGGCCTGTCAATAAAATAAGGATATCAGTAAAATACTACTGAGTGCAGACAGAGTGAGTGAGAGCCTGTGAATGTCAGAGACAGAGATGGCGAGAAGAGAAATAGAAGAGTTGGAAATAGACCAGAAGACAAAACCCCCCTAGACTGTGTTCATTCATGACAGGTTCAAACCTGGGTTGTAGAGATTGTAAGGCAGCAGCTCTAATGCCCACGGACCTCAGAAAACCCATGCCTTCACCATATGTGTGTAATATTTTCCACAGGAAATGTAATGTGCGTCAAAACTTCCCTTCAATTATAAGAGAAAATCTATCAAGCAGAAGAAATGACCCCTCATGTGATACCAGACCAAATAAATAAATATTCAAATAAATGGGGATGATCTAGGAGGACTTCAAAAAATAAAAAAAATGAAAACAAAAACCACAAGAAGACCTGATTACAGCAGAAACATAGAAACCATCTGTTGAGAAACAGAGGGCTGCTTCAAAAATTCCCTAACACTTCAGGATCCAGGGAAATTAAGATTTCCAGAAAAAGAAAACAAACACATAAGTATTGTGGCTTACACTAGAAAAAGAAGGGAAGTTCTGGGCTATGATAGTTACAATAAGGATGCTGATAGAAACACGATTAGAAATGCTACTGGAAGGTTCTATTATTTATATTTGTATTGAATGCTGCTCCAACTGTATGGCCAATTATTTCTGAAAAACTAGGCTGTTATAAATGTGGTATTTCTGAATTAAGGTCAAATACATATGTCAACAATTATAAAAATGACAGATATATATATATATATATATATATATATTATATATATATATCTTTAATATAAACTCTGAGTGATACTGGCATGGAAATGAGGAGACAGAATATGGCTTGTGTCAGAAAGACTTACAAACTGAGGCTCCAGTAGCCTAGGTGAAATCGCCAACACAACAAGCCAGAGCTCAGCAGTGCTCTGGTAACTCTCTTTGTATATCTGGGCCTGTCAGTAAAATAAGTATATAAGTAAAATATTAATGAGAGAAGACAGAGTGTGTGAGAGCATGTGAGAGTTAAAGACAGAGAAGGCGAGAAGAGGAATAGATGAGTTGGAAAGAGATCAGAATTCAAAAACCTCCTACATTGTGTTCATTGATGACAGGTTGAAACTTGGCTTGTAGAGATTGTAAGGCAGCAGCTCTCATGTCCATAGACCCCAGATGCCCCAGCCTTCACCATATGCTGTACCACCAGACCTGACAGTAATGTGTGTGTGTGTGTGTCTGTCTGTCTGTGTGTGTCTGTGTGTGCTCAGAACTCACCAATAGTAGTCGTGGAAAATCTGGACACTGGTGTGGCCATCAGTACCACAGTTTCTTTACATTTGGCCCAATAGCGGGAAAGCACAATGTGTGTGCCAGGGGGAGAGTTTCACTTCTCTTGACCTGGGCTCTCATGGAATAAGGACAAGGAAGAGGTGCAGGAAATTGAGGAGGGCTGCATGTAGGCTGAGTGTCAGCTTCAGGGCCCTGGAGAATGGGAGTCAAGCACAGAGGGCCTGGACAGCTGCAGCTGCAGATGGACATATGCCTGTTACCTGAGGCAGGATCGCTGTCTCCTCAGTTCCCCAATGTACTACACCATATGCAGGAGACTGAATAATCCAAAGGGCAAAGAATGGAAAATTTCAACACCAGGAAGTCCAAGATCAAGATGCATGCACTGACTTCCAATAAGGGCCCAGTGAAGAAGGCACATAGAAACAGTCAGAGAGACAGAATGACAGTGACAGAAAAGGACTGAAATTCTGGCCCTGTGTTGATCAGTGCCAGATAACTGTAGACAAACCCTCCATGCCCATGCATACTTCTTACAAGTGGCATTGTTATTTTATGTTTGTGAGGAAAGGTTACACTTAGAACATCTAGGTCTTAGCCCACTCTGAGAAGCAACACTTGGCCTGTAGCCCACTCTCCAAAACTGCCCTCCCCTCTCCATTTGTAAATAGTCTTAGTGATGCTCCAGCCAAGATGCAGGCTGGTGTATTGCATCTCCCTGGTCCAGCCTCAGACTGTGCTGTGTGCAGGGAACTGCACTGTGTCTATTTCTTCTTTGATTTACAGTTTTGGGATTGGATTCGGTGCACAAAAAGAGCAAGAGAGAAGTAGATGATTTGGTAGCAGTAGTTTGTGCTGAGAGAGATTTGTAGAGTGATAAGAGGTATACGAATGGCTCTGTGAGATGTCTCCCATGACTGTGGCTCAGAAGGGCCAAATGTATCTGCATTCTTACCCTAATCCAGAGTTGTGCAGGTCTCTAGCTAAAAAATATTTTCAGTCCTCTACATGTTACATATATATATATATATATATATATATATATATATATATATATATATAGATATAGAGAGAGAGAGAGAGAGAGACACTGATGTAGTCATTTTCTACAATGGATTCGATATGACATTCAGAAAATTGATTGCTAAAACCTGGAGAGAAACTGTGCATCAAGAAAAGAATTGTCCAAAGGAGTAAAATCTCAAAATCATTAACTATATACAGCTCCAACGGGACAGAGCGAAAAAGGTTTGAGAAGGAACTCATCAAGGAGACTCTCCACATGGACAGGCACCACAAGTTTCCTAGTCTGGCAACACACACAGGGCAGCTGTTAGTTCCCAGTGCAAGCCTCAGGGCAAAAACCTCTCCCTCTTCAGTGTTTTTACATCTGAAAAGAAGCAAAGTGACCAAGGGCCAAAGAGAGCTACAATGGTGTCAATATTGAGCTGTAAATCAGAATGTACCAAGTGTTTCGCAAAAAAATCACTTTATTATAAACTGTGAGTGATACTGGCATGGAAATGAGGAGACAGAATATGGCTTGTATCAGAAAGACTTAGAAACTGAGGCTTCAGTAGCCTAGGTGAAATCGCCAATACAACAAGCCAGAGCTCAGCAGTGCTCTGGTAACTCTCTTGGTATATCTGGGCCTGTCAGTAAAATAAGTATATAAGTAAAATATTAATGAGTGAAGACAGAGTGTGTGAGAGCATGTGAGAGTTAGAGACAGAGAAGGCGAGAAGAGAAATAGATGAGTTGGAAAGAGACCAGAATTCAAAAACCTCCACACTGTGTTCATTGATGACAGGTTCAAAGCTGGCTTGTAGAGATTGTAAGGCAGCAGCTCTCATGCCCACAGACCCCAGACAGCCCCAGCCTTCACCATATGCTGTACTACCAGACCTGACACTAATGTTTGTGTGTGTGTCTGTCTGTCAGTGTGTTTCTGTGTGTGCTCAGAACTCACCTATTGTAATCTCAGAGCATGGGTGGCAAGGTAGCCAGCCTCACCTGCAATTTATGTACAGAGAACCTAGCTGTTTAGGGAAAGCCAGATAGCCCAGATTCTGGCTAAGCAAGAATGCATATGCAAAGGGACTCTCATGTCTCGCTCTCCTGAGTTCCCGATTCAATCTCATGCCTCACTATCATCCAAACACAGCCAACAGGGTAAGCTGGAGCACCCCTCAGAATTCACGGGCAGGACGCTGTCCAGTCACATTTGACTGCATACTCAGCCTCCAGGCTCCCAGTCCACTTCTCAGGGCAGCAGATTAGAAGCCCAGAAGGAACCCAGAAAGAGTTCCAACATAGATGGGAACTGTGTTTGACAAAACAATAGTGGATGAACCCAGCCCCTTATGCCTCCCCTTTGGGTCCTGCTGAGGCAATTGCTCCTGTGACCTCACAATCCCTTATCATGGTGTCCTGGTGTCCACACATCACACTCAGAGAGATTCCCAGAAGTAAGCATCTATGAGTGTCCCATACAAAGTGGCTCTGCTTGCAGGAAACACAAACTCCCCGGGCCCTTGCTATGGAGAGACAAAAGGAAGATGGATGCCTCCATTGTCTGAATTAGGAGTTTCCAGTGGAGATCACAGCCCTGCCATCACCTGAGGGCCTGGATGCTGCTAATAAAGGCAATTGGAAACACCTGTTACCACTTGGGCCCTGAGGACATACTCAGGAATCCCTCCAGGAGATAGCAGGCTGGCAGACCTCCTGAACCTGGGATAGCTGTGCTCCTAGTTGGGAGGTCCTTCTGGCCAGAGGTGAGAATATTCCCTAGATACAAGAAATAACTTCAGGTTTCAAAAGGATTTGAAACCCCATGAGGCACTTGGAAGACATTTCACAGCCATCAAAACACCCTCTTTCTGAACCCTGGAATCATCGGTTTTGCATGGAAAATCTGGACACTGGTGTGGGCAACAGTACCACAGATCCTTTACATTCGGCCCAACAGAGGGAAATCACAATGTGTGTGCCAGGGGGATAGAGTTTCCTTCTCTTGACCTGGGCTCTCATGGAATAAGGACTAGGATGCTGTGCAGGAAGGTGAGGCGGGCTGCATTTAGGCTGAGTGTCAACCTCAGGGCCCTGGAGAATGGGAGTCAAGCACAGAGGGCCTGGACAGCTGCAGCTGGAGATGGACATATGCCTGTTACCTGCAGTAGGAATCGCTGCCTCCTCAGCTCCCCACTGTACTACGCCATATGCACGAGATTAAATAATCCAAAGGGCAAAGAAAGAAAATTTCAACACCAGGAAGACCGAGTTCTCTATGTATGCACTGACTTCCAATAAGGGCCCAGTGAAGAAGGCACGTAGAAACAGTCAGAGAGACAGAATGACAGTGACAGAAAGTACAGAAATTCTGGCCCTGTGTTGATCAGTGCCAGAGCACTGAAGACAAACCCTCCATGCCCATGCATACTTCTTACAAGTGACATTGTTATTTTATGTTTGTGAGGAAAGGTTACACTTAGAACATCTAGGTCTTAGCCCACTGTGAGAAGCAACACCTGGCCTGCAGCCCACTCTCCAAAACTGCCCTCACCTCTCCAATTTGGAAGTAGTCTTAGTGATGCTCCAGCCAAGATGCAGGCTGGCGTATTGCATCTCCCTGGTCCAGCCTCAGACTGTCCTGTGTGCAGGGAACTGCACTATGTTTATTTATTCTTTGATTTACAGTTTTGGGATAGGACTCGGTGGAAAAAAAGAGCAAGAGGGAAGTAGATCATTTGGCAGCGGTAGTTTGTGCTGAGAGAGATTTGTAGACTGATAAGAGGTATAGGAATGCTGTTTTGATGATGATGGCTTTATAATATTGTTTAAGGTCTGGGAGTGTGATGCCTCCATTTCTGTTTCTTTTCCTTAAGATGGTTTTGCCAATTCTAGGTGTTTTCAGGTTCCATATAAATGATTGTAGTGTTTGTTCTATTCTCTTAAAGAAGCTTGGTGGAAATTTGATGGGTATTGCATTAAATTTGTATATGGCTCTGGGGAGAATATTCATTTTGATGATATTTATTCTTCCAATCCATGAGCATGGGATATCTTTCCATTTCTTGGTATCAGTTTCTATTTCCTTGAGTAGTGACTCATAGTTTTCAGTATACAAGTCTTTCACTTCTTTGGTCAACTTTATTCCTAGGTATTTGATTGATTTTGCTGAAACAGTAAATGGGAGTGATTTCTGGATGTCTTCTTCTTCAGATTTAGTGTTTGCATAAAGAAATGCCACTGATTTTTGTACATTGATTTTGTAGCCTGATACCTTGCTATATTGCCTAATAACTTCCAGTAATTTTCTACTGGATTCTTTAGGTCTTTCTATGTATACTATAATATCATCTGCAAATAGTGAGAGCTTGACTTCTTTCCTTCCAATATGTATCCCTTTGATTTCTTTCTCTTGCCTGATTGCTATGGCAAGAACTTCCAATACTATGTTGAAGAGTAACGGTGACAGTTGACAGCCCTGTCTAGTCCCCGATCTGAGGGGGAATGATTTCAGCTTCTGTCCATTGAGTATGATGTTGGCTGTAGGTTTGCTATATATAGACTCCACTATCTTGAGGAATTTCCCATCTATTCCCATTTTTTGTAGAGTTTTGAGCATGAATGGGTGTTGCATTTTGTCAAAGGCTTTCTCTGCATCTATTGAGATAATCATGTGGTTTTTGGCTTTGCTTTTATTGATGTGGTGAATGACATTGATTGACTTATGGATGTTGAACCAGCCTCCCATTCCTGGGATGAATCCCACTTGGTCAAGATGAACAATCTTTTTGATGTGTTGCTGTATCCGGTTGGACAAGATCTTGTTAAAACCCAGTGGTGAGGGGTAGACATGTAGCTTCCTGGGCCAGTGGGGGGTTGGAGTGGGCGGGAGGGATGGGTCACAGCCCTTTGGTGGTGGGAATGGTGTGATGATAATATTAAGTGATGATAATATTAATTATCGATTGTCTTTTTGAACCCTAAGACAGCAGGAACCTCACATCTTCACTATAGAGCCCCTACTTCCCCCAGTCCTGGAACCCTTGGATAGGGCCCACTTTCCTGTATGCATCTCCCAATCCAAATCAAATAATATTGCATCCACCAATCACAACCTAACCAAAGCAACGATTGCCACCTCAATATGCTTCACCTCAGACTGTATCCAGAGACTTCACGTGTGGAATGACAACCCATTAACTTCATTACTCGGGTGAGACCTTTCCTTTTATAGTACACTCTAATTTCATCTCAGGTAGTTCACTTACTAACAAAGTCCCATAACCTAGATATACACCAGTTTCTGTGAGAGAGAGCTTATGTGCACACGTATCCATAAACTACTGCAAAATATATACCTGAAAGCAGAAGTACACTAGGGTTTGCAGTGAGTACCTCCCTAACACTTCCTCTCCACTATTCCAAGCCTGGGATCCATGATTGCTCAACAAACTGTTTGGCCTCATATGTTAACTCTCTTTTCAATCACCAGGTTCCAGATGCCACCAGGATGCTGGCTAGGCTTCCCTGTATTGAAGACCCCACCAATGTGTCCTGGAGCTCATTTTCCCCAGAGACACACCTTACTAAGGAAAGAGAGAGGCAGACTGGGAGTATGGACTGACCAGTCAACGCCCATGTTCAGCGGGGAAGCAATTACAGAAGCCAGACCTTCTACCTTCTGCAACCCTCAATGACCCTGGTTCCATGCTACCAGAGGGCTAGAGAATGGGAAAGCTATCATGGGAGGAGGTAGTCATTTTCTACAATGGATTAGATATGACATTTAGACAATTGATGGCTAAAACCTGGAGAGAAACTGTGCATCAGGAAAAGAATTGTCCAAAGGAATAAAATCTCCAAATCATTAGCTAGATGCAGCTCCAGCGGGACCAAGCAAAAATGGCTCGAGAAGGAACTCATCCAGGAGACTCTCCACATGGACAGGCACCACAAGTTTCCTAGTCTGGCAACACACACAGGGCAGCTGCTAGTTCATTGTGGAAGCCTCAGGGCAAAAACCTCTCCCTCTTCAGTGTCTTTACATCTGAAAAGAAAAAAAGTGACTAAGGGCCAAGGAGAGCTACAATGGTGTCAATATTGAGATGTAAATCAGAATGTGCCAAGCGTTTTGCACAAAATCACCTTTGCCACAGTGATTCTGTTGTTCCCTCTCTCTCTCCCTCCCACACACACACACACACAAACACACACTCTCACAGTGTCACACAAGTCCACAGAGGCACAGGCACAAAGGGAGTTATACACATGCACATTGGACAACTTCTGCAAGGGAGGGCCCTGGGCTGAACCCTGCTTCGCTCTTCCTGGAAGCATGCCCAACCTTTTAAGGCCAGCTCTGAGCTCCCATTGGTGGGCTTCCTTCAGAAGGCTGCTCTCGGAGTCCTGCCCTTGCAACTCCTCCTCTGTTCTCATTGGCCAGCTCTTGGTTCACGCCCCTGAGGGTGATGTTCCTCTTCTCTAATTGGCCAGCTGTCTCTATGAATACACACTGGGCCCTCCCCTCAGGCTCAGTGGGCACAGGCTCTTAGACTCGCCCCCTGGGACTGTCTGTCTTCCTCTGAAGGCCCTGTTTCTGCCAACAAGACCCACACAGCTCCTGTATGGAACCGTCCTTAGGACACTGCCTGCTTGCGCTAGGCTGGCCATGCTCTTGGGGCACACCCAGAAACACTGTCTTCACTCTCATATCCCAGTGACTCAGGGCACTTGCCCCATGGAGCCTTAGTCCCCCACTGGTGCTGCCCTCTTGTGGACACCCAGCAGAATGCAGCTGAGCACAGGGATTCACAAGCTCCCAGTAGAGTCATCCCAGACAAAGAGAGAAACCCCTTCCACTTGCCAAGCCAAATGGGGCGTCCCCCCACCCACAGGAAAGAACAGATGTGTAGGGCACTCTACGTCAATTTTAACCTTGCTGTCCATGGGCCACAAATCCCAGAGTTCTCATTCCACAGAATCACTACACTCAACTATGGGCTTTGCTGCCACCTTGAGGACACACAGCAGAATGCAGCTGAGCTCCCCCATGCCACTCCTCTTTGAGTATATGCAGAAAATTACACAGTGCATGGGAATAGCAAAGGAAAGAACCCATCTGAGGACCACCTGGGAGAATGCACAACAGTGTCCAGAATATCCAATGTGCCATTCATATTTGAAAAACCACTTGTGCAGTGGAAACTTCCTTTGTCATAGCACAACCCAGTTCCTAAGAATCTGCGTCAGGAATAAAGAAACAACAGCAGTAATCATAACTGAAACACACTTATGTACACTTACACACACACACACACCCTCCCACAGAGACGCACACACTTTTCCCTGAAATAATGTGGACTGCGGTTGCTGTTTTGAACTCAAGTAAAAGGTCAAAGTTTCATGGGTGGAGGGGACAAGTGTTAAGTTTCTGGCATATGAAGGTGAGAAGTGCCTAGAGCAGATCGATAGTTACATGGACAACGAAGGGAGCTTGGGTTGGAGGCACAGTTGGTCGAGATGCCAGGGAACTATGTGGAAGCCCAGGACCCCGTTTTGAGCCCCTGGTCACCACTTACCCAGCTAGGGAAAAGCTGGGCTAGTGTCAAATCAGAACTGCAGCTGTCTCTCTGTCTCTCTTCCTGCTTGGGCCCTGCTCTCTCAATTTATGACTGTTTCCACTTCCTCAATAAGAAAGTTACAAATGATGTACAGAAATACAGGGAAAGTGTGAAAAATTACCCCCCTGCCCACTATTACATGTAATAGTTGACTGTAAAGCATTCATCCCCCAAGAAATAACAGAATAAATATTTGTGAAGTTAAAAACATTGTAGTTTAAATAGTGAACATTCTTTAGAGCCATGCAATACTAATCCATTGTGCATTGGATGTCACTGTCAAAAACAGTGCAGTAGTAGTTGTAGTAGTGTGTAGTATCTGCAAAAGGAAATGTATTGTGTGTCAAAAGTTCCCTTCAATTATAAGAGAAAATATATCAGGCAGAAGAAATGACCCCTCATGTGATATGGGACTAAATATATAAATAAATATGCAAATAAATGGGGATGATCTAGGAGGATATGAAAAAAATAAAAACAAAAACCACAGGAAGACCTGATTACAGCAGAAATATAGAAAATGCCTGCTGAGAAACAGAGGGCTGCTTCAAAACTTCCATGACACTTCAGGGTCCAGGCAAATTAAGAATTCCCGAGAATGAAAAGAAAGGCATACGTATTGAAGCTTACACTAGAAAATGTAGACAAGTTCTGTGCTATGATAATTACAATGAGGATACTGATAGAAAGGCTATTGGAAATGCTCCTGGAAGGTTTATGATTTATAATTGTAGTGAATCCTGCTCCCACTATGTGACCAATTATTTAAGAATAAGGAGGCTGTTATAAATGTGGTAATTCTGCATTAAGATCAAGTAAAAAGGTCAAGAATTCTAAAAATGACTGATATATACGTACATATATGTAAGTGTATCTTTATTGTAGACTGAGGGATACTGGCATGGCTATGAGGAGACAGAGTATGGCTTGTGCCAGAGGGACTTACAAAGCTGAGGCTCCAGAAACCTAAGTGAAATTGCCAACAAAACAAGCCAGGGCTGTGCAGTGCCTTGGTGACTCTCTTTATATATCAGGGCCTGTCAGTAAATTAAGTATATAAGTAAAATATTAATGAGTGCAGACAGAGTGAGTGAGAGCCTGTGAGAGTCAGAGACAGAGAAGGCAAGAATAGAAATAGAAGAGTGGGAAAGAGACCAAAAGTCAAAAACCTCCCACACTGTGTTCATACATGACAGGTTCAAACCTGGGTTGTTGAGATTGTAAGAGAGCAGTCTCATGTCCACAGACCCCAGACCACCCCAGCCTTCACCATATGTGTGTAGTATTTACGACATGAAATGTATTGTGAGTGTAACTTCCCTTCAATAATAAAAGAAAAATCTATCAGGCAGAAGAAATGACCCCTCATGTGATAACAGAATAAATAAATAAATAAATAAATATGCAAATAAATGGGGATGATCTAGGAGGATTTGAAAAAAATAAAAACAAAAACCACAGGAGACCTGATTACAGCAGAAATATAGAAAACGTCTGCTGAGAAACAGAGGGCTGCTTCAAAACTTCCCTGACACTTCAGGGTCCAGGCAAATTAAGAATTCCCGAGAATGAAAAGAAAGGCATACGTATTGAAGCTTACGCTAGAAAATGGAGGCAAGTTCTGTGCTATGATAATTACAGTGAGGATACTGATAGAAAGGCTATTGGAAATGCTCCTGGAAGGTTTACAATTTATAATTGTACTGAATCCTGCTCCAACTATGTGACCAATTATTTATGAATGAGTAGGCTGTTATAAATGTGGTAATTCTGCATTAAGATCAAATAAAAAGGTCAACAATTCTAAAAATGACTGATATATATATATATATATATATATGTATATATATGTACATATATGTAAGTGTATCTTTATTATAGACTCTGAGGGATACTGGCATGGCTATGAGCAGACAGAGTATGGCTTGTGCCAGAGAGACTCACAAAGCTGATGCTACAGAAACCTAGGTGAAATCACCAACAAAACAAGCCAGAGTTCAGCAGTGCTCTGGTGACTCTCTTTGTATATCAGGGCCTGTCAGTAAAATAAGTATATAAGTAAAATATTAATGAGTGCAGACAGAGTGAGTGAGAGCCTGTGAGAGTCAGAGACAGAGAAGGCAAGAATAGAAATAGAAGAGTGGGAAAGAGACTAAAAGTCAAAAACCTGCCACACTGTGTTCATACATGACAGGTTCAAACCTGGGTTGTCGAGATTGTAAGGGAGCAGTCTCATGTACACAGACCCCAGACCACCCCAGCCTTCACCATATGTGTGTAGTATTTACGACATGAAATGTATTGTGAGTGTAAACTTCCCTTCAATTATAAGAGAAAAATCTATCAAGCAGAAGAAATGACCCCTCATGTAATATAGGACTAAATAAATATGCAAATAAATGGGGATGATATAGGAGAATTTGAAAAAAAAATGAAAAATAAAAACAAAAAGTACAAGAAGACCTGATTATAGTAGAAAATGGAAACCATCTGCTGAGAAACAGAGGGCTGCTTCAAAAATTCCAAGACACTTCAGAGTCCAGGGAAATTAAGATGTCAGGAGAATGAAAAGAAACTCATATGTACTGAAGCTTACACTAGAGAAAGGAGGCAAGTTCTGTACTATGATAATTACAATAAGGATGCTGATAGAAATGCTATTAGAAATGCTACTGGAAGGTTCTATTATTTATAATTGTATTGAATCCTGCTCTAACTAGGTGGCCAATTATTAATGAAAAAGGAAGCTTTTATAAATGTGTTAATTCTGATAAAGATCAATTACATAGGTTGACAATTCTAAAAATAACAGATATATATATATATATATATATATATATATATATATATATATATATATATACATATATATATATATGGATGTATATGTTTATTATGAAGTCTGAGACATACTGCCATGGATATGAGGAGACAGAATATGGCTTGTGTCAGAAAGACTTACAAATCTGAGGCTCCAGTAGCCTAGGTGAAATCACCAACACAACAAGCCAGAGCTCAGCAATGCTCTGGCAACTCTCTTTGTATATCTGAGTCTGTCAATAAAATAAAAATATAAGTAAAATATTACTGAGTGCAGAAAAAGTGAGTGAGAGCCTGTGAGAGTCAGAGACAGAGAAGGAGAGAAAAGAAATAGATGAGTTGGAAAGTGACCAGAAATCAAAAACCTCCTACACTGTGTTCATTGATGACAGGTTCAAAGCTGGCTTGTAGAGATTGTAAGGCAGCAGCTCTCATGCCCACAGACCCCAGACAGCCCCAGTCTTCACCATAAGCTGTACTTCCAGACCTGACTGTAATGTGTGTGTGTGTGTGTGTGTGTGTGTGTCTGTCTGTCTGTGTGTATCTGTGTGTGCTCTGAGCTCACCTATAGTAGTCTCAGAGCATGGGTGTCAAGGTAGCCAGCCTCACCTCAATTTATGTACAGAGAACCTAGCTGGTCAGGGCAAGCCAGCTAGCCCAGATTCTGGCTAAGCTAGAATGCATATGCAAAGGGACTCTCATGTCTCACTCTCCTGAGTTCCCCATTCAATCCCATGCCTCACTATCATCCAAACACTGCCATTGAGTGAAGCTGGCGCAACACTTAGAATTCAGGGGCATGAGCCTTGCCAGTCATGTTTGGCTGCCTACTCAGCCTCCAGGCTCACAGTCCACTGCTCAGGGCTTCAGATTACAAGCCCAGAAAGAACCCAGAGAGAGCTGTGTTTCAATATAGATGGGAACTGTGTTTGACCAAACAATAGTGGATGAACCCGGCCCCTTACACCTACCCTTTGGGTCCCGCTAAGGCAATTGCTACTGTGGCCTCACAAGCCCTGATCATGGTGTACTGGTGTCCACTCATGACACTCGGAAAGATTCCCAGAAGTAGGCATGCATGAGTGTCCCATACAAAGTCGCTCTGCTTGCAGGAAGCACAAACTCCCCAGGCCCTTGCTATGGAGAGACAAAAGGAAGATGGATGCCTCCATTGGCTGAATAAGGAGCTTCCAGTGGAGATCACAGTCCCGCCCCTCACCTGAGGGCCTGGCTGATGCTAATAAAGGCGATTGGAAACAGCTGTTACCACTTGGGCCCTGAGGACATACTCAGGAATCCCTCCAAGAGCTAGCAGGCTGGCAGACCTCCTGACCCCAGGATAGGTGTGCTCCTAGTTGGGAAGGCCATCTGGCCAGAGGTGAGAATATTCCCTAGATACAAGAAAGAACTTCAGTTTTCAAAAGGATTTGAAACCCCATGAGGCACTTGGAAAAGACATTTCACAGCCATCACAACACCCTCTTTCTGAACCCTGGAAGCTTCCGTTTTGCATGGAAAATCTGGACACTGGTGTGGCCATCAGTACCACAGATCCTTTACATTCGGCCCAACAGAGGGAAAGCACAATGTGTGTGCCAGGGGGATAGAGTTTCACTTCTCTTGACCTGAGCTCTCATGGAATAAGGACTAGGATGCTGTGCAGGAAGGTGAGGAGGGCTGCATTTAGGCTGAGTGTCAGCCTCAGGGCGCTGGAGAATGGGATTCAATCACAGAGGGCCTGGACAGCTGCAGCTGGTGATGGACACATGCCTGTTACCTGCAGTAGGATCGCTGCCACCACAGTTCCCCACTGTACTATGCCATATGCACGAGATTAAATAATCCAAAGCACAAAGAAAGGAATATTTCCACACCAGGAAGAACGAGTAACGATCCATGCACTGAATTCCAGTAAGGGCCCAGTGAAGAACGCATGTAGAGACAGTCAGAGAGACAGAATGACAGTGACAAAAAAGTACAGAAATTCTGGACCTGTGTTGATCAGTGCCAGAGCACTGAAGACAAACCCTCCATGCCCATGCATACTTCTTACAAGTGGCATTGTTATTTTATGTTTGTGAGGAAAGGTTTCACTTAGAACATCTAGGTCTTACCCCACTCTGAGAAGCAATACTTGGCCGGCAGCCCAATCTCCAAAACTGCCCTCACCTCTCCAAATTGGAAGTAGTCCTAGTGATGCTCCAGCCAAGATGCAGGCTGGCGTATTGCATCTCCCTGGTCCAGCCTCAGCCTGTCCTGTGTGCAGGGAACTGCACTATGTCTATTTCTTCTTTGATTAATAGTTTTGGGATAGGAATCAGTGGACTAAATGAGCAAGAGGGAAGTAGATGATTTGACAGAGGTAGTTTGTGCTGAGAGAGATTTGTAGAGTGATAAACAATATGGCTCTGTGAGATGTCTTTTATGACTGTGGCTCAGAAGGGCCAGGTGTATCCACTTTACTACACTAATCCAGAGCAGTGCAGGTCTCTAGCTAAAAAATATTTTCAGACATATACATATACATATACAGTTACATATATATATAGAGAGATAGAGATAGAGAGACAATGGTGTAGTCACTTTCTACAATGGACTCGATATGACAGTCAGACAACTGATTGCTAAAACCTGGAGAGAAACTGTGCATCAGGAAAAGAATTGTCCAAAGGAGTAAATTCTCCAATACATTAGCTATATGCAGCTCCAGTGGGACCGATCGAAAAAGTCTCGAGAAGGAACTCATCCAGGAGACTCTCCACATGTACAGGCACCACAAGTTTCCTAGTCTGGTAACACACACATGGCAGCTGCTAGTTTCCTGTGCAAGCCTCAGGGCAAAAACCTCTCCCTCTTCAGTGTCTCAGAATTCAAAAACCTCCTACACTGTGTTCATTGATGACAGGATCAAACCTGGCTTGCAGAGATAGTAAGGCAGCAGCTCTCATGCCCACAGACCCCAGACCGCCCCAGTCTTCACCATATACTGTACTACCAAACCTGACAGTAATGTGTGTGTGTGTGTGTCTGTCTGTCTGTGTGTGTCTGTGTGTGCTCAGAGCTCACCTGTAGTAGTCTCAGTGCATGTGTGTCAAGGTAGCCAGCCTCACCTGCAACTTATGTACAGAGAACCTAGCTGGTCTGGGCAAGCCAGCTAGACAAGATTCTGCCTAAGGAAGAATGCCAGAGAACTATGTGGAAGCCCAAGGCCCCATTTTGAGCCCCTGGTCATCACTTACCAATTAGGGAAAAGCTGGGCTAGTGGCAAATCAGAGCTGCAGCTGTCTCTCTGTCTCTCTTCCTGATTTGGCCCTGCTCTCTCTATTTATGACTGTTTCCTTCTCCTAAATAGGAAAGTTACAAATGATGTACAGAAATACAGGGAAAGTGGGAAAAATTACCCCCTTAGCCACTATTACATGTAACTGTTGACTGTAAACCATTCATCCCCCAAGAAAGAGCAGAATAAATATTTTTGAGGTTAAAAATATTGTAGGTTGAATAGGGAACATTTTTTAGAGTCTTGCAATACTAATCCATTGTGGATTGGATGTCAGTGTCAAATACAGTGCAGTAGTAGTTGTAGTAGTGTGTAGTATCTGCAAAAGGAAATGTATTGTGTGTCCAAAGTTCCCTTCAATTATAAGGGAAAATCTATCAGGCAGAAGAAATGACCCCTCATGTGATATCGAAATAAATATATAAATAAATATGAAAATATATGGGGATGATCTAGGAGGATTTGAAAAAAATAAAAAATAATAAAAACCACAGGTAGACCATAGTTTGACAATTCTAAAAATGACAGATATATATGTGTATTTATATATGTATATGGATGTATATCTTTATAATAAAGTCTGAGAGATACTGCCATGGATATGAGGAGACAGAATATGGCTTGTGTCAGAAAGGCTTACAAAGCTGAGGCTCCAGTAGCCTAGGTGAAATCACCAACAAAACAAGACAGAGCTCAGCAGTGCTCTGGCAACTCTCTTTGTATATCTGGGCCTGTCAATAAAATAAGGATATAAGTAAAATATTATTGAGTGCAGACAGAGTGAGTGAGAGCCTGTGAGAGTCAGAGACAGAGAAGGAGAGAAAAGAAATAGAAGAGTTGGAAATAGACCAGAAATCAAAACCCCCCTAGACTGTGCTCATTCATGACAGGTTCAAACCTTTGTTGTAGAGATTGTAAGGCAGCAGCTCTAATGCCCACAGACCCCAGACAACTCAAGCCTTCACTATATGTGTGTAGTATTTGGCCCAGGAAATGCATTGGTGTCAAGAGTTCCCTTCAATTATAAGAGAAAATATATCAGACAGAAGAAAGGACCCTCATGTGATACCTGACTGAATAAATAAATATGAAAATAAATGGCGATGATTTAGGAGGACTTGAAAAAATAAAAATAATGAAAATTAAAACCACAAGAAGACATAATTACAGCAGAAACATAGAAACCATATGCTGAGAAACAGAGGGCTGCTTCAAAAATTCTCTAACACTTCACGATCCAAGGAAATTAAGATTTCCTGAAAAAGAAAACAAACACATACATATTGAAGCTTACACTAGAAAAAGGAGGGAAGTTCTGGGCTATGATAATTACAATAAGGATGCTGATAGAAACACGATTAGAAATGCTACTGGAAGGTTCTATTATTTATAATTGTATTGAATACTTCTCCAGCTAAATGGCCAATTATTTCTGAAAATCTAGGAAGTTATAAATGTGGTAAATCTGATTTAAGGTCAAATACATATGTAGAAAATTCAAAAAATGACATATATATAAATATATATGTTTATATATATGTATGTATCTCTTTATTATTAACTCTGAGTGATACTGGCATGGAAATGAGCTGACAGAATATGGCTTGTGTCAGAAAGACTTACAAACTGATGCTCCAGTAGCCTAGGTGAAATTGCCAATACAACAAGGCAGAGCTCAGCAGTGCTCTGGTAACTCTCTTTGTATATCTGGGCCTGTCAGTAAAATAAGGATATAAGTAAAATATAAATGAGTGAAGACAGAGTGTATGAGAGCATGAAAGAGAGACAGAGAAGGCAAGAAGAGAAATTGATGAGTTGGAAAGAGACCAGAATTCAAAAACCTCCTACACTGTGTTCATTGATGACAGGTTCAAAACTGGCTTTTAGAGACTGTAAGGCAGCAGCTCTCATGCTACAGACTCTAGACAGCCTCAGCCTTCACAATAAGCTGTACTACCAGACCTGACAGTAATGTGTGTGTGTGTGTGTGTGTCTGTCTGTCTGTGTGTATCTGTGTGTGCTCTGAGCTCACCTATAGTAGTCTCAGAGCATGGGTGTCAAGGTAGCCAGCCTCACCTGCAACTTATGTACAGAGAACCTAGCTGGTCAGGGCAAGCCAGCTAGCCCAGATTCTGGCTAAGCAAGAATGCATATGCAAAGGGACTCTCATGTCTCCCTTTCCTGAGTTCCCCATTCAATACCATGCCTCACTATCATCCAAACACTGCCAATGAGGGAAGCTGGCGAATCCCTTAGAATTCAGAGGCATGAGCCTGGCCAGTCATGTTTGGCTGCCTACTCTGCCTCCATGCTCTCAGTCCACTGCTCAGGGCAGCAGATTACAAGCGCAGAAAGAACCCAGAGAGAGCTGTGTTTCAATATAGATGGGAACTGTGTTTGACCAAACAATAGTGGATGAACCCGGCCCCTTACACCTACCCTTTGGGTCCGGATAAGGCAATTGCTCCTATGGCCTCACAAGCACTGATCATGGTGTACTGGTGTCCACTAATGACACTCAGAGAGATTCCCAGAAGTAGGCATGCATGAGTGTCCCATACAAAGTCGCTCTGCTTGCAGGAAGCACAAACTCCCCAGGCCCTTGCTATGGAGAGACAAAAGGAAGATGGATGCCTCCATTGGCTGAATAAGGAGCTTCCAGTGGAGATCACAGTCCCGCCCCTCACCTGAGGGCCTGGCTGATGCTAATAAAGGCGATTGGAAACAGCTGTTACCACTTGGGCTCTGAGGACATACTCAGGAATCCCTCCAGGAGCTAGCAGGCTGGCAGACCTCCTGACCCCAGGATAGGTGTGCTCCTAGTTGGGAATTCCTTCTGTACAGAGGTGAGAATATTCCCTAGATACAAGAAAGAACTTCAGTTTTCAAAAGGATTTGAAACCCCATGAGGCACTTGGAAAAGACATTTCACAGCCATCAAAACACCCTCTTTCTGAACCCTGGAAGCTTCCGTTTTGCATGGAAAATCTGGACACTGGTGTGGCCATCAGTACCACAGATCCTTTACATTCGGCCCAACAGAGGGAAAGCACAATGTGTGTGCCAGGGGGATAGAGTTTCACTTCTCTTGACCTGGGCTCTCATGGAATAAGGACTAGGATGCTGTGCAGGAAGGTGAGGAGGGCTGCATTTAGGCTGAGTGTCAGCCTCAGGGCGCTGGAGAATGGGAGTCAATCACAGAGGGCCTGGACAGCTGCAGCTGGTGATGGACACATGCCTGTTACCTGCAGTAGGATCGTTGCCTCCACAGTTCCCCACTGTACTATGCCATATGCACGAGATTAAATAATCCAAAGGGCAAAGAAAGGAAAATTTCAACACCAGGAAGACCGAGATAACGATGCATGCACTGACTTCCAGTAAGGGCCCAGTGAAGAACGCATGTAGAGACAGTCAGAGAGACAGAATGACAGTGACAAAAAAGTACAGAAATTCTGGAACTGTGTTGATCAGTGCCAGAGCACTGAAGAAAAATCCTCCATGCCCATGCATACTTCTAAGAAGTGGCATTGCTATTTTATGTTTGTGAGGAAAGGTTACACTTAGAACATCTAGGTCTTACCCAACTCTGAGAAGCAACACTTGGCCTGCAGCCAACTCTCCAAAACTGCCCTCACCTCTCCAAATTGGAAGTAGTCTTAGTGAGGCTCCAGCCAAGAAGCAGGCTGGCGTATTTTATCTCCCTGGTCCAGCCTCAGCCTGTCCTGTGTGCAGGGAATTGCACTATGTTTATTTCTTCTTTTACTTACAGTTTTGGGATAGGACTCGGTGGAGAAAAAGAGCAAGAGGGAAGTAGATCATTTGGCAGCGGTAGTTTGTGCTGAGAGAGATTTGTAGACTGATAAGACGTATAGGAATGGCTCTGTGAGATGTCTCTCATGACTGTGTCTCAGAAGGGCCAGGTGTATCCGAATATTTACAATAATCCAGAGCTGTGCAGGTCTCTAGCTAAAAATATTTTCAGACCTCTCTCTCTCTCTCTCTCTCTCTCTCTCTATATATATATATATGTATATGTATATGTATATGTATATGTATATGTATATGTATATGTATATATATATATATATAGAGAGAGAGAGTGAGACACTGATGTATTCATTTTCTATAATGGATTCGTTATGACATTCAAACAATTTATTGCTAAAACCTGGAGAGAAACTGTGCATCAGGAAAATAATTGTCCAAAGGAGTAAAATCTCCAAATCATTAGCTCTATGCAGCTCCAAGGGTACCGAGCGAAATAGGCTTGATAAGGAACTCATCCAGGAAACTCTCCACATGGACAGGCACCACAAGTTTCCTAGTCTGGCACACACACAGGGCAGCTGACAGTTCCCAGTGCAAGCCTCAGGGCAAAAACCTCTCCCTCTTCAGTGTCTTTACATCTGAAAAGAAGAAAGGTGACCAAGGGCCAAGGAGAGCTACAATGGTGTCAATATTGAGCTGTAAATCAGAATGTGCCAAGTGTTTTGCACAAAATCACCTGTGCCACAGTAATTCTGTTTTTCTCTGTCTCCCCCTCCCTCACACACACACACAAACACACACAAACACACACTCTCACAGTCACACACACGCACACATCCACAGATGCACAGGCAGAAACAGAGTTATACACATGCGCACTGGACAGCTTCTGCAAGGCAGGGCCCTGGGCTGAACCCTGCTTCGCACTTCCTGGAAGCACGCCCAGCCTTGTAAGGCCAGCTCTGAGCTCCCATAGTCAGGCTTCCTTCAAAATGCCCGCCCACAGGGCGCTAGCCATGCTCTGATAGGCCAGAGGCCTCGGCCACACCCAGAACCCCTGCCAGCAATCTCATTGCCCAGTGTGCTTGGACACGCCCAGGAGGGTCAGCGCTCCTAGTGATTGATTGGCCAGCGGCCTTGAGCACCACCACCACTGCCTTGGAGTATGCTCATTGGGCATCCTCTGGAAGGCCCGCCCACCAGCCACATCAGCTCGACTCTGATTGGCCTGTTGTCCCAGGGACACGCCCCCAGCCAACCAGAGAATGTGAGAGTTAGAGAAGGTGAGAAGAGAAGTAGATGAATTGGAAAGAGACCAGAATTCAAAAACCTCCTACACTGTGTTCACTGATGACAGGTTCAAACCTGGCTTGTAGAGATTGTAAGGCAGCAGCTGTCATGCCCACAGACCCCAGACAGCTCCAGTCTTCACCATATCCTGTACTACCAGACCTGACAGTAATGTGTGTGTGTCTGTCTGTGTGTGCTCAGAGCTCACCTGTAGTAGTCTAAGAGCATGGGTGTCAAGGTAGCCAGCCTCACCTGCAACTTATGTACAGAAAACCTAGCTGGTCAGGGCAAGCCAGCTAGCCCATTTTCTGGCTAATCAAGAATGCCAGAGAACTATATGGAAGCCCAAGAACCCATTTTGAGCCCCTGGTCACCACTTACCTGTCGTATGCTTCTCAATTTCCTTCTCTATTAGAAACGTTGGATCGTGCAGTAGATATGCTAATAACAAGTTTTGTTTCATAGTAAGTGAGTTGCAGTCTGCTGCCTTTGGGACCCTAGGCCGTTCCCCGCCCCCATGCAATTGCCCGTCGAGGCAAGTAGCCCCCCAGAGGCAAGAAATGTATTTTTTTTCAGATATGGCCCCCTCAGGCCTTCCCTTGGCAACATGCTGGTTTTTGTTATATATGTTTCTGTTCACCCCACACCCTTGATATTATAGTCATTTAGTTAAAAAGAAAAGGGGGAATTGTCGTATGCTTTACATTGGCTTGTTCTAGCCCTCCCCCCGCCAAGAGAATTGGATCAGGCCTGCTAATTTCACGGGCCCGCTTGGCCCCGCCCCAGAGGAACCCCGGGAGAGGGTTCCTGAGTTCGAGAGTGCCAGAGTTCCTGAGTTCCGGAGTTCGAGAGTTTCAGAGTTACAGAGTAAGAGAGAGTTCCACAGTGGAAGAGTTTCAGAGGGCTCTCAAGTACGAGAGTTCCAGAGTGCCAGAGTTGGAGAGTTCCTGAGTTCAAGAGTAAAAGAAAGAGTGCTTGTGCCACCGCAAAGAGACAGCAGAGTTCTGTTTGGTGATTAGTTTGTCTTAGTTTATGAATCGTTGTTCCTGAATAAAGAAATACAGCTTCCCTGCCCAGCCGTTGTCTCCGCGTCTCTGTTACCCGCCCGTGAAGCTAGCCGGCCCGGCAAGAGCCTCCGAAATTTTAACAACACTTACCGAATTAGGGAAAAGCTGGGCTAGTGGCAAATCAGAGCTGCAGCTGTCTCTCTGTCTCTTTTCCTGCTTGGGCCCTGCTCTCTCAATTTATGACTGTTTCCTTCTCCTCAATAGGAAAGCTACTAATGATGTACAGAAATACAGGGAAAGTGGGAAAAATTACCCCCATTGCCACTATTACATGTAACTGTTGACTGTAAAGCATTCATCCCCCAAGAAATAACAGAATAAATATTTGTGAGGTTAAAAACATTGTAGGTTAAACAGGGAACATTCTTTGAGCCATGCAATACTAATCCATTGTGCATTGGATGTCACTGTCAAAAACAGTGCAGTAGTAGTTCTAGTAGTGCCTAGTATCTGCAAAAGGAAATGTATTGTGTGTCCAAAGTTCCCTTCAATTATAAGAGAAAATCTGTCAGGCAGAAGAAATGACCCCTTATGTGATATCGGACTAAATATATTGTTGTGGTGGTCTGTTTTCGGGCTGCACCACGGAGAAGAGAGTGGACGTCCAGAGCAAATGGGTACACAAATCTTTATTATAGGATGGGGGGGTTTGGTTCAGACCACGTGGAGCCAGCCGACAATGGCCATCTCCACTATCTGACCACGGGGGTAGAGCAGGAGCCAGACCTCAGAGAGGGAGAGCTGAGAGCCCAGAGAGAGAGGGTGGATGAGGGGGCTTTTTATTGGGTGACAACCAGGGGTGACGTGTAGGGCCAGGATTGGTTGAAAGGTGGCACTCTAGGATTTTGCGGGGCATAGAAAAACCTGGGGGCGGAGACTGCATCAGAATAACTCTTCAGCAACATCTCCTCCTATCCCTTTATATCTAAATGGACACAGTAAAGAAAAATGGAATGGAGCAGGCTTAAATATTTTAGAGGAATGCCATGCTCAGGTGGGAAGATGTAGGACTTTCTGTGGAGGAGGGAAGGCTTAAATGGCTGCAAACCTTGTGAGATTTATGCGTCCTCCTGTGCTCACCCCCTCTTTAGAAAGAGAGACTTACCTGGAGAGACTCATCTCATAGTTTTAAGCGCAGCCTGCTCAACCATCTCTTCACAATATCTCTACATCTTTTCTATCTTTCTATCTAGTCATTGAATAAGATGTACAAAGTCTGTAAAAGACTATCATGGGGCAGAAACCTTTTGGGCATAAGCCTAAATGATATAACAAAATAGGAAGGGACAAGTAGGGGAGTAGTAAAAGGCAGAGTGGTGTGAAGGGAAGGATTGGTGTGTAAACGAACATTCCCTGCTTGGGTGGGGAAAGGGGCAAGCATACATAATGAGGGGGAGGCGGGAGGCATGACCTACCAAACAGAGGGGCTATTTGGCATTGTATAGTCCTCAAGGCAATAGTCATTAAAGTCTATGAATTACTCAGGATCAGTCTATGAAAAACCAGCAGCGTGAAGGGAAATAAGCTGCTTCAAAATTGTGTAAAATGTATATAAGGTACGTCAGAAAGTCCGATACAAGTCTCAGTCCGAAGTAGATGGCTAGGGGAAGAATTGGCAGGGGATGCAATGCTGCATGAGGGAGGTCAGCTGCTGGAATGTTGCTTTTCTGTAGATAGCCAGCTGGAACTGCCAACACGTGACAAGCAGGTCAGAAGCAGGAACGGTAACCAGGCATGAAGAAAGTTCTGTCCTTGGAGTCTGTGTATCAGGTTCTTCAGATCGCGTTGAGTGACATCTAGGGTTTCGGGGGGTGTGCCATGGTAGTCGTGCCATCTAGTGGGTGACGTCAGGGTGTGCAGGGGTTCAGATGGTTTTTCCGGGATTCCTGTGAAAGAAACACAAACAATCTGCTTCTCGTGGTTAATTTGAACTTGTAACAAGTTATATGTTTGTTATAGTTGATACCTCGATGATTATAATTGGTTTAGAATCTCTTTATGATTTTATTTAAAGGCCATCTAATGTGACCTCCTGTAGCAGCCTCTACCACAGGATCTTGAGACCAATTTTAGCTAAAATATGTATTTTAAACAGACTCAAATTGCTTAGAGAGTTAATGCATATTCGTGACAATGATTTTAACGTTTACAGTGCCAGATTGATGCCAGATCTGTTGTGGATTAATTTCCACAAGATAGTTTACAGGGCACCTTTGGGGGCCCTTCAAAGGTGTCCTGTATATAAAATTTATATAGTTTAGTTTTGTGAATGAATAGTCACATTGAACATTTAGACTTTTACCTAAATAGTAAGTTACCTTAACAAATTAATTTTTACCTTGTCTGGTAAAAGTGTAGCTGTAGGGTTACACTTTTGACCGTTAATTTAGTGTTACCAAACTTGAGACATACCCATAAACATTTAGTTATAACAAACTGGAGGAAAAAGAACTTTTGTTATAAAAACACATTATTTAAAAACAAATTTAAATCTGTCATTAGTCACACAGTTTAAGACTAATCACTTACATATATACCAAAACTATATATAAAATTCAAAAGAGGGTGAAAGAAAAAAAAATTTTGGAATGTTTCTGGACGTCTCCAGAAAGTTTGGCTGTGTCCAGAATTTTTATATAAAGCCAATTACCTCTTAGAGTACTCCAAGCAGATGGGTCATGCAAAAAAAAAAATTTGTTTTTTTTTTTTTGTCATTCAACACACTCACTCACAAAAACAACTGGCCAGTTATAACATAAGACATACAGGGAAAGGGTAGGAGAGATGTCTCTGTGAGCCAGATTTTGTAGGTTCTGCCATGTCGTATTATGGGTCCTGGGATGTATCCTGCATCTGGTCCTCTTGTAGTATTTCTTTTTCTTCAGGAATAACAGCGCCCTCCTGCGGGTATTGTCGGACATGGCGGGCAGGAACTCAGACAGGTTTAGGGAAATTTTGAGGCAAAATGCATGCGAAACCCATTCCCATGGTCAATAATCGGTCAGGCCCTTTCCAAGTTTTATCGAGTGGGTCTCTCCATTTGACCTTAATAGATGGGAGGGTAGATGGTGTTTGCCAGTGAAGAATAATAGGGGGTAAGGCCGAGTTATTGTAAATATTAAAGAGATTTAACGTAGTTAAGGCTTTTGCTAGCTGGATATTGGGGGGATATGTTCCTCCTTTATCTTTCTTTACTTGAGCCTTCAGAGTTTGATGGGCCCTCTCGACAATGCCTTGTCCCTGTGGATTGTAGGGAATGCCCGTGGTATGAGTAATATTCCAGAGGGAACAAAAATCTTTAAATTGTTTGCTTGTAAACATAGGCGAATTGTCTGTTTTCAAAAATAATGGGACCCCCATAACGGCAAAACAAGAGCATATGGCTTACAATCTTTTTAGCACTTTCTCCTGTCTGAGCTGTAGCCCACATAAATTTAGAAAAAGTATCAATTGAGACAAACACATATTTTTGTTTGCCAAAGTTTGGTATGTGGGTGACATCAATTTGCCAAATAGTATTAGCTTTTAAACTTCGGGGGTTAACCCCAAGGGTTCTGTATAGCAGGTGTGTTTATGAGACTTGCACAAGAAGAGCATGTAGCGAGGATATGTTTTAACTGTGGTACAGGAACATCAGGGAATCGAGCTCGAAGGCCTTTAAGATTAACATGGGTTAGAGAATGAAAATTAGCAGGATCAGAGACAGAGACTGGGAAAGTTCCCATGAAGGCAAGGTGGTCAACTGCAGCATTCCCTTTGGACAGGGAACCAGGAAGAGGGAACGAAGGTGTTGAATATATGGTGGTTGGGTTCGAGAACAGAGCATAGAGTCGATTTGAATCAAGAGAGGGGAAAGTGGGTTGTCATCAATTTTCACATAAGAACAAGCAAGCCATGGAAGTAAGTTAACAGTATACACACTGTCAGAAAAAAGGTTGAAGGATTCTGGTACAGCTTTTAGTGCAAGAAAAACGGCATAAATTTCTTTGTACTGAGGGGAATTATCAGGAAGCTCAGTAAAGAGAGGTTTAGGAGATTGTTTGTCTGGGTAATATATAAGGGCAGCAGCTCCCCTTTTTCCGCCATCAGTAAAGATTGTAGGAGCAGAGGTAATGGGATCCCGAGAGAAAAGTTTTAGGTGCTAGTAGAGGCAGAAGAGGTAAAGAAGCTATCAATTTATTATAAGGAAAATGGTTATCTATTTGTCCTGGAAACCCCACGAAGCTTATGGCAAAGCGGGAATGATGGTGTATAAGCCACTCTGTATCTGTGAGACAAAAGGGCAGAATCATTAAATCCGGTTCTTTCCCTAAGACCTGCACAGACCTATTTCTCCCTTGGCGAACCATGAATGCTAACGTGTCTATCTCAGTGAGGAGTCTTGGAGCTCCTCCTACTGGCGTGTGAAGCCATTCGAGAACCCCATGTCTTGCCACAGTGCCCCTACTACTGTGGGGGTGGAGTTGAAGATTAGAAGGTTTACCGGAGAGGAGGGGGAGAATCGAACAAGGTGCATGTCCTGGAGGGCCTGGTTAATCCTTTCCAGTGCCAAGGAGGCCTCAGGAGTTAACTTATGTTTTGAAGGCGGCTGTTTGTTTCCTTTCAACAGGTCAAACAGTGGTTGGAGGCAGCTTGTGGGCATATAGAGATACTGCCTAAGCCAATTTAAATTTCCTAGAAAACTTTGTAAAGAAGCAAGAGTAAGGTTAGAAGGGAAGGTAACATTAGGTTTTAAGGGACGAATTTGCGTTAGAGAAATCTCTGAACCTAGGAAGGATATTGGAGGGATTAGCTGTATCTTCTCAGGGGCTACATTAAGGCCACTTTTCTTTAATGCAGGAATGAGAAAATCACGTAAGGCATAGAGATCTGTATCTGATTTTCCCCATATTAAAATATCATCTGTATAATGAAAAATATTAAGGCCCTTATGAATATATGGGACAAGGGCAGATTTAACAGCCTCCTGACAAATTGTAGGACTATTGGCCATACCCTGGGGCAGCACCACCCATTCAAATCTATCAGCAGGGGTGGCATTATTAATAGACGGAACAGAGAAGGCAAAACGTTTACAATCTCTCGGATGCAAGGGGATAGAGAAAAAACAATCTTGTATATCAATAGCTATGATTGGAATTCCCGTGGGAATTGCAGAAGCAAGAGGCAAACCCCTTTGGGGGGAGCCCCAGACCTGCATGGTTTTATTTACTGCACGGAGATCTTGAAGGAGGCGCCATTTTTCTGAGCGCTTTTTAATCACAAAGACAGGAGTATTCCATGGGCTTCGAGAATGACGAATGTGTCCCAAGGACAACTGCTCTCGGATGAGCTCTTTTAAAATTTTTAGCTTATCCCTAGGTAAAGGCCACTGTTCCACCCAGACAGGCTCATTATAAAGCCAGCTTAAACGGGGTGTTTGGCTACGAACTATGGTATTTAGTATTGGGGGTGCTGAATAGACCTGGTATAGCGGGAATGAGTTTTACGCTCTGCAGAGGCATCTGTGGATATCATAATATTAAGACATTCCAGAAGATCCCTGCCCAGTAAGTTGGTGCTAATATTAGCTACCAAATGGCGGAAGTGTCCTGTAGAACCTTCTGGGTCTTCCCACATAAGCGAGTCTCATGTGCAAAATGCTCTCGTCATCCCTCCTATTCCATATAAACTGCGTCAAGGGATGAGTTCCAATCTTGGGGAACCTCTTCTTGCCTTAAAATCGTCTTTGCTGCCCCCATGTCAATCAAAAATTCAAAAGGAATATTGCCAATCTTTACTGTCATAGAAGGGTGACCTTGTTCTAAAACAGGAGTGGTCCAAAAAATCTCAGGCCCCGGATAGGTACCATTCAGGGGCGAACCATCTTTATGAAATTGGGACCAACAATCTCTCTTCCAATGAAACCCCTTACGACATTTTGGACAAACAGTACGTGGTCTCTGGCTCCCTTACTGAAAGCGTGGTTGCTCTGGCTGGAGGCATGGTTTCCCTGACTGGAGGCGTGGTCGCAACTCATCAGGACATTGGTTATGCGAATGTCCTTGGCGACCGCCCTGAAAGCAGGTCCCGTTTTGCTTACGTGGGGTAACTGCATAGACCTGCGTCATAGCGGGTGCCCCATAATTGCCTGATGTAAGTTCCTGTGTCACTAGTATCCAATTATCTGGGTGTAGGTGTTTAAGATTAAGGCATACCTGATGGAACTGTCGTGTCATGCCTTCCCAGACAATAGAGCGCAGGAGTAGTGTGCTGACGTCAGGATTATAAACCTTTCTCTCTAAGCTTCTCTTCACCCTTGAGATGAAGCTCGCCAATGATTCATCAGAGCCTTGGTGAAAAGAGTTAATGGGAGCTGACGGATCTACATTGGGTGTGGAAACCCTTTCCCATGCTTGTGTTGCACAGATGCTTACCTGTTCAAAATAACTGGTTGGAAACCTGGCTTCTGCTTGCTGAGCTCCAGATTCATAAGCTCCTGCTCCAAACAAAGCATCAGAATTCTATTCTACCTGTTTGTTACTATTTTCCTGCGATTGCCTTAGAGCACTCATCCTGGAAGCATGCCTGCCACTGAAGATAGAGTGGGTCTGGGAGTGCAGCACGAGCCAGATATTTCCAGTCTTGTGGTGTTTTTAAATGCTGGTAAAAACTCCTCAAGACGGACTTGGTCCATGGAGATTGCATTCCGTCCTCCCTGACTGCTTTTCTGAGTGTTCCAAAGATTTTAGAGGAATATGGCTGCCATGGCTGAGGGTTTTGTTTAGAAGGGGCCAAGTTTACCTGGAATGTGTGAATTTGGTCTGATGGCATGGTAGAGGGAGCTACAGAAGTGGAAAGTGCCATATAAACTGCTGTAGTGGCTGCAGAGGAGACTAAACGAATATCTACGGGGACGGAGCTCCCGGGCTGGACTGCACATGGTTTAAAATCCTTAAATGCTGAAAAAATATCCTTTAGCTCTCTTATCTCAGCCACTAGGTCCCTTAATGGTGACGTATCAGCAGGGGGCGGGGTCAGGGACGAGGAAGCCTCAGGCAGAGCTGAAACCAGGGCAGCAGGGGATAGGGGTAGGGTCAGGAACACGGAAGCTGCAGGCGGAGCTGAAACCGGGGCGGCAGGGGCAGGGGCGTTCAGGGTCGCAGAAACCTCAGGTGGAGCTGAAACTGCAGCAGCAGGAGCTGGGGGCGGGGTCAGGAAAACGGAAGCTGCAGGCGGAGCTGAAACCGGGGAGGCAGGGGCCAGGGGGGTCAGTGAGGCAGAAACCTCAGGTGGAGCTGAAACCGGGGAGGCAGGGGCCGGGGGCGGGTTCAGGGACGCAGAAACCTCAGGCAGAGCTGAAACCGGGGCGGAAGGGGGCGGGGTCAGAGGAGGAGCATCCGAACAGGTGTGCCTGTCTGTGGGAATGGAATTCTTGGGTTTAGCCGCTGATCGCTTAGGAAGTCTAAGTCTTAAGCACATGTGATTTAACTCTTGTAACCTCAGCCTCAAGGTCACTTATCCTTATGGCATACCACGTTTTACATATCTTGAAAGTGGCGACCAAGTTAAAAAAATGCAAGGGGTATCGAAAATTAAACCGTTAATGACAGCGCAAATCTGTCCCGGGTCAAGAGATAATGACTGGGACACCTCCTCATAAAATGAGAAATTTCCCATGGTGGCGGGAAACACAGGGCCACAGAAGTGGGCGGGTGCCACTTACCTGTGTCTGGGCAGTTTCAGAGACCTCAGGCCAGGCATGGTGTGGGTACGGAACACGATGGGCGCCAGATGTTGTTGTGGTGGTTTGGTGTCAGGCTGCACTGCGGAGAAGAGAGCAGACGTCCAGAGCAAAGGGGTACACAAATCTTTATTATAGGATGGGGGGTTTGATTCAGAACACGTGGAGCCAGCAGGCAATGGCCGTCCCCACTATCTGACCATAGGGGGGAGAACAGGGAGCCAGACCTCAGAGAGGGAGA
This sequence comes from Erinaceus europaeus, assembly GCF_950295315.1. Lineage (NCBI taxonomy): Eukaryota > Metazoa > Chordata > Mammalia > Eulipotyphla > Erinaceidae > Erinaceus > Erinaceus europaeus. The sequence goes on along the minus strand of NW_026647130.1, from coordinate 580,943 downwards.
GCTGAGAGACCAGAGAGAGGGGGGGTGAGGGGGCTTTTTATTGGGCGACATCCAGGGGTGACGTATAGGGCCAGGATTGGTTGAAAGGGGGCACTCTAGGATTTCTCGGGGTGTAGAAAAACCTGGGGGAGGAGACTGCATCAGAATAACACATCAGCAACAATATATAAACAAATATGCAAATATATGGGGATGATCTAGGAGTATTTGAAAAAATAAAAAAATAATAAAAACCACAGGAAGACCATAGGTCGACAATTCTAAAAATGACAGATATATATGTATATTTATATATGTATATGGATGTACATCTTTATTATAAAGTCTGAGAGATACTGCCATGGATATGAGGAGACAGAATATGGTTGTGTCAGAGAGACTTACAAAGTTGAGGCTGCAGTAGCCTAGGTAAAATCACCAACAAAACAAGACAGAGCTCAGCAGTACTCTGGCAACTCTATTTGTATATCTGAGCCTGTCTATAAAATAAGGATATAAGTCAAATATTACTGAGTGCAGACAGAGTGAGTGAGAGCCTTTGAGAGTCAGAGACTGAGAAGGCGAGAAAAGAAATAGAGGAGTTGGAAATAGACCAAAAGTCAAAAACCCCCTAGACTGTGTTCATTCATGACAGGTTCAAACGTGGGTTGTAGACATTGTAAGGCAGCAGCTCTAATGTCCACAGACCCCAGACAACCCAAGCCTTCACCATATGTGTGTAGTATTTGCCCCAGGAAATGCATTGTGCGTCAAGAGTTCCCTTCAATTATAAGAGAAAATCTATCAAGCAGAAGTGACCCTCATGTGATACCTAAATAAATAAATAAATATGAAAATAATTGGGGATGATTTAGGAGGACTTGAAAAAATAAAAAATAATAAAAACAAAAACAACAAGAAGACCTGATTACAGCAAAAACATAGAAACCATCTGCTGAGAAACAGAGGGCTGCTTCAAAAATTCCCTAACACTTCAGGGTCCAAGGAAATTAACATTTCTGAAAAAAGAAAACAAACACATACGTATTGAAGCTTACACTAGAAAAAGGAGGGAAGTTCTGGGCTATGATAATTACAATAAGGATGCTGATAGAAACACGATTAGAAATGCTACTAGAAGCTTCTATTATTTATAATTCTATTGAATCCTGCTCCAACTATATGGCCAATTATTTCTGAAAAACTAGGCGGTTATAAATGTGTAATTCTGAATTAAGGTCAAATACATAGGTGAAAAATTCTAAAAATGACATATATATAAATATATATGTATATATATATATATATATATATATATATATATATATATATATATATATATATATATATGTATATCTTTATTATAAACTCTGAGTGATACTGGCATGGAAATGAGGAGACAGAATATGGCTTGTGTCAGAAAGACTTACAAACTGAGGCTCCAGTAGCCTAGGAGAAATCACCAACACATCAAACCAGAGCTTAGCAGTGCTCTGGTAACTCTCTTTGTATATCTGGGCCTGTCAGTAAAATAAGTATATAAGTATAATATAAATGAGTGAAGACAGAGTGTATGAGAGCATGTGAGAGTTAGAGACAGAGAAGGCGAGGAGAGAAATATATGAGTTGGAAAGAGACCAGAATTCAATAATCTCCTACACTGTGTTCATTGATGACAGGTTCAAACCTAGCTTGTAGAGATTGTAAGGCAGCAGCTGTCATGCCCACAGAACCCAGACAGCCCCAGCCTTCACCATATGCTGTACTACCATACCCGACATTAATGTGTGTGTGTGTGTGTGTGTGTCTCTGTCTGTCTGTGTGTATCTGTGTGTGCTCTGAGCTCAACTATAGTAGTCTCACAGCATGGGTGTCAAGGTAGCCAGCCTCACCTGCATCTTATGAACAGAGAACCTAGATGGTCAGGGCAAGCCAGCTAGCCCAGATTCTGGCTAAGCAAGAATGCATGTGCAAAGGGACTCTCATGTCTCACTCTCCTGAGTTCCCCATTCAATCCCATGCCTCACTATCATACAAACACTGCCAATGGGTAGCTTAGAATTCAGGGGCATGAGCCTGTCCAGTCATGTTTGGCTGCCTACTCAGCTTCCAGGCTCTCAGTCAACTGCTCAGGGCAGCAGATTATTAGCCTGGAAAGAACTCAGAGACAGCTGTGTTTCAACATAGATGGAAACTGTGTTTGACCAAACAATAGTGGATGAACCCGGCCCCTTACACCTACCATTTCGGTCCAGCTAAGGCAATTGCTGTTGTGGCCTCACAATCCCTGATCATGGTGTCCTGGTGTCCACTCATCACACTCAGAGAGATTCCCAGAAGTAGGCATGCATGAGTGTCCCATACAAAGTCGCTCTGCTTGCAGGAAGCACAAACTCCCCAGGCCCTTGCTATGGACAGACAAAAGAAAGATGGATGCCTCTACTGGCTGAATTCGGAGCTTCCAGTGGAGATCACAGCCCTGCACCACACCTGAGGGCCTGGCTGCTGCTAATAAATGCAATTGGAAACACTTGTTACCACTTGGGGCCTGAGGACATACTCAGGAATCCCTCCAGGAGCTAGCAGGCTGGCAGACCTCCTGACCCCGGGATAGGTGTGCTCCTAGTTGGGAGGGCCTTCAGTCCACAGGTGAGAATATTCCCTAGATACAAGAAAGAACTTAAGGTTTCAAAAGGATTTGAAACCCCATGAGGCACTTGGAAAAGACATTTCACAGCCATCAAAACACCCTCTTTCAGAACCCTGGAAGCTTCCGTTTTGCGTGGAAAATTTGGACACTGGTGTGGCCATCAGTACCACTGATCCTTTACATTTGGCCCAATACAGGGAAAGCACAATGTGTGTGCCAGGGGGATAGAGTTTCACTTCTCTTGACCTGGGCTCTCCTGGAATAAGGACAAGGATGCAGTGCTGGAAATTGAGGAGGGCTGCATTAAGTCTGAGTGCCAGCCACAGGGCCCTGGAGTATGGGAGTCAAGCACTGAGGGCCTGGACAGCTGCAGCTGCAGATAGACATATGCCTGTTACCTGCAGCAGGAACACTGTCTCCTTAGTTCCCGTCTGTACTACGCCATATGCAGGAGACTAAATAATCCAAAGGGCAAAGAAAGGAAAATTTCAACACCAGAAAGACCGAGTTCACGATGCATGCACTGACTTCCACGATGGGTACAGGGAAGAAGGCACGCAGAGACAGTCAGAGAGACAGAATGACAGTGACTGAAAAGGACAGAAATTCTGGTCCTAGTTTGATCAGTGCCAGAGCACTGAAGACAAACCCTCCATGCCCATGCATACTTCTTACAAGTGGCATTGCTATTTTATGTTTGTGAGGAAAGGTTACACTTAGAACATCTAAGTGGTCTTATCCCATTCTGAGAAGCAACACTTGGCCTGCAGCCCACTCTCTGAAACTGCCCTTGCCTCTCCAAATTGGAAGTAATTTTAGTGATGCTCCAGCCAAGATGTAGGCTGGCGTATTGCATCTCCCTGGTCCAGCCTCAGCCTGTCCTGTGTGCAGGGAACTGAACTATGTCTATTTCTTCTTTGATTTACAGTTTTGGGATAGGATCTGTGGACAAACAGAGCAAGAGGGAAGTAGATGATTTGGCAGCTGTAGTTACTGCTGAGAGAGATTTGTAGAGTGACAAGAGGTATACGAATGGCTATATGAGATATCTCTCATGACTGTGGTTCAGAAGGGCCAGGAGTATCCACATTACTACCCTAATCCAGAGCTGTGGAGGTCTCTAGCTAAAATATATTTTCAGACCTCTACATGTTACATATATACATACATATATGTATATATATATATATATATATATATATATATATATATATATATATAGAGAGAGAGAGAGAGAGAGGGAGGGAGAGAGAGAGAGAAAGACACTGATGTAGTCATTTTCTACAATGGATGCGATATGACATTCAGACAATTGATTGCTAAAACCTGGAGAAAAACTGTGCATCAGGAAAAGAATTGTCCAAAGGAGTAAAATCTCCAAATCATTAGCTATATGCAGCTCCAACGGGACCTAGCGAAAAAGGATCGAGAAGGAACTCATCCAGGAGACTCTCCACATGGACAGGAACCACAAGTTTCCTAGTCTGGCAACACACACAGGGCAGCTGCTAATTCCCAGTGCAAGCCTCAGGGCAAAAACCTCTCCCTCTTCAGTGTCTTCACATCTGAAAAGAAAAACGTGTCCAAGGGCCAAGGAGAGCTACAATGGTGTCAATATTGAGTGGTAAATCACAATGTGCCAAGTGTTTTGCACAAATTCAACTGTGCCACAGTGACTCTGTTGTTCTCTCTCTCCCTACGACACACATACACACACACAAACAAACATAAACACACACTCTCACAGCCATGCACGCACACATCCACAGAGGCACAGGCACAAACGGAGTTATACACATGGGTACTTGACAGATTCTGCAAGGCAGAGCTCTGGGCTGAACCCTGATTCGGACTTCTTGGAAGCACGCCCAGCCTTTTAAGGCCAGCTCTGAGCTCCCATTGGTGGGCTTCCTTCAGAAGGCTGCTCTCTTTGTCCCGCCCTCGCAACTTCTCCTCTGTTCTCATTGGTCAGCTCTTGGTTCACGCCCCTGCGGGTGATGTTCTTCTTCTCTAATTGGCCAGCTGTCTCTATGAATACACACTGGGCCCTCCCCTCAGGCTCAGAGGGCACGGTCTCTTAGACCCGCCCCCGGGGACTGTCTGCCGTCCTCTGAAGGCCCTGTTTCTGCCAACACGACCCACATAGCTCCTGTTTGGACCCGTCCTTAGGACACTGCCTGCTTGAGCTAGGCTGGCCATGCTCTTGGGGCACACCCAGATCACTGTCTCCACTCTTGTAGCCCAGTGCCTCAGGGCACTTGTCCCATGGAGCCTTAGTCCCGCACTGCTGCTGCCCTCTTGTGGGCACCCAGCAGAATGCAGCTGAGCACAGGGATTCACAAGCTCCCAGTAGAGTCATCCCAGACAAAGAGAGAAACCCCTTCCACTTGCCAAGCCAAATGGGGCATCCCCCCACCCCACAGGAAAGAACAGATGTCTAGGGCCCTCTACGTCAATTTCAACCTTGCTGTCCATGGGCCACAAATCCCAGAGTTCACCTCATTCCACAGAATCACTACACTCAAATATGGGCTTTGCTGCCACCTTGTGGACACACAGCAGAATGCAGCTGAGCTCCTCCATGCCACACCTCTTTGAGTCTACACAGAAAATTACACACAGCATGGGAATAGTAAAAGAAAGAACCCATCTGAGGACCACCTGGGCGAATGTACAACAGTGTCCAGAATATCCAATGTGCCATTCATATTTGAAAAACCACTTGTGCAGTGGAAACTTTTTTGTCATAGCACATCCCAGTTCCTAAGAATCTGCATCAGGAATAAAGAAACAACAGTGCTAATCATAACTGAAACACACTATGTACACTTACACACACACACACACACACCCTCCCACAGAGACGCCCACACTTTTCCCTGAAATAACGTGGATTGGGGTTGCTGTTTTGCACTCAAGTAAAAGGTCAAAGTTTCATGGGTGGAGGGGAGAAGTGTTAAGTTTCTGGCATATGAAGGTGAGAAGTGCCTAGAGCAGATCTATAGTTACATGGACAATGAAGGAAGCATGGGTTGGAGGCACAGCTGTTGGAGATGCCAGGGAACTATGTGGAAGCCCAGGACCCCGTATTGAGCCCCTGGTCACCACTTACCCAGCTCGGGAAAAGCTGGGCTAGTGGCAAATCAGAACTGCAGCTGTTTCTCTGTCTCTCTTCATGCTTGGGCACTGCTCTCTCAATTTATGACTGTTTCCTTCTATTCAGTAAGAAAGTTACAAATGATGTACAGAAATACAGGGAAAGTGGGAAAATTACCCCCGTGCCCACTATTACATGTAACTGTTGATGGTAAACCATTCATCCCCCAAGAAAGAACAGAATAAATATTTGTGAGGTTAAAAACATTGTAGATTAAATTGTGAACATTCTTTAGAGCCATGCAATACTAATCCATTGTGCACTGGATGTCACTGTCAAAAACAGTGCAGTAGTAGTTGTAGTAGTGTGTAGTATCTGCAAAAGGAAATATATTGTGTGTCAAAAGTTCCCTTCAATTATAAGAGAAAATCTATCAGGCAGAAGAAATTACCAGTCATGTGATATGGGACTAAATAAATAAATAAATATGCAAATGAATGGGGATGATCCAGAAGGATTTGAAAAAAATAAAAACAAAAACCACAGGAAGACCTGATTACAGCAGACATATAGAAAATGTCGGCTGAGAAACAGATGGCTGCTTCAAAACTTCCCTGACACTTCAGGGTCCAGGAAATTAAGAATTCCCGAGAATGAACAGAAAGGCATATGTATTGAAGCTTACACTAGAAAATGGAGGCAAGTTCTGTGCTATGATAATTACAATGAGGATACTGATAGAAAGGCTATTGGAAATGCTCCTGGAAGGCTTATAATTTATAATTGTAGTGAATCCTGCTCCAACTATGTGTCCAATTATTTATGAATAAGGAGGCTGTTATAAATGTGGTAATTCAGCATTAAGATCAAATAAAAAGGTCAACAATTCTAAAAATGACTGATATATATATATATGTATATATATGTACATATATGTATGTGTATCTTTATTGTAAAGTCTGAGGAATACTGGCATGGCTATGAGGAAACAGAGTATGGATTGTGCCAGAGAGACCTACAAAGCTGAGGCTCCAGAAACCTAGGTGAAATCGCCAACAAAACAAGCCAGAGATCAGCAGTGTCCTGGTGATTTCCTTTGTATATCTGGGCCTGTCAGTAAAATATTGTATAAGTAAAATATTACTGAGTGCCGACAGAGTGAGTGAGAGCCTGTGAGAGTCAGAGACAGAGAAGGCAAGAAGAGAAGTAGAAGAGTTGGAAAGAGACCAGAAGTCAAAAACCTCCCACACTGTGTTCACACATGAAAGGTTCAAACCTGGGTTGTAGAGATTGTAAGGCAGAAGTCTCAAGTCCACAGAATCCAGACCACCCCAGCCTTCACCATATGTGTGTAGTATTTACCAGAGGAAATGTATTGTGAGTGCAAACTTCCCTTCAATTATAAGAGAAAAATCTATCAAGCAGAAGAAACGACCCCTCATGTAACATAGGACTAAATAAATAAATAAATATGCAAATAAATGGGGATGATCTAGGAGGATTTGAAAAAATGAAAAATAAAAACAAAAAGCACAAGAAGACCTGATTACAGCAGATAATGAAAACCATTTGCTGAGAAACAGAGGGCTGCTTCAAAAATTCTGAGACACTTCAGAATCCAGGGAAATTAAGATTTCAGGAGAATGAGAAGAAACTTATATGTACTGAAGCTTACACTAGAGAAAGGAGGCAAGTTCTGTACTATGATAATTACAATAAGGATGCTGATAGAAATGCTATTAGAAATGCTACTGGAAGGTTCTATTATTTATAATTGTATTGAATCCTGTTCCAACTATGTGGCCAATTATTAGTGAAAAAGGGAGCTGTTATAAATGTGTTAATTCTGATAAAGATCAATTACATAGGTCGACAATTCTAAAAATAACAAATATAGATGTATATGTATATATATGTATATATATATGGATGTATATGTTTATTATAAAGTCTGAGAGATACTGCCATGGATATGAGGATACAGTATATGGCTTGTGTCAGAGAGACTTACAAAGCTGTGGCTCCAGTAGCCTAGGTGATATCACCATCACAACAAGCCAGAGCTCAGCAGTGCTCTGGTAAATCTCTTTGTATATATGGGCTTGTCGGTAAAATAAGTATATAAATAAAATATCAAAGAGTGAAGACAGAGTATGTGAGAGCCTGTGAGAGTTAGAGACAGAGAAGGCGAGAAGAGAAATAGATGTGTTGGAAACTGACCAGAAGTCAAAAACCTCCTAGACTGTGTTCATTGATGAAAGTTTCAAACCTGGCTTGTAGATATTGTAAGGCAGCAGCTCTCATGCCCACATAACCCAGACAGCCCCAGCCTTCACCATATGCTGTACTACCAGACCTGACAATAATGTGTGTGTGTGTGTGTGTCTGTCTGTGTGTGTTTGTGTGTGCTCAGAGCTCACCTATAGTAGTCTCAGAGCATGGGTCTCAAGGTAGCCAGCCTCACCTGCAACTTATGTACAAAGAACTTAGCTGGACAGGGTAAGCTAGCTAGCCCACATTCTGGCTAAGCAAGAATGCATATCCAAAGGGATTCTCATGTCTCCCTCTCCTGAGTTCCCGATTCAATCCCAGGCCTCACTATCATCCAAACACTGCCAATGGGGTAAGCTGGGGCACCCCTCAGAATACAGGGGCATGAGTCTGTCCAGTCACGTTTGGCTGCCTAATCAGCCTCCTGAATCTCAGTCCACTGATCAGGGGAGCAGATAACAAGACCAGAAAGAAACCAGATAGAGCTGTTTCAACATAGATGGGAACTGTGTATGTCAAAACAATAGTGGATGAACCCGGCCCCTTAAACCTACCCTTTAGGTCCGGCTAAGGCAATTCCTCCTGTGGCCTCACAATCCCTGATCATGGTGCCTGGTGTCCACACATCACACTCAGAGAGATTCCCAGATAGGCATGCATGAGTGTCCCATACAAAGTAGCTCTACTTGCAGGAAGCACAAACTCCAGGGCCCTTGCTATGGAGAGACAAAAGGAAGATGGATGCCTCCATTGGCTGAATTCAGAGCTTCCAGTGGAGATCATAGCCCCGCCCCTCACCTGAGGGCCTGGCTGCTGCTAATAAAGGCAATTGGAAACACCTGTTACCACTTGGGTCCTGAGGACATACTCAGGAATCCCTCCAGGAGCTAGCAGGCTGGCAGACCTCCTGACCCCGGGATAGCTGTACTCCTAGGTGTAGGTCCTTCGGGCCAGAGGTGAGAGTATTCCCTATATACAATGAACTTCAGGTTTCAAAAGGATTTGAAACCCCAGGAGGCACTTGGAAAAGACATTTCTCAGTCATCAAAACACCCTCTTTCTGAACGCTGGAAGTTTCCATTTTGCTTGGAAATCTGGACAATGGTGTGGCCATCAGTACCACAGATCCTTTATATTTGGCCCAATAGAGGGAAAGCACAATGTGTGTGCCAGGGAGATAGAGTTTCACGTCTCTTGACCTGGGCTCTCATGGAATAAGGACAAGGATGCAGTGCATGAAATTGAGGAGGGCTGCATTAAGGCTGAGTGTCAGCCACAGGGCCCTGGAGAATTGGAGTCAAGCACAGAGGGCCTGGACAGCTGCAGCTGCAGATGGACATATGTCTGTTACCTGCAGCAGGAACGCTGTCTCCTCAGTTACCCTCTGTACTACTCCATATGCACGAGACTAAGTAATCCAAAGGGCAAAGAAAGGAAAATTTCAACACCAGGAAGACCGAGTTCATGATGCATGCACTGAATTCCAGGAAGGGTCCATAGAAGAAGGCACAGAGACAGTCAGAGAGACAGAATGACAGTGACTGAAAAGGACAGAAAATCTGGCCCTGTGTTGATCAGTGACAGAGCACTGAAGACAAACCCTCCATCCCAATGCATACTTCTTACAAGTGGCATTGTTATTTTATGTTAGTGAGGAAAGGTTACACTTAGAACATCTAGGTCTTATCCCACTCAGAGAAGCAACACTCGGCCTGCAGCCCACTCTCCAAAACTGCCCTTGCCTCTCCAAATTGGAAGTAGTCTGCAGGCTTGCGTATCTCATCTCCCTGGTCCAGCCTCAGCCTGTCCTGTGTGCAGGGAACTGCACTATGTCTATTTCTTCTTTGATTTACAGTTTTGGTATAGGACTCGGTGGACAAAAAGAGCAAGAGGGAAGTAGATGATTTGGCAGCTGTAGTTTGTACTGAGACAGATTTGTAGAGTGACAAGAGGAAAACAAATGGCTCTGTGAGAGAAAGAGAGAGAGAGAGACACTGATGTAGTCATTTTCTACAATGGATGTGATATGACATTAAGACAATTGATTGATCAAACCTGGAGAGAAACTGTGCATCAGGAAAAGAATTGTCCAAAGGAGTAAAATCTCCAAATCATTAGCTATATGCAGCGACAATGGGACCTATCGAAAAAGGCTCTAGAAGGAACTCATTCAGGAGACTCTCCACATGGACAGGCACCACAAGTTTCCTAGTCTTGCAACACACACAGGGCATCTGCTAGTTCCCAGTGCAAGCCTCAGGGCAAAAACCTCTCCCTCTTCAGTGTCTTTACATCTGAAAATAAGAAAAGTGACCAAGGGCCAAGGAGAGCCACAATGGTGTCAATATTGAGCTGTAAATCAGAATGTGCCAAGTGTTTTGTACAAAATCACCTGTGCCACAGTGATTCGGTTGTTCTCTCTCTCTCTCTCTCCCTCCCTCACACACACACAAACACACACAAACACACACTCTCACACTTACACACACGCACACATCCACAGAGGCACAGGCACAAACGGAGTTATACACATGCACACTGGACAGCTTCTGCAAGGCAAGGCCCTGGGCTGAACCCTGCGTCGCACTTCCTGGAAGCACGCCCAGCCTTTTAAGGCCATCTATGAGCTCCCATTGTCTGGCTTAATTCAAATGGCCCGCAGACAGGGGCAACCAGCTCCCTTCACCCCCACTCCATTTGCTCCATGGTTGTCAAGAGTCTTTTTTTCATGCTGTAGGGGAGGGAGTTGAGACAGTCCAATGTCCTGGGGATCAAGAACTGCAAACAGTCCATCTACAATGTAACATTTGGGTCTCAGGCCGCCCAATTCCTAGTGCGCTGTGCTGACCTTAGAATGGCAAAAACACCCCATTTGAGCGTGAGATCTGGCTGGGCTAGTGGCTCTTTCTGTGGACTAGGAGACAGACAGACAGAGTTTTCAGGTTCAAAACCTGTACTTCCCAGAAGATGGTCATTCGCTACGGTTAAAAAAAAAAGAGCTTTTTATTTATTTTTCCCCTGCCTGGGTAACCTGTCTGCTGCCTGTTTCTCAGTGAAAAAAGGGAAAAACCATTTTGGAGGGAAAAGGACCAAAATGCAGGCAGGTGGACTCCATGGAGGGTGGATGGGGGAGTTGCTCTGCCCTGGCACTTGAGCCCCAGCTGCTCTTCCAGTTCCTCTCTGATACCAGAGATCTCCGTGTGTCGTGTCATGACACTGTCTCCAGGACTGATCCTCAGGATAATGAGGATTCAAAACGAGGCAGGTGATACTGCCTTCAAAAGTAAATCCAGGGAGGTTTGGCGGTATGTCAGAGGGTTAAGGGCTTGTGGCGCTCACGAAAAGAGGGGACAGGTGGAAGGGTCTGGGGTGTGGCGCCCAGACCCCCACCTGCAGGGGAGTCGCTTTACAGGGGGTGAAGCAGGTCTTTAGGGGCTCTATGTTTCTCTCCCACTCTGAATTTCCCCTGCTCTCTCCTTTTCTCTCTGTCCGATGCAAGTGTCAGTAAGAACAACAACAGCAACAATAACCACCACAGTGACCAAGCAACAAGGGCAGCGAAAGGGGAACAAATGGAGTGCAGGAGCTGTGGATTATTCGTGGCACAGGCACTGAGCTGTGGCAATAACCCCTTGAGGCAATCAATCAATGAATGAATAAGTAATACAGGTAACAGAGATGTAGATGTCCCTGTGTGTTTCCACTGAGTTAATGTCAATGCATTTTATTTATTTCTTCATTTATTTATTAACTTGCCACGAAAAATTCTATTCCTTGCTAAAAACAGTGTCCCATCAAGGGTACCAGGTGGTGCCACACCCAGTTAAGCACTCATGTTACAATGCAGGAGGACTGGGCTTCAACCCTGGTCCCCTCCTGCCGGGGGAAATCTTTACAGGTGGTGCAGAAGTGCTGCAGGTGACTCTCTCTGTGTCTCAAACTCTCTATCCCTCCCTTCCCTCTCAATTCCTGTCTATTTATTCCAATAAGTAATCAAGAAAATGGAAAGTGAAAAAAGAGAAAGGAAAATGAAATATTCCAGTTCTTCAAAGGGGCTACTCAGGACAATGCTTTCCTTGTTAAGATCCTCACAGCATACCATATGCAGAAAGGCAATGATGCCATGTATTTTTAACCCAGTTTTTATATTTATTTATTCATTTAGGTGGTTATTCATTTTTGTTACTGATGAATTCATGTTTTCCATTTGACATAGACTAGGTCTCTGACACCAGTGGTATCAAGTACCCCTAGATGGTACTCTGCCTCTACAAAACCAATCCTTTGACCTGTCCATCCATCCATCCACCCATCCAGCTTTCCATCCAGCTATCCATCCATCCATCCATCCATCCATCCATCCATCCACAAGTCAACCAAGCTAAGTACAAAAGGAGATCTCTCCTTGAATGATGAAGACGAACAACGATGCATAGGTAGGTTGCAAAGGGGCCAGTTCAGCTGAATAGGGCAAAGGGGCAGAACCAGGGAATGTGTTGGGGGTTTTGGGTGTGGTTGGGGTGAGCCGGAGACCCTGTGTTCTGGGTCACGTCAGGGGCAGGGAGGGGGTGGAAGGGGTTGTGAACAGCTGTCACTGGAGAACCATCACAAGTGCTGGAGCTGTTGAGCAGGGCACCCGGAAGAGAGGACAGACAAAGGAGAGAAGCAAAGTGCAGAGGACAGGAGAGGGGAGTGGATGGTGATGAGAGGAGAGGGCAGGAGAGGACAGGAGTGGAGGGGACCTGAGAAACCTACCTGGACGAAGGCAGCATACAGACATCCAGGAAGGCATGCAGGTATGCAGGCAGCTCTGGCCTGGGCTCCCTGTATCCCGGGCACACCTCCACCTGTCTTCTCTTGGCTGCTAGAGGTCCCTGAGGTCCCTCGTCAGTCAGCACTGGCTTCCCATCCTTCCGTCCCTCTGTGCCAGGGCCCAGGCATCTGGGCGCTGCTGGATGACCTAGTGGCAGGGCCGTTGGGCTGACCAGTGCCAGTGTGGCCAGCACAGAATTCCAGGGGCTAGGACATCACAGAGGGCTCCTGTGGTTGCTAGGCCACGGGGACCCCGCCCATCCAGTTGACCAGCAGCCATGACCCCCACCCTGAACTTGACCGGAGGGGTGGTGGCCAGCCACCAGAGCCAGAGCCCCAGGCCAAATCAGGTGCAGGTCGGCCGGGCCAAGGGGCTATGTGCAGATTGGTGTGTGTCTGGGCAAGGGGCTGGCATCTGACAGCCCAGGGCTGGGGACCAAGTTCCGCCAGGCCCCTGTCCCACCATGTGCACTGACACACAGTCTTGCTGACTGACTGACAGTCCCCGCCCCAAAGATACCCACACCAGGTCCATGGGTGCCCTGAGCTTCCCCTGAGGGTTGGTGGGTGCCTGTCTGGACACATGCCTCCGTAATGGAGGCCTCTGTTAATCCCGTTGCCTACTGACAGCTGCCCTCCTGCCCCTCCTCCTCCTCCTCCTCCTCCTCCTCTTCTTCCTCCTCCTCCTCCTCTTACTCCTCCTCCTCCTGCTCCTCCTCCTCCTCTTCCTCATCCTCAGAGGGACTCACTCAGGGCCCTTTGCCTAGGCAAGCCAGGGCTGCTGCTCTGGAGGATGTAGCTTCTATCCAGTGGTTGGGTGCAGGAATCTGTTCCTGTCAGTCCCTGGTTCCTGGGAACTTCCATACCTCCAGCTCCCCCAACTCTATAGTCCAGACCCCTCCTCAAGGATGCCCCCTTTCCCCTTGCCCTCTGTCCCCCAGCTCCCCAACTAACATCTACTGTGTGCCTCCCTGCGCTACTTTACTTCCACCCTGCTTCTGCCCTACAGCCCTGGGGACCCAGGGCCAGCCCAGCTGCCATCTCACCATCCAGCAGGGGGACCTGCCCTAACCCCCTGCCACCACACCCAAACACAGCCCTGCACACACTCACGGGCTCCGCTGCCTGCAGCCTGCCTCTCAAACAGTCTCCTTCTGCCCCCTAGCCCCCTTACAGCCTCTGCCACGGCCCCCCACAGACATCTGGGCTTGAGCAGTCCAGACATGCAACCAGATCCGCTCGCCCCCACTCCATTTGCTCCAAGGTTGTCAAGAGACTTTTTTCATGCTGTTGGGAAGGGAGTTGAGACAGTCCAATGTTCTGGGGAGCAAGAACTGCAAACAGTCCATCTACAATGTAATATTTGGGTCTCAGGTCTCCCAGTCCCTAGTGCGCTGTGCAGACCTTTGACTGGCAAAAACACCCCATCTGAGCGTGAGATCTGGCTGGGCTAGTGGCTCTTTCTGTTGACTAGGAGACAGACAGACAGAGTTTTCAGGTTCAAAACTTGTACTTCCCTGAAGATGGTCATTCGCTATGGTTAAAAAAAAAAAAGAGCTTTTTATTCATTTTTTCCCCTGCCTGGGTAACCTGTCTGCTGCCTGTTTCTCAGTGAAAAAAGGGAAAAACCTATTTTGGAGAGAAAAGGACCAAAATGCAGGCAGGTGGACTCCGTGGAGGGTGGATGGAGAGTTGCTCTGCCCTGGCACTAGAGCCCCAGCTGCTGTTCCAGGTGCTCTCTGAAACCAGAGATCTCCGTGTGTCGTGTCATGACACTGTCTCCAGGAGTGATCCTCAGGATAATGAGGATTCAAAATAAGGCAGGTCATATTGCCTTAAAAAGTAAATGCAGGGAGGTTTGGCGGTATGTCAGAGGGTTAAGGGCTTGTGGCGCTCACGAAAAGAGGGGACAGGTGGAAGGGTCTGGGATGTGGAACCCAGACCCCCACCTGCAGTTGAGTGGCTTTACAGGGGTGAAGCAGGTCTTAAGGGGCTCTATGTTTCTCTCCCACTCTGTATTTCCCCTGCTCTCTCCTTTTCTCTCTGTCCGATGCAAGTGTCAGTAAGAACAACAACAGCAACAATAACCAACACAGTGACAAAGCAACAAGGGCAGCGAAAGGGGAACAAATGGAGTCCAGGAGCTGTGCATTATTTGTGGCACAGGCACTGAGCTGTGGCAATAACCCCTTGAGGCAATCAATCAATCAATGAATAAGTAATACAGGTAACAGAGATATGTATGTCCCTGTGTGTTTCCACTGAATTAATGTCAATGCACTTTTATTTATTTCTTCATTTATTTATTTATTTATTTATTTATTTATTTATTTATTTATTTATTTATTTATTACCTGGTCACGAGAATTTCTATTCCTTGCTAAAAACAGTGTCCCATTAAGGGTACCAGGTGGTGCCACACCCAGTTAAGCACTCATGTTACAATGCAGGAGGACTGGGCTTCAAGACCCTGGTCCCCACGTGCCGGGGGAAATCTTTACAAGTGGTGCAGAAGTGCTGCAAGTGTCTCTCTCTGTGTCTCAAAATATCTATCCCTCCCTTCCCTCTCAATTCCTGTCTTTTTATTCCAATAAATAATCAAGAAAATGGAAAGTCAAAAAAGAAAAAGGAAAATGAAATATTCCACTACTTCAAAGGGGCTACTCCGGACTATGCTTTCCTTGTTAAGATCATCACAGCATACCATATGCAGAAAGGCAAAGACGTCATGTATTTTTTAACCCAGTTTTTATATTTATTTATTTATTTATTTATTTAGGTGGTTATTCATTTTTGTTATTGATTATTTCATGTTTTCCATTTGACATAGACTGGGCTCAGACACCAACGGTCTCAAGTACCCCTAGATGGTACTCTGCCTCTACAACCAATCCATTGACCTGTCCATCCATCCACCAATCCAGCTATCAATCCAGCTATCCATCCATCCATCCATCCGTCCATCCACCCATCCATCCATCCACCAGTCAACCAAGCTAAGTACAAAAGGAGATCTCCCCTTGAATGGTGAAGACACACAACGATGCATAGGTAGGTTGCAAAGGGGCCAGTTTGGCTGAATAGGGCAGAGGGGCTGAACCAGCGAATGTGTTGGGGGGTGTGTGTGTGGGTGGGTGAGCCGGAGACCCTGTGAGCTGTGTCAGGGGCAGGGAGGGGGTGGAAGGGGTTGCGAACTGCTGTCACTGGAGAACCATCACAAGTGCTGGAGCTGGTGAGCAGGGCACCTGGAAGAGAGGACAGACAAAGTAGAGAAGCAGAGTGCGGAGGAGAGGAGAGGGGAGAGGATGGAGAGGACAGGAGAGGACAGGAGAGGACAGGATTGGAGGGGACCTGAGAAACCTATCTGGACAAAGGCAGCATACAGACATCCAGGAAGGCAGGCAGACATGCAGGCAGCTCTGGCCTGGGCTCCCTGGATCCCGGGCACACCTCCACCTGTCTTCTCTTGGCTGCCAGAGGTCCCTGAGGTCCCTCGTCGATCAGCACTGTCTTCCCATCCTTCCGTCCCTCTGTGCCAGAGCCCAGGTGTCTGGGCACTGCTGGTTGACCTAGTGGCAGGGCCATTGGACTGCCCCGTGCCAGTGTGGCCAGCACAGAATGCCAGGGGCTAGGACATCACAGAGGGCTCCTGTGGTTGCTAGGCCACGGGGACCCCGCACATCCAGTTGACCAGCAGCCATGACCCCCACCCTGAACTTGACCTGAGGGTGGTGGAGAGCCACCAGAGCCAGAGCCCCTGGCCAAATCAGGTGCTGGTCGGCCCGGCCAAGGGGCTATGGGTAGATTGGTGTTTGTCTGGGCAAGGGGCTGGCATTTGAAAGCCCAGGGCTGGGGACCAAGATCCGTCAGGACCCTGTCCCACCATGTGCACTGACACACAGTCTTGCTGACTGACTGATAGTCCCGCCCCAGAGATACCCACACCAGGTCCATGGGTGCCCTGAGCTTCCCCTGAGGTTTGCTGGGTGCCTGCCTGGACACATGCCTCCGTAATGGAGGCCTCAATTAATCCCTTGCCTACTGACAGCTGCCCACCTACCCCTCCTCCTCCTCCTCCTCCTCCTTCTCCTACTCCTCCTACTCCACCTCCTCCTCCAATTCCTCATCCTCAGAGGGACTCACTCAGGGCCCTTGGCCTACGCATGCCAGGGCTGGTGCTCTGGCTGATGCAGCTTCTATCCAGTGGGTGGGTGCAGGAATCTGTTCCTGTCAGTCCCTGATTCCTGGGACCTTCCATGCCTCCAGCTCCCCCCACTCTCTAGTCCAGACCCATCCTCAAGGATGTGCCCTTTCCCCTTGCCCTCCATCCCCCAGCTCCCCAACTAACATCTACTGTGTGCCTCCCTGCGCTACTTTACTGCCACCCTGCTTCTGCCCTTCAGCCCTGTGGGCCCAGGGACAATCCAGCTGCCATCTCACCATCCAGTAGGGGGACCTGCCCAAACCCCCTGCCACCACACCCAAAAACACAGCCCTGAACACACTCATAGGCTCCCCTGCCTGCAGCCTGCCTCTCAAACAGTCTCCTTCTGCCCCCTAGCCCCCTTACAGCCTCTGCCACGGGCCCCCACAGACACCTGGGCATGAGCAGCGCAGATATGCAAACAGCTCCCCTTACCCCCACTCCATTTGCTCCAAGGTTGTCAAGAGACATTTTTTCATGCTGTAGGGGAAGGAGTAGAGACAGTCTAATGTCCTGGGGAGCAAGAACTGCAAACAGTCCATCTACAATGTAACATTGGGATCTCAGGCCGCCCAACCCTAGTGCGCTGTGCAGACCTTTGACTGGCAAAAACACCCCATCTGAGCGTGAGATCTGGCTGGGCTAGTGGCTCTTTCTGTGGACTAGGAGACAGACAGACAGAGTTTTCATGTTCAAAACCTGTACTTCCCAGAAGATGGTCATTTACTTCGGTTAAAAAGAAAAAAAAAAAAGGCTTTTTATTTTTTTCCCCCTGCCTGGGTAACCTGTCTGCTTCCTGTTTCTCAGTGAAAAAAGAGAAAAACCTATTTTGGAGGGAAAAGGACCAAAATGCAGGCAGGTGGACTCCGTGGAGGGTGGATGGGGAGTTGCTCCTGCCCTAGCACTAGAGCCCCAGCTGCTGTTCCAGATGCTCTCTGATACCAGAGATCTCCGTGTGCCGTGTCATGACACTGTCTCCAGGACTGACCCTCAGGATAATGAGGATTCAAAATGAGGCAGGTCATATTGCCTTCAAAAGTAAATCCAGGGAGGTTTGGCAGTATGTCAGAGGGTTAAGGGCTTGTGGCGCTCACGAAAAGAGGGGACAGGTGGAAGGATCCGGGGTCTGGCCCCCAGACAGCCACCTGCAGGGGCATCGCTTTACAGGGGGTGAAGCAGGTCTTTAGGAGCTCTATCTTTGCTCAAACATTGGCAGTGTTTGGATGATAGTGAGGCATGGTATTGAATCGGGAACTCAGGAGAGGGAGACATGAGGGTCGCTTTGCATTTGCATTCTTGCTTAGCCAAAATCTGGGCTTGCTGGCTTGCCCTGACCAGCTAGGTTCTCGGTACATAAGTTGCAGTTGAGGCTGGCTACCTGGCCACCCATGTTCTGAGACTACTCTAGGTGAGCTCTGAGCACACACAGACACAGACACACACACACATTACTGTCAGGTCTGGTAGTACAGCATATGCTGAAGTCTGGGGCTGTCTGGGGTCTGTGGGCATGAGAGCTGCTGCCTTACAATCTCTACAAGCCCGGATTGAATCTGTCATCAATGAACACAGTGTAGGAGGTTTTTGAATTCTTATCTCTTTCCAGCAGAAGTGGCTGGTGGGTCGGCCTTCCAGAGGCTGCCCAATGAGCGTGCTCAGGGCCGTGTGGGCTGTGCTCAAGGTTGATGGCCAATCACTGTCTAGGCGCCTTGACATTCCTGGGCATGTCTTAGCACACTGGCCAATGATATTGTTGGCAGGGGTTCTGGGCATGGCCTAGGCCTCTGGCATATCAGAACATGGCTGGTGCGCTGTCTGCGGGCCTTCTTAAGTAAGCTCGACAAGGGGAGCTCAGAGCTGGCCTTAAAAGGCTGGGCCTGCTTCCAGGAAGTGCGAAGCAGGGTTCAGCCCAGGGCCCTGCCTTGCAGAAGCTGTACAGTGTGCATGTGTATAACTCCATTTGTGCCTGTGCCTCTGTTGATGTGTGCGTATGTGTAACTGTGAGAGTGTGTGTTTGTGTGTGTTTGTGTATGTGTGTGTGTGTGTGTGTGTGTGTGTGAGGGAGAGAGAGAGAGAACAACAGAATCACTGTGGCACAGGTGATTTTGTGCAAAACACTTGGCACATTCTGATTTACCGCTCAATACTGACACCATTGTAGCTCTCCTTGGCCCTTGGTCACTTTTCTTCCTTTCAGATGTAAAGACACTGAAGAGGGAGAGGTATTTGCCCTGAGGCTTGCACAAGGAACTAGCATCTGCCCTGTGTGTGTTGCCAGGCTAGGAAACTTGTGGTCTGTCCATGTGGAGAGTCTCCTGGATGAGTTCCTTCTGGAGCATTTTTTGCTAGGTCCCGTTGGAGCTGCATATAGCTAATGATTTGGAGATTTTACTCCTTTGGACAATTCTTTTCATGATGCACAGTCTCTCTCCATGTTTTAGCAATCAATTGTCTGAATGTCATATTGCATCCATTGTAGAAAATGACTACATCAATGTCTTGCGCCCTCTCTATCTCTCTCTCTCTCTCTCTCTCTCTCTCTCTCTATATATATATATATATATATATATATATATATATATATATATATATATATATATGTAACTTGTAGAGGTCTGAAAATATATTTTCGCTAGAGACCTGCACAGCTCTGGATTAAGGTAGTAATGTGGATACACCTGGTACTTCTGAGCCACAGTCATGAGAGACATCTCACAGAGCCATTTGTTTACCTCTTGTCACTCTACAAATCTCTCTCAGCACAAACAACAGCTGCCAAATCATCTACTTCCCTGTTTTTTTTTCCCACGGAGTCCTATCCCAGAACTGTAAATCAATGAAGAAAAAGACATAGTGCAGTTCCCTGCACACAGGACAAGCTGAGGCAGGACCAGGGTGATGAATACGCCAGCCTGCATCTTGGCTGGAGCATCACTAAAACTACTTCCAATTTGGAGAGGCAAGGGCAGTTTTGGAGAGTGGGCTGCTGGCCATGTGTTCCTTCTTAGAGTGGGCTAAGACCTAGATGTTCTAAGTGTAACCTTTCAACACAAACATAAAATAACAATGCCACTTGTAAGAAGTATGCATGGGCATGGAGGGTTTGTCTTCAGTGCTCTGGCACTGATCAACACAGGGCCAAATTTTCTGTCCTTTTCCGTCAGTGTCATTCTGTCTCTCTGTCTCTGCATGCCTTCTTACCTGGGCCCTTCTTGGAAGTCAGTGCATGCATCGTGAACTCGGACTTCCTGGTGTTGAAATTTTGCTTTCTTTGCCCTTTGGATTACTTAATCTCGTGCATATTGTGTAGTACAGAGGGGAACTGAGGAAACAGCGTTCCTGCTGCAGGTAACAGTCATATGTCCATCTCCAGCTGCAGCTGTCCAGGCCCTCTGTGCTTGACTCCCATTCCCCAGGGACCTGAGGCTGACACTCAGCCTAAACGCAGACCTCCTCAATTTCCTGCACTGCATACTTGTCCTTATTCCATGAGAGCCCAGGTAAAGAGAAGTGAAACTCTATCCCCCTGGCACACACATTTTGCTTTCCCTCTATTGGGCCTAATGTAAAGGATCTGTGGTACTGATGGCCACACCAGTGTCCAGATTTTCCATGCAATATTGAAGCTTCCAGGGTTCAGAAAGAGGGTGTTTTGATGGCTGTAAAATGTCTTTTCCAAGTGCCTCCTGGGGTTTCAAATCCTTTTGAAACCTGAAGTTTGGTCTTGTATCTAGGGAATATTCTGACCTCTGGCCCGAAGGCCCTCCCAACTAGGAGCACAGCTATCCCGTCGTCAGGAGGTCTGCCAGCCTGCTAGCTCCTGGAAGGATTCCTGAGTATTTCCTCAGGGCCCAAGTGGTAACAGGTGTTTCCAATTGCCTTTATTAGCAGCAGCCTGACCCTCATGTGAGTGGCTGGGCCGTGATCTCCACTGGAAGCTCCTAATTCAGCCAATGGAGGCTTCCATCATCCTTTTGTTTCTCCATAGGAGGGGCCCGGGGAGTTTGTGCTTCCTGCAAGCAGAGCGACTTTGTATAGGACACTCATGCATGCCTACTTCTGGGAATCTCTCTTAGTTTGATTTGTGGACCCCATGACACCATGATCAGGGATTGTGAGGCCACAGGAGCAATTGCTTTAGCCGGACCCAAAGGGTAGGTGTAATGGACCGGGTTCATCCACTATTGTTTGATCAAACACAGTTCCCATCTATGTTGAAACACAGCTCTTTCTCGGCTTGTAATCTACTGCCCTGAGCAGTGGACTGAGAGTCTGGAGGCTGAGTATGCAGCCAAACGTGACTGGACAGACTCATTCCCCTGAATTCTGATGGGTGCCCCAGCTTACCCCGTTGGCAGTTTTTGGATGATAGTGAGGGATTGGATTGAATCGGGAACTCAGGAGAGGGAGACATGAGAGTCCCTTTGCATATGCATTCTTGCTTAGCCAGAATCTGGGCTAGCTGGCTTGCCCTGAACAGCTACGTTCTCTGTATATAATTTGCACGTGAGTTTGGCTACCTTGACACCCATGTTCTGAGACTACTATAGGTGAGCTCTGAGTGCACACACACACACAAACACACATACAGACAGACAGACACACACACATTACTGTCAGGTCTGTAAGTACAGCATATGGTGAAGGCTGTCTGGTGTCTGTGGGCATGAGAGCTTCTGCCTTACAATCTCTACAATCCATGTTTGAACCTGCCATCAATGAACACAGTGTAGGAGGTTTTTGTCTTCTGGTCTCTTTCCAACTCATCTATTTCTCTTCTTGCCTTCTCTGTCTCTAACTCTCACATGCTCTCACACACTCTGTCTTCACTGATTGATATTTTACATATATACTTATTTTACTGACAGGCCCAGGTATACAAAGAGAGTTACCCGAGCACTGTTGAGCTCTGGCTTGTTTTGTTGGTGATATCACCTAGGCTACAGGAGACACAGCTTTGTAAGTCTCTCTGACACAAGCCTTATTCTGTCTCCTCATTTCCATGGCAGTATATCTCAGACTCTATAATAAACATATACATCCATATATAAATATACATATATATATAGATCTCATTTATATAATTGTCAACCTATGTAATTGAACTTTATCAGAATTAACACATTTATAGCAGCTTCCTTTTTCATTAATAATTGTCCACCTAGTTGGAGTAGGTTTCAATACAATTATAAATAATAGAACTTTCCAGTAGCATTTCTAATAGCATTTTTATCAGCATCCTTATTGTAATTATCATAGTACAGAACTTGCCTCCTTGCTCTAGTGTCAGCTTCAGTACATATGAGTTTCTTTTCATTCTACTGAAATCTTAATTTCCCTGGACTCTGAAGTGTCTCGGAATTTTTGAAGCAGCCCTCTGTTTCTCAGCAGATGGTTTCCATTTTCTGCTGTAATCAGGTCTTCTTGTGCTTTTTGTTTTTATTTTTCATTTTTTCAAATCTTCCTAGATCATCCCCATTTATTAGCATATTTATTTATTTATTTAGTCCTATATTACATGAGGGGTCATTTCTTCTGCTTGAGAGATTTTTCTCTTATAATTGAAGGGAAGTTTACACTCACAATACATTTCGTGTGGTAAATACTACACACATATGGTGAAGGCCGGGGTGGTCTGGGGTCTGTGGATGTGAGACTGCTGCCTTACAATCTCTACAACCCAGGTTTGAACCTGTCATGTATGAAGACAGTGTGGGAGGTTTTTGACTTCTGGCCTCTTTCCCACTCTTCTATTTCTCTTCTCGCATCCTCTGTCTCTGGCTCTCACAGGCTCTCACTCACTCTGTCTGCACTCATTAATATTTTACTTATATACTTATTTTACTGACAGGCCGTGATATACAAAGAGAGTCACCAGGGCACTGCTGAACTCTGGCTTGTTTTGTTGGTGATTTCACCTAGGTTTCTGTAGCATCAGCTTTGTGAGTCTCTCTGGCACAAGCCATACTCTGTCTCCTCATAGCCATGCCAGTAACCCTCAGAGTCTATAATAAAGTAACACTTACATATATGTACATATATATACACATATATATATATATATCAATCATTTTTAGAATTGTTGACCTTTTTATTTGATCTTAATGAAGAATTACCACATTTATAACAGCCTCCTTATTCATAAATAATTGGTCACATAGTTGGAGCAGGATTCACTACAATTATAAATTATAAACCTTCCAGGAGCAGTGTAACCTATCCTCACAAACATAAAATAACAATGCCACTTGTAAAAAGTATGCATGGGCATGGAGGGCTTGTCTTCAGTAATCTGGCACTGATAAACACAGGGCCAGAATTTCTGTCCTTTTCAGTCACTGTCATTCTGTCTCTCTGACTGTCTCTACGTGCTTTCTTCCCTGGGCCCTTACTGGAAGCAGGGCATGCATCGTGAACTCGGTCTTCCTGGTGTTGAAATTTTTTTTCTTTGCCCTTTGGATTATTTAGTCTTGTGCATATGACGTAGTACAGAGGGGAACTGAGGAGATAGCGTTAATGCAGCCCTCCTCAATTTCCTGCACTGCATCCTTGTCTTCATTCCATGAGAGACCAGGTCAAGAGAAGTGAAACTCTACCACCCAGGCACACACATTGTGCTTTCCCTCTATTGGGCCGAATGTAAAGGATCTGTGGTACTGATGGCCACACTAGTGTCCAGATTTTCCACGCAAAACGGAAGCTTCCAGCATTCAGAAAGAGGGTGTTTTGATGGCTGTGAAATGTCTTTTCCAAGTGCCTGCTGGGGTTTCAAATCCTTTTGAAACCTGAATTTCTTTCCTGTATCTAGGGAATATTCTCACCTCTGGCCTGAAGGCCCTCCCAACTAGGAGCACAGCTATCCTGGGGTCAGGAGGTCTGCCAGCCTGCTAGCTCCTGAAGGGATTCTTGAGTATGTCCTCAGGCCCCAAGTGGTAACAGGTGTTTCCAATTGCCTTTATTAGCAGCAGCCAGGCCCTCAGGTTAGGGGCAGGGCTGTGGTCTCAACTGGAAGCTCCTAATTCAGCCATTGGATGCATCCATCTTCCTTTTATTCCTCTATTGCAAGGGCCCTGGGAATTTGTGCTTCCTGCAAGCAGAGCGACTTTGTATGGGACACTCATGCATGCCTACTTCTGGGATTTTCTATGAGTGTGATGTGTGGACACCAGGATACCGTGATCAGGGATTGTGAGGCCACAGGAGCAATTGACTTAGCAGGACCCAAAGGGGAGGTGTAAGGGGCCGGGTTCATCCACTATTGTTTGGTCAAACACAGTTCCCATCTATGTTGTAACTCTTTCTGGGTTCTTTGTGGGCTTGTAATCTGCTGCCCTGAGAAGTGGACTGGTAGCCTGGAGGCTGAGTATGCAGCCAAACGTGACTGGACAGGCTCCTGCCCCTGAATTCTGAGGGGTGCCCCAGCTTCCCCCATTGGCAGTGTTTCGATGATAGTGAGGCATAAGATTGAATTGGGAACTCACGAGAGCGAGACATCAGAGTCCGTTTGCATTTGCATTCTTGCTGAGCCAGAATCTGGGCTAGCTGGCTTTACCTAACCAGCTAGGTTCTCTGTACATAAGTTGCAGGTGAGGCTGGCTACCTTGCCCCCCATGCTCTGAGACTACTATAGGTGAGTTCTGAGCACACACAGACACACACAGTCAGACAGACAGACACACACACACACACATTACTGTCAGGTCTGGTAGTACAGCATATGGTGAAGGCTGGGGCTGTCTGGGGTCTGTGGGCATGAAAGCTGCTGCCTTACAATCTCTACAAGCCAGGTTTGAACCTGTCATCAATGAACACAATGTAGGAGGTTTTTGAATTCTGGTCTCTTTCCAACTCACCTATTTCTCTTCTTGCCTTCTCTGTCTCTAACTCTCACATGCTCTCACACACTCTGTCTTCTCTCATTAATATTTTACTTATATACGTATTTTAATGACAGGCCCAGATATACAAAGAGAGTTACCAGAGCACTGCTGAGCTCTGGCTTGTTGTGTTGGCGATTTCACCTAGGCTACTGTAGCCTCAGTTTGTAAGTCTTTCTGAAACAGCCATATTCTGTCTCCTCATTTCCATGACATTATCACTCAGAGTTTATATTAAAGATATACATACATATATAAATATATATATATATTTATATATCTGTCATTTTTAGTATTGTTGACATATGTATTTGACCTTAATTCAGAAATACCACATTTATAACAGCCTAGTTTTTCAGAAATAATTGGCCATATAGTTGGAGCAGCATTCAATTCAAATATAAATAATAGAACCTTCCAGTATTATTTCTAATAGTGTTTCTATCAGCATCCTTATTGTAATTATCATAGCCCAGAACTTCCCTTCTTTTTCTAGTGTAAGCCACAATACTTATGTGTTTGTTTTCTTTTTCTGGTAATCTTAATTTCCCTGGATCCTGAAGTGTTAGGGAATATTTGAAGCAGTTCTTCTTGTGGTTTTTGTTTTCATTTTTTTATTTTTTAAAGTACTCCTAGATCATCCCCATTTATATGCATATTTATTTATTTGGTCAGGTATCACATGACGGGTCATTTCTTCTGCTTGATTGATTTTCTCTTATAATTGAAGGGAACATTTGAAGTACAATAAATTTCCTGGGGGAAATACTACACACATATGGTGAAGGCTGGGGCTGTATGGGGTCTGTGGGCATTAGAGCTGCTGCCTTACAATCTCTACAACCCTGGTTTGAACTTGTCATGAATGAACACAGTCTAGTGGGGGTTTGTATTCTGGTCTATTTCCAACTCTTCTATTTCTCTTCTCGCCATCTTTGTCTCTGACTCTCACAGGCTCTCACTCACTCTGTCTGCACTCAGTAATATTTTACTTATATCCTTATTTTATTGACAGGCCCAGATATACAAGGAGAGTTGCCAGAGCACTGCTGAGCTCTGGCTTGTTTTGTTGGTGATTTCACCTAGGCTACTGGAGCCTCAGCTTTGTAAGTCTCTCTGACACAAGCCATATGCTGTCTCCTCATATCCATGGCAGTATGTCTCAGACTTTATAAAAAAGATATAAATCCATATACATATATATACACATATATAAATATACATATATATATATATCTGTCATTTTTGGAATTGTCAACCTATGTAATTTATCTTAATCAGAATTAACACATTTATAAGAGCTTCCTTTTTCATTAATAATTGGCCACATAGTTGGAGCAGGATGCAATACAATTATAAATAATAGAACCTTCCAGTAGCATTTCTAATAGCATTCTATCAGCATCCTTATTGTAATTATTATAATACAGAAATTGCCTCCTTTCTCTAGTGTAAGCTTCAATACATATGAGTTTCTTTTCAATCTCCTGAAATCTTAATTTCCCTGGACTCTGAAGTGTCTTGGAATTTTTGAAGAAGCCCTCTGTTTCTCAGCAGATGTTTTCTATGTTTCTGCTCTAATCAGGTCTTCTTGTGATTTTTGTATTTATTTTTCATTTTTGTCAAATCCTCCTAGATCATAAAAATTTTTTGCATGTTTATTTATTTATTTAGTCCTATATTACATGAAGAGTCATTTATTCTGCTTGATAGATTTTTCTCTTATAATTGAAGGGAAGTTTACACTCACAATACATTTCCTGTGGTAAATACTACAAACATATGGTGAAGGCTGGGGTTGTCTGGGGTCTGTGGACATGAGAATGCTGCCTTACAATCTCTACAGCCCAGGTTTGATCCTGTCATCAATGAACACAGTGTAGGAGATTTTGGACTTCTGATCTCTTTCCAACTCTTCTATTTCTCTTCTCGACATCTCTGTCTCTGACTCTCACAGGCTCTCACACTCTGTCTGCACTCAGTAATATTTTACTTGTATATTATTTTACTGACAGGCCCTGATATACAAAGAGAGTTGCCAGAGCACTGCTGAGCTCTGGCTTGTTTTGTTGGCGATTTCACCTAGGTTTCTGGAGCATCAACTTTGTAAGTCTCTCTGGCACAAGCCATACTCTGTCTCCTCATAGCCATGCCAGCATCCCTCATACTTGATAATAAAGATACACATACATATATGTACATATATATACATATATATATATCAGTTATTTTTAGAATTGTTGACTTTTTTATTTGATCTTAACGCAGAATTACCGCATTTATAACAGCCTCCTTATTCATAAATAATTGGTTACATAGTTGGAGCAGGATTCACTACAATTTTAAATTAGAAACCTTCCAGGAGCATTTCCAATAGCCTTTCTATCAGTATCCTTATTGTAATTATCACAGCACAGAATTTGCCTCCATTTTCTAGTGTAAGCTTCAATACATATGCCTTTCTTTTCATTCTCGGGAATTCTTAAGTTCCCTGGATCCTGAAATGCCAGGGAATTTTTGAAGCAGCCCTCTGTTTCTCAGCAGATGTTTTCTATATTTCTGCTGTAATCAGGTCTTCCTGTGGTCTTTGTTTTTATTTTTTTCAAATCCTCCTAGATCATCCCCATTTATTTGCATATTTATTTATTTATTTATTTAATCAAATATCACATGAAGGGTCATTTCTTCTGCCTGATAGATTTTCTCTTATAATTGAAGGGAACTTCTGACACACAATACATTTCCTTTTGATGATACTACACACTACTACAACTACTACTGCACTGTTTTTGACAGTGACATCCAATGCACAATGGATTAGTATTGCATGGCTCTAGAGAATGCTAACTATTTAACCTACAATATGTCTAACCTCCCAAATATTTATTCTGTTCTTTCTTGGGGGACGAATGGTTTACAGTCAACAGTTACATGTAATAGTGGGCAAGAGGAGTAATTTTTCCCATGTTCCCTGTATTTTTCCCTGTACATCACTTGTAACTTTCTTATTGAGGAGAAGGAAACAGTCATAAATTGAGAGAGCAGGGCCCAAGCAGGAAGAGAGACACAGAGACAGCTGCAGCTCTGATTTGCCAGTAGCCCAGCATTTCCCTAGCTGGATAAGTGGTGACCAGGGGCTCAAAATGGGGTCCTGGGCTTCCACAAGTTCTCTGGCATTCTTCCTTAGCCAGAATCTGGGCTAGCTGGCTTGCCCTGACCAGCTAGGTTCTCTGTACATAAGTTTCAGTTGGGGTTGGCTACCTTGACACCCATGCTCTGAGACTACTACAGGTGAGCTCTGAATACACACAGACACACACAGAGAGACTGACACACACACACACACACACACACACACACACACACACACACACATTACTGTCAGGTCTGGTAGTACAGCATATGGTGAAGGCTGGGGCTGTCTGGGGTCTGTGGGCATGAGAGCTGCTGCCTTACAATCTCTACAAGCCACGTTTGAACCTGTCATAAATGAACACAGTGTAGGAGGTTTTTGAATTCTGGTCTCTTTCCAACTCAACTATTTCTCTTCTCGCCTTCTTTATCTCTAACTCTCACATGCTCTCACATACTCTGTCCTCAATCATTAATATTTTTCTTATATACTCATTTTACTGACAGACCCAGATATACAAAGAGAGTTACCAGAGCACTGCTGAGCTCTGGCTTGTTGTGTTGGCGATTTCACCTAGGCTACTGGAGCCTCAGTTTGGAAGTCTTTCTGGCACAAGCCATATTCTGTCTCCTCATTTCCATGAAAGTATCACTCAGAGTTTATAATAAAATGATGTTTTTGCAAAACACTTGGTACATTCTGATTTACAGCTCAATATTGACACACAAAACACTTGGTACATTCTGATTTACAGCTCAATATTGACACCATTACAGCTCTCTTTGGTCCTTGGTCACTTTTCTTCTTTTCAGAAGAAAAAACACTGAAGAAGGAGAGGTTTTTGCCCTGAGGCTTGCACTGGGAACTACCAGGTGGACTGTGTCTATTGACAGACTAGGAAACTTGTGGTGCCTGTCCATGTGGAGAGTCTCCTTGATGAGTTCCTTCTCAAGACTTTTTTCGCTCTGTCCATTGGGAGCTGCATATAGCTAAGGATTTTGAGATTATGCTCCTTTAGACAATTCTTTTCCTGATGCACAGTTTCTCTCCAAGTTTTAGCAATCAATTATCTGAATGTCATATGGAATCCATTGTAGAAAATGACTACATCAGTGACTCTCTCTCTCTTTCTCTCTCTCTCTCTCTATATATATATATATATATATATATATATATGTAACATGTAGATATCTGAAAATATTTTTTAGCTACAGACTTGCACAGCTCTGGATTAGGGTAGTAATGCGGATACACCTGGCCTTTCTGAGCCACAGTCATGAGAGGCATCTCACAGTGCCATTCGTATACCTCTTATCACTCAGCACAAACTACAGCTGCCAAATCTCCTACTTCCCTCTTGCTCTTTTTGTCCACCAAGTTCTATCCCAAAACTGTAAATCAAAAAGAAATAGACATAGTCCTGTTCCCTGCACACAGGACAGTCTGATGCTGGACCAGGGAGATGCAATATGCCAGCCTGCATCTTGGCTGGAGCATCACTAAGACTACTTCCAAATTGAAGAGGCAAGGGCAGTTTTGGAGAGTGGGCTGCAGGCCAAGTGTTGCTTCTCAGACTGGGCTAAGACCTAGATGTTCTAAGTGTCACCTTTCCTCAAAAACATAAAATAGCAATGCTACTTGTAAGAAGTATGCATGGGCATGGAGGGTTTGCCTTCAGTGCTCTGGCACTGATCAACATATGGCCAGAATTTCAGTCCTTTTCTGTCTCTGTCATCCTGTCTCTCTGACTGTCTCTACATGCCTTCTTCACTGGGCCCTTATGGAATTCAGTGCATGGATCATGAACTCCGACTTCCTGGTGTTGAAATTTTCCTTTCTTTGCCCTTTGGATTATTCAGTCTCCTGCATATGGAGTAGTACATTGAGGAATGAGGAGACAGCGATCCTGCTGCAGGTAACAGGCATATGTCCATCTAGACTGCAGTTGTCCAGGCCCTCTGTGCTTGACTAACATTCTCCTGGGCCCTGAGGCTGACACTCAGCCTAAATGTAGCACTCCTCAATTTCCTGCACCGCATCCTTGTCCTTATTCCATGAGAGCCCAGGTCAAGAGAATTGAAACTCTATCCCCCTGGCACACACATTGTGCTTTCCCTCTGTTGGGCTGAATGTAAAGTATCTGTGCTACTGATGGCCACACCAGTGTCCAGATTTTCCATGCAAAACGGAAGCTTCCAGGGTTCAGAAAGATGGTTTTTTGATGGCTGTGAAATGTCTTTTCCAAGTGCCTCATGGGGTTTCAAATCCTTTTGAAACCTGAGGTTCGTTCTTGTATCTAGGAAATATTCTCACCTCTGGCAGAATGCCCTCCCAACTAGGAGTACAGCTATCCTGGGCTCAGGAGGTCTGCCAGCCTGCTAGCTCCTGGAGGGATTCCTGAGTATGTCCTCAGGTCCCAAGTGGTAACAGGTGTTTCCAATTGCTTTTATTAGCAGCAGCCAGGCCCTCAGGTGAGGGGCGGGGCGGTGATCTCCACTGGAAACTCCTAATTCAGCCAATGGAGGCATCCATCTTCCTTTTGTCTCTCCATAGCAAGAGCCCGGGGAGTTTGTGCTTCCTGCAAGCAGAGCGACTTTGTATGGGACACTCATGGATGCCTACTTCTGGGAATCTTTCTGAGTGTGATCTGTGGACACCAGGACACCGTGATCAGGGATTGTGAGGCCACAGGAGTGATAGCCTTAGCAGGACCCAAAGGAGAGGTGTAAGGGGCCGGATACATCCACTGTTGTTTAGTCAAACACAGTTCCCATCTATGTTGACATAGCTCTTTCTGGGTTCTTTCTGGGCTTGTAATCTGCTGTCCACTGAAAAGTGGACTGGGAGCCGGGAGGCTGAGTATGCAGCCAAACGTGACTGGACAGCATCCTGTCCCTGAATTCTGAGGGGTGTCCCAGCTTCCCCCATTGGCAGTGTTTGGATGATAGTGAGGCATGAGATTGAATCAGGAACTCAGGAGAGCGAGACATGAGAGTCCCTTTGCATATACATTCTTGCTTAGCCAGAATCTGGTCTAGCTGGCTTTCCCTAACCAGCTAGGTTCTCTGTACATAAGTTGAAGGTGAGGCTGGCTACCTTGCCAAACATGCTCTTAGACTACTATAGGTGAGTTCTGAGCACACACAGATACACACAGACACACAGAGATAGACAGACAGACAGACACACACACACACATTACTGTCAGGTCTGGTAGTACAGCATATGGTGAAGGCTGGGGCTGTCTGGGGTCTGAGGGCATGAGAGCTGCTGCCTTACAATCTCTACAAGCCAAGTTTGAACCTGTCATCAATGAACACAGTGTAGGAGGTTTTTAATTCTGGTCTCTTTCCAACTCATCTATTTCTCTTCTAGCCTTCTCTGTCTCTAACTCTCACATGCTCTCACACACTCTGTCTTCAATCATTAATATTTTACTTTTATACTTATTTTACTGACAGGCCCAGATATACAAAGAAAGTTACCAGAGCACTTCTGAGCTCTGGCTTGTTGTGTTGGCGATTTCACCTAGGCTACTGGAGCCTCAGTTTGGAAGTCTTTCTGACACAAGCCATATTCTGTCTCCTCATTTTCATGCCAGTATCACTCAAGGTTATAATAAAGTGATTTTTTTTCAAAACACTTGGTACATTCTGATTTATAGCTCTATATTGACACCATTGTAGCTCTTTGTTCCTTGGTCACTTTGCTTCTTTTCAGATGTAAAAACACTGAATAGGGAGAGATTTTTGCCCTGAGGCTTGCACTGGGAATTACCAGATGCACTGTGTCTGTTGCCAGACTAGGAAACTTGTGGTTCCTGTCCATGTAGAGAGTCTCCCTGATGAGTTCCTTCTCAAGCCTTTTTCGCTCTGTCCCATTGGAGGTGCATATAGCTAATGATAATGAGATTTTACTCCTTTGGACAATTCTTTTCCCAATGCACAGTTTCCCCCCAGGTTTTAGCAATCAATTGTCTGAATCTCATATCGAATCCATTGTAGAAAACCACTACATCAGTGTCTCTCTCTCTCTTTATATATATATATATATATATATATATATATATATATATATATATATATATATATATGTAACCTGTATAGATCTGAAAATATTTTTTTAGCTAGACCTGCACAGCTCTGGATTAGGGTAGTAATGCGAATACACCTGGCCCTTCTGAGCCACAGTCATGAGAGACATTTCACAGAGCCATTCCTATACCTCTTATCACTGTACAAATCTCTCTCAGCACAAACTACTGCTGCCAAATCATCTACTTCCCTCTTGCTCTTTTTGTCCACAGAGTCCTATCCCAAAACTGTAAATCAAAGAAGAAATAGACATAGTGCAGTTCCCTGCACACAGTCTGAGGCTGGACCAGGGAGATGCAATACGCCAGCCTGCATCTAGGCTGGAGCATCACTAAGACTACTTCCAAATTGGAGAGGCGAGGGCAGTTTTGGAGAGTGGGCTGCAGGCCAAGTGTTGCTTCTCAGAGTGGGCTAAGACCTAGATATTCTAAGTGTAACCTTTCCACACAAACATAAAATAACAATGCCACTTGTTAGAAGTATGCATGGGCATGGAGGGTTTGTCTTCAGTGCTCTGGCACTGATCAATACAGGGCCAGAATTTCAGTCCTTTTCTCTCACTGTCATTCTGTCTCTCTGACTGTCTCTACGTGATTTCTTCTCTGGGCCCTTATTGGAAGTCAGTGCATGCATCGTGATCTCAGACTTCCTGGTGTTGAGTTTTTCCTTTCTTTGCCCTTTGGATTATTCAGTCTCCTGCATATGGCGTAATACATTGGGGAACTGAGGAGACAGGGATCCTGCTGCAGGTAACAGGCATATGTCCATCTCCAGCTGCAGCTGTCTAGGCCCTCTGTGCTTGACTCCCATTCTCCAGGGTCCTGAGGCTGACACTCAGCCTAAAAGCAGACCTCCTCAATTTCCTGCACCACCTCCTTGTCCTTATTCCATGAGAGCCCAGGTCAAGAGAAGTGAAACTCTATCCTCCTGGCACACACATTGTGCTTTCCCTCTATTGGGCCGAATGTATAGGATCTGTGGTACTGATGGCCACACCAGTGTCCAGATTTTCCACGCAAAACGGAACCTTCCAGGGTTCTGAAAGAGGGTGTTTTGATGGCTGTGAAAAGTATTTTCCAAGTTCTTCCTGCGGTTTCAAATCCTTTTGAAACCTGAAGTTCGTTCTTGTATCTAGGGAATATTCTTACCTCTGGCCAGAAGGCCCTCCCAACTAGGAGCACAGCTATCCTGGGGTCAGGAGGTCTGCCAGTCTGCTAGCTCCTGGAGGGATTCTTGAGTGTGTCCTCAGGCCCCAAGTGGTAACAGGTGTTTCCAATTGCCTTTATTAGCAGCAGCCAGGCCCTCAGGTGAGGGGCGGGGCTGTGATCTCCACTGGAAACTCCTAATTCAGACAATGGAGGCATCCATCTTCCTTTTGTCTCTCCTTAGCAAGCGCCCCGGGAGTTTGTGCTTCTTGCAAGCAGAGCGACTTTAGATTGGACACTATGGATTCCTACTTCTGGGAATCTCTCTGAGTATGATGTATGTACACCAGGACACCATGATCAGGGATCGTGAGTCCACAGGAGCAATTGCCTTAGCTGGACCCAAATGGGAGGTGTCAGAGGCTGGGTTCATCCACTATTGTTTTGTCAAAGACAGTTCCCATCTATGTTGGAACTCTTTCTCGGTTCTTTCTGGGCTTGTAATCTGCTGCCCTGAGAAGTGGACTGGGAGCATGGAGGCTGAGTATGCAGCCAAACGTGACTGGACAGGGTCCTGCCCCTGAATTCTGAGGGGTGCCCCTGCTTCCCCCGTTGGCAGTCTTTGGATGATAGTGAGGCATGAGATTGAATTGGGAACTCAGGAGAGCGAGACATGAGAGTCCCTTTGCATATGCATTCTTGCTGAGCCAGAATCTGAGCTAGCTGGCTTTCGGTAACCAGCTAGGTTCTCTGTACATAAGTTGCAGGTGAGGCTGGCTACCTGGCCACCCATGCTCTGAGACTACTATAGGTGAGTTTTGAGCACACACAGACACACACACACAGACAGACACACACACACACACATTACTGTCAGGTCTGGTAGTACAGCACATGGTGAAGGCTGGGGCTTTCTGGGTTCTGGGGGCTTGAGAGCTGCTGCCTTCTCGCCTTCTCTGTCTCTAACTCTCACATGTTCTCACAAACTCTGTCTTAAATCATTAATATTTTACTTATATACTTATTTTACTGACAGACCCAGGTATACAAAGAGAGTTACCAGAGCACTGCTGAGCTCTGGCTTGTTGTGTTGGCGATTTTACCTAGGCTACTGGAGCCTCAGTTTGTAAGTCTTTCTGACAGAAGCCATATTCTGTCTCCTCATTTACATGACAGTATCACTCACAGTTTACAATAAAGTGATTTTTTTTGCAAAAAACTTGGTACATTCTCATTTACAGCTCAATATTGACACCATTGTAGCTGTCTGTGGCCCTTGGTCACTTTTCTTCTTTTCAGCTGTAAAAACACTGAAGAGGGAGAGGTTTTTGCCCTGAGGCTTGCACTGGGAACTACCAGATTGACTGTGTCTGTTGCCTCACTAGGAAACTTGTGGTGCCTGTCCATGTGAAGAGTCTCCTTGATGAGTTCCTTCTCAATCATTTTTCGCTCTGTCCCGTTGGAGCTGCATATAGCTAAGGATTTTGAGATTTTACTCCTTTGGACAATTCTTTTCCTGATGCACAGTTTCTCTCCAGGTTTTAACAATCAATTGTCTGAATGTCATATCGATTCCATTGTAGAAAATGAGTACATCAGTCTCTCTCTCTCTCTCTCTCTCTCTCTATATATATATATATATATATATATATATATATATATATATATATATATATATATGTGTGTGTGTGTGTGTGTGTGTGACATGTAGAGATCTGAAAATATTTTTTTGCTAGATAACTGCACAGCTCTGGATTAGGGTAGTAATGAGGATACATCTGGCCGTTCTGAGCCACAGTCATGAGAGACATCTCACAGAGCCATTTGTATACTTCTTATAACTCTACACATCTCTCACAGCACAAACTACGGCTGCCAAATTATCTACTTTCCTCTTGCTCTTTTTGTCCACCTAGTCCTATCCCAAAACTGTAAATCAAATAAGAAATAGACATAGTGCAGTTGCCTGCACACAGGACAGTCTGAGGCTGGACCAGGGAGATGCAATAAGCCAGCCTGCATCTTGGCTGGAGCATCACTAAGACTACTTCCAAATTGGAGAGGCGAGGGCAGTTTTGAGAGTGGGCTGCAGGCCAAGTGTTGCTTCTCAGAATGGGCTAAGACCTAGATGTTCTAAGTGTAACCTTTACTCACAAACATAAAATAACAATGCCACTTGTTAGAAGTATGCATGGGCATGGAGGGTTTGTCTTCAGTGCTCTGGCACTGATCAACACAGGGCCAGCATTTCAGTCCTTTTCTGTCTCTGTCATCCTGTCTCTCTGACTGTCTCTACATGCCTTCTTCACTGGACCCTTATGGAAGTCAGTGCATGCATCATGAACTCGGACTTCCTGGTGTTGAAATTTTCCTTTCTTTGCCCTTTGGATTATTCAGTCTCCTGCATATGGCGTAGTACATTGGCGAACTGAGGAGACAGCAATCCTGCTGCAGGTAACAGGCATATGTCTATCTGCAGCTGCAGCTATCCAGGCCCATTGTGCTTGACTCCAATTCTCCAGGGCCCTTAGGCTGACACTCAGCCTAAATGCAGCCCTCCTCAATTTCCTGCACTGCATCCTTGTCCTTATTCCATGAGAGCCCAGGTCAAGAGAAGTGAAACTCTATCCCCCTGGCACACACATTGTGCTTTCCCTCTATTGGGCCGAATGTAAAGGATCTGTGGTACTGATGGCCACACCAGTGTCCAGATTTTCCATGCAAAACGGAAGCTTCCAGGGTTCAGAAAGAGGGTTTTTTTAATGGCTGTGAAATAGGAACACAGCTATCCCAGGGTCAGCCTGAGGTCTGCCAGATCCTGGAGGGTTTCCTGAGAATGTCCTCAGGGCCCAAGTGGTAACAGCTGTTTCCAATTGCCTTTATTAGCAGCAGCTAGGCCCTCAGGTGAGGGGCGGGGCTGTGATCTCCACTGGAAGCTCCTAATTCAGCCAATGGAGGCATCCATCTTTCTTTTGTCTGTCCATTTCAAGGGCCCGGGGAGTTTGTGCTTCCTGCGAGAAGAGAGATTTTGTATGGAACACTCATGCATGCCTACTTCTGGGAATCTCTCTGAGTGTGATGTGTGGACACCAGGTCACCATGATCAGGGATGTGACGCCACAGGAGCAATTGCCTTAGCCGGACCCAAAGGGTAGGTGTAAGGGACCAGGTTCATCCACTATTGTGTGGTGAAACACAGTTCCCATCTATGTTGAAACACAGCTCTTTCTGGGTACTGTCTGTGCTTGTAATCTGCTGCCCTGAGCAGTGGACTGGGAGCCTGGAGGCTGAGTAGGCAGCCAAACGTGACTTGACAGGCTCATGCCCCTGAATTCTGAGGGGTGCCCCAGCTTCCCCCGGATGTTGGATAGTGAGGCATGGGATTGAATAGGGAACTCAGGAGATTTAGACATGAGATTCCCTTTGCATATGCTTTCTTGTTTAGCCAGAACCTGGGCTAGCTGGCTTGCCCTGACCAGCTAGGTTCTCTGTACATAAGTTACAGGTGAGGCTGGCTACCTTGCCACCCATGCTCTGAGCCTACTAGAGGTGAGCTCTGAGCACACACAGACACACACACTCAGACAGACAGACAGACACACACACACATTACTGTTAGATCTGGTAGTACAGCATATGGTCAAGGCTGGGGCAGTCTGGGGTCTGCAGGCATGAGAGCTGTTCCCTTACAATCTCTACTAGCCAGGTTTGAACCTGTCATCTATGAACACAGTGTAGGAGGTTTTTGAATTCTGAGACACTGAAGGGGGAGAGGTTTTTGCCCTGAGGCTTGCAGTGGGAACTAGCAGCTGCCCTTGTGTGTTGCCAGACTAGGAATATTGTGGTGCCTGTCCATGTAGAGAGTCTCCTTGATGAGTTCCTTCTCGAGCCTTTTTTGATTGGTCCCATTGGAACTGCAGATAGCTAATGATTTGGAGATTTTACTCCTTTGGACAATTCTTTTCCTGATGCACAGTTTCTCTCCAGGATTT
The DNA here is from genome assembly GCF_950295315.1 of Erinaceus europaeus. NCBI lineage: Eukaryota > Metazoa > Chordata > Mammalia > Eulipotyphla > Erinaceidae > Erinaceus > Erinaceus europaeus. The sequence continues at coordinate 543,689 of NW_026647130.1, read as the reverse complement.
AGCAATCAATTGTGTGAATGTCATATCGAATCCATTGTAGAAAATTACTACATCAGTCTCTCTCTCTCTCTCTCTCTCCATATATATATATATATATATATATATATATATATATATATATATATATAGCATGTAGAGGTCTGAAAATATTTTTTTGCTAGAGACCTGTACAACTCTGGATTAGGGTAGTAAAGTGGATACACTGGCCCTTCTGAGCCACAGTCTTGAGAGACATCTCACAGAGCCATATCGTTTATCACTCTACAAATCTCTCTCAGAGCAAACTACCGCTGCCAAATCAACTACTTCCCTCTTGATCATTTTGTCCACCGATTCCTATCCCCAAACTCTAAATCAAAGAATAAATAGACATAGTGCAGTTCCCTGCACACAGGACAGGCTGAGGCTGGACCAGGGAGATGCAATACGCCAGCCTGCATCTTGGTTGGAGCATCACTAAGACTACTTCCAATTTGGAGAGGCGGGGGCAGTTTTGGAGAGTGGGCTGCTGGCCAAGTGTTGCTTCTCGAGCGGCTAAGACCTAGATGTTCTAAGTGTTACCTTTCCTCAAAAACATAAAATAGCAATGCCACTTGTAAGAAGTATGCATGGTCATGGAGGGTTTGTCTTCAGTGCTCTGGCACTGGTCAACACAGGGCCAGAATTTCAGTCCTTTTCATTCTCTGTCATCCTGTCTCTCTGACTGTCTCTACGTGCCTTCTTCCCTGGGCCTTTACTGGAAGTCAGTGCATGCATCATGAACTCAGGCATCCTGGTGTTGAAATTTTCCTTTCTTTGTCCTTTGGATTATTTAGTCTCCTGCACATGGTGTAGTACAGAGGGGAACTGCGGAGACAGCTTTGCTGCTGCAGGTTCCAGGCATATGTCCATCTGCAGCTGCAGCTGTCCAGGCCCTCTTTGCTTGTCTCCCATTCTCAAGGGCCCTAAGGCTGACACTCAGCCTAAATGCAGCCCTCCTCAACTTCCTGCACAGTGTCCTTGTCCTTATTCCATGAGAGCCCAGGTGAAGAGAAGTGAAACTCTATACCCCTGGTACACACATTGTGCTTTCCCTCTATTAAGCCAAATGTAAAGTATCTGGCCACACCAGTGTCCAGATTTTCCACGCAAAATGGAAGCTTCCAGGGTTCTGAAAGACGGTCTTTTGATGGCTGTGAAATGTCTTTTCCAAGTGCCTCATGGGGTTTCAAAGCCTTCTGAAACCTGAAGTTCTTTCTTGTATCTAGGGAATATTCTCACCTCTGGCCAGAAAGGCAGCCCAACTAGGAGCACAGCTATCCCGGCATCAGGAAGTCTGCCAGCCTGCTAGCTCCTGGAGGGATTCCTGAGTATGTCCTCAGGGCCCAAGTGGTAACAGGTGTTTACTATTGCCTTTATTAGCAGCAGCTAGGCCCTCAGGTGAGGTGTGGGGCTGTGATCTCCACTGGAAGCTCCCTATTCAGCCAATGGAGGCATCCATCTTTCTTTTGTCTGTCCATAGCAAGGGCCCCGGGAGTTTGTGCTTCCTGCAAGCAGAGCAACTTTGTATGGGACACTCATGCATGCCTACTTCTTGGAATCTCTCTGAGTGTGACGTGTGGACACCTGGACACCATGATCAGGGATATGAGGACACAGGAGCAATTGCCTTATCCGGACCCAAAGGGTAGGTGTAAGGGACAGGGTTCATCCACTATTGTTTGGTCCAACACAGTTCCCATCTATGTTGAAACACAGCTATTTCTGGGTACTGTCTGTGCTTGTAATCTGCTGCCCTGAGCAGTGGACTGAGAGCCTGGAGGCTGAGTAGGCAGCCAAATGTGACTGGACAGGCTCATCCCCCTCAATTCTGAGGGGTGCCCCAGCTTCTCCAGGATGATAGATAGTGAGACATGGGATTGAATAGGGAACTCAAGAGATTTAGACATGAGAGTCCCTTTGCATATGCATTCTTGCTTAGCCAGAACCTGGGCTACCTGGCTCGTCCTGACCAGCTAGGTTCTCAGTACATAAATTGCAGGTGAGGCTGGCTACCTTGCCACCTATGCTCTGAGACTACTACAGGTGAGCTCTGAGCACACACAGATACACACAGTCAGACAGACAGACTGACACACACACACACATTACTCTCAGTTCTGGTAGTACAGCATATAGTGAAGGCTGGGGCTGTCTGGGGTCTGTGGGCATGAGAGCTGCTGCCTTACAATTTCTACAAGCCAGGTTTGATCCTGTCATCAATGAACACAGTGTAGGAGGTTTTTGAATTCTGAGACACTGAAGAGGGAGAGGTTTTTGCCCTGAGGCTTGCACTGGGAACTAGCAGCTGCCCTTGTGTGTTGCCAGTCTAGGAAACTTGTGATGCCTGTGCATGTGGAGAGTCTCCTTGATGATTTCCTTCTCGAGCCTTCTTTGATCGGTCCCGCTGTTGCTGCAAATAGCTAATGTTTTGGAGATTTTACTCCTTTGGACAATTCTTTTCCTGATGCAGTTTCTCTCCAGGTTTTAGCAATCAATTGTCTGAATGTCCTACCAAATCCATTGTAGAAAATGACTACATCTGTTTCTCTCTCTCTCTCTCTCTCTCTCTATATATATATATATATATATATATATGTATATATATATATATATATATATATATATATATATATATATATATATATATGTAACATTTAGAGGTCTGAAAATATTTTTTAGCTAGAGACCTGCACAGCTCGGGATTAGGGTATTAAAGTGGATACACCTGACCCTTCTGAGCCACAGTCATGAGAGACATCTCACAGAGCCATATCGTTTATCACTCTACAAATCTCTCTCACCACAAACTACCGCTGCCAAATCATCTACTTCCCTCTTACTCTTTTTGTCCACCGAGTCCTATCCCAAAACTGTAAATCAAAGAAGAAATAGACATAGTGCAGTTCTCTGCACACAGGATGTTGGTATGCATGAGACCCTTTCTGTTTCATTTGGTTTAAATCCCCCCTGCTTAACACTATTCTATTTACATAACCACTTCATTCTATTTACTGTTAACAAGTTCCACCCTCTCTCCAGGGCATTTGTGGTTCAGTGATAGGATTCTCGCCTAATCTGCCCCCTCCTTGTCACACTCTGATTTTTACCAGTCCCTTTTCTCTCCACCCTCTCTATGTCACATCCTGTTTCCACCCTACTTGGCAAGTATATATAAAGACAGCATTGTGAGTTTCACTATACTTTAGTTTAGCTTAGCTCGGCTTAGATTTTGCTGTGTCCTGCATGAATAAAGAGATACTGCCTACAGCTCAACTATGAGTCCCTGGTCGTCTGTTACCTGCCCGTGAAGCCAGCCCGGCGAAAACAACCTAACCCGTCGAAAACGACATATGGCCACAATTTGGGACCAGACCTGCGCAACTCCCAGATAAGTGAAGACTTTGCCTACCTATGCCCTATGGTCTTCTCTTTTACTTACGAAGAGGTTTGCCAAAGCCTATACTGTTTCATTATGAGACAGTTTCTCTGTCTCTGGAACATTTTACTCTGGGCCACACTTTGGTTCCCTCACCGGGAACTTTGGTTTCTTATGACCGGGATCATAGAGCTTGGGAGATGCACTGAGATTTCTCCTTGGACTTTCTGGATTCCCTCTCCCATGTTTCCTGAGGAAAAGGACTACATTTTGCTCCGGGCCACAGTTTGGTTCTTTATGACCGTGATCATAGACCTTGGGATATGCATGGGGATTTCCCCTGGAACTTTCTGGACTTCTTCTCGAATGTTTCCCATGGAGAAGGACTACTCTAATTTGAAGAACATTCTCGAGTACCCTGGCAGTTCCCAAGTATGGAGACATGTGGTTAGTTCTACTCTCCTGATTGGATTCTTTCTTCAATGGGAAGACGCTTTTAAAAATGGGTGCCTGAAGCAATCCAGCAGGAACAGTCAGAAACACCCTAAATGGAATTTCTAGGACCTTTTTGGACTAGGTCGCCCTCCGGGGATTCTTAATCCTACATGGTGAGATCTTGATAATCTGGTTCAAGTTGGGTTTAATAAGAGAATGATTTGAATGACTGAATTTTTGTTTGACATTGACTTAAAAAAAATGCTGGACACAGCCATGATTTCTAGAGACATCCAGAAACAATCCAAAAAATTGTTTTTTTCCTCCTTTGATTTCTCTTTTACGTCTTGACATGAATCTGAAACGTTTAATCCTGAAAACTGTATGAGTTATGGGTGGGGCAGATAGTGCAATGATTATGTTAATTATTCTCATGCCTGAGGCTTTTAACCATGGTTCTTCTGTTTACCTTTCCACATTTTATTGAGTTTAAACTGTTTAAACAACCTTAAAATCATACTAGAAAGGACTTCCAATTATAATGGAGTTATCAATTATAGTAAACTTCTAATCTGCTACAAGTTTTGTTTGACAAGTAAGTGAATTTCAGCTGTCAAAGTCTTCACATGAAAAAGCATCTACTCAAATAGAATTCCTGGAAATCCATTTGGATCCTGTTCTCTGACATCACCCCCGGAAACCAATGATGAGACCTGGCACGACCTGAAGAAACAGATCCACAGACTCCAAAGATCACTCTCTACAGAAAAGCAGAATTCAGGTGGCCGACATTCCCCATCGAGACAGACGTACAGCATTTCATCCTCTGACATTTTCTTCTGTGGTCAGCTACTTTGGACTGACACCTCCATCGGACTTACTGGTACACGCTGCTGTGTTTCTCAAAGACTAACTTCAGCCAATTGCCTTGAGACTTTATAGACCATGTTCCCTCGCCTGCAGGCTCTGTCCCAGAGGCAGAAAACTCCCCCTCCTTATTAGGTTATGCCCACAGAGGCATGAAGCGCCCCAAGAGGCAAGAGATGCCCACAGAGGCAGGAAACGCCCTTTGAGGCAAGAGATGCCCCCAGAGGCATGAAGCATTCCCAGAGGCAAGAAATGCCCTTTGAGGCAAGAGATGCCCCCAGAGGCATGAAGCATTCCCAGAGGCAAGAAATGCCCTTTCGCCTGCTAGGCCTTTCCCTTTGAGGCAAGAAAAGCTCCCCTTGGCATCACACTGGTTATTGATGCTCGCCTATTTTGTTTTCCATGTCTTATGCCAGTTATTTTGAAAACGCCTGTATGATATACGTTTCTGTTCACCCCACAATGGCCATTAGTTAAAAAGAAAGGGGGAATTGTTGGTATGCATGAGACCATTTCTGTTTCATTTGGTTTAAATCCCCCCTGCTTAACACTATTCTATTTACATAACCACTTCATTCTATTTACTGTTAACAAGTTCCACCCTCCCTCCAGGGCATTTGTGGTTCAGTGATAGGATTCTCGCCTAATCTGCCCCCTCCTTGTCACACTCTGATTTTTACCAGTCACTTTTCTCTCCACCCTCTCTATGTCACATCCTGTTTCCACCCTACTTGGCAAGTATATATAAAGACAGCATTGTGAGTTTTACTATACTTTAGTTTAGCTTAGCTCGGCTTAGATTGTGCTGCGTCCTGCATGAATAAATAGATACTGCCTACAGCTCAACTATGAGTCCCTGGTCGTCTGTTACCTGCCCGTGAAGCCAGCCCAGCGAAAACAACATAACCCATCGAAAACGACAACAGGACAGGCTGAGGCTGGACCAGGGAGATGCAATATGCCAGCCTGCTTCTTGGCTGGAGCTTCACTAAGACTACTTCCAATTTGGAGATGCAGGGGTAGTTTTGGAGAGTGGCCTGCCTGCCAAGTGTTGCCTCTCAGAGTGGCTGAGACCTAGATGTTCTAAGTGTTACCTTTCCTCAAAAACATAAAATAGCAATGCCAATTATAAGAAGTATGCATGGGCTTGGAGGGTTTGTATTCAGTGCTCTGGCACTGATCAACAAAGGGCCAGAATTTCAGTCCTTTTCTGTCTCTGTCATTCTGACTCTCTGACTGTCTCTACGTGCCTTCTTCCCTGGGCCCTTACTGGAAGTCAGTGCATGCATGGTGTACTCAGTCATCCTGGTGTTGAAATTTTCCTTTCTTTGCCCTTTGGATTATTTAGTCTCCTGCAGATGGTGTAGTAAAGAGGGGAACTGCGGAGACAGCGTTGCTGCTGCAGGTTCAAGGCATATTACCATCTGCAGCTGCAGCTTTCCAGGCCCTCTGTGCTTGACTCCCATTCTCCTGGAGGTTGAGTACGCATCCATGCTCTGAGACTACTATAGGTGAGTACAGACAGAGAGACACACACACACATTACTGTCAGGTCTGGTAGTACAGCATATGGTGAAGGCTGGGGCTGTCTGGGGTCTGTGAGCATGAGAGCTGCTGTCTTACAATCTCTACAAGCCAGCTTTGAACCTGTCATCAATGAACACAGTGTAGGAGGTTTTTGAATTCTGGTCTCTTTCCAATTCATGTATTTCTCTTCTCACCTTCTCTGTCTCTAACTCTCACATGCTCTCATACACTCTGTCTTCACTCATTTATATTTTACTGATATACTTTTTTTACTGACAGGCCCAGATATAAAAGAGAGTTACCAGAGCACTGCTAAGCTCTGGTTTGTTGTGTTGGCGATTTCACCTAAGCTTCTGGAGCCTCAGTTTGTAAGTCTTTCTGACACAAGCCATATTCTGTCTCCTCATTTCCACGCCAGTATCACTCAGAGTTTATAATAAAGAGATACGTATATATATATAAACATATATATTTATATATTTGTCATTTTTTGAATTGTCGACCTATGTATTTGACCTTAATTCAGAATTACCACATTTATAACAGCCTAGTTTTTCAGAAATAATTGGCCATATTGTTTGAGCAGCATTCAGTACAAATATTAAATATAAAACCTTCCAGTAGCATTTCTAATCGTGTTTCTATCAGCATCCTTATTGTAATTATCATAGCCCAGAACTTCCCTCCTTTTTCTAGTGTAAGCTTTAATACATATGTGTTTGTTTTCTTTTTCCGGAAATCTTAATTTCCTTGGACCCTGAAGTGTTAGGGAATTTTTGAAGCAGCCCTGTTTCTCAGCAGATGGTTTCTATGTTTCTGCTGTAATCAGGTCTTCTTCTTGTTTTTTTTTTCATTAATTTTTTTCAAGTCCTCCTTAATCATAACCATTTATTTGCATATTTATTTAGTAAGGTATCACATGAGGGTCATTTCTTCTGCTTGATATAATTTTTATTATAATTGAAGGGAACTTTTGACGCACAATACATTTCTTGGGGCAAATACTACACACATATGGTGAAGGCTTGGGTTGTCTGGGGTCTGTGGGTATTAGAGCTGCTGCCTTACAATCTCTACAACCCAGGTTTGAACCTGTCATGAATGAACACAGTCTAGGGGGTTTTTGACTTCTGGTCTATTTCCAACTCCTCTATTTCTTTTCTCTCCTTCTCTGTCTCTGACTCTCACAGGCTCTCACTCAGTCTGTCTGCACTCAGTAATATTTTACTTATATCCTTATTTTATTGAAGGCCCAGATATACAAAGAGAATTGCCAGAGCACTGCTGAGCTCTGGCTTGTTTTTTTTTTTTGGTGATTTTACCTAGGCTATTGGATCCTCAGTTTTGTAAGTCTCTCTGACACAAGCCATATTCTGTCTCTTCATATCCATGGCAGTATCTCTCAGACTTTATAATAAAGATATACATATATAAATATACATAAATATCTGTCATTTTTAGAATTGTCGACCTACGGTCTTCCTGTGGTTCTTATGATTTTTTACTTTTTTCAAATCCTCCTAGATCATCCCCATATATTTGCATATTTATTTATATATTTAGTCCGATATCACATGAGGGGTCATTTCTTCTGCCTGAAATATTTTCTCTTATAATTGAAGGGAACTTTGGACACAAAATACATATCCTTTTGCAGATACTACACACTACTACAACTACTACTGCACTGTTTTGACAGTGATATCCAATGTACAATGGATTAGTATTACATGGCTCTAAAGAATGTTCCTTATATAACCTACAATGTTTTTAACCTTACAAATATTTATTCTGTTTTTTCTTGGGGGATGAATGGTTTACAGTCAATAGTTACATGTAATAGTGGCTATGGGGGTAATTTTTCCCACTTTCCCTGTATTTCTGTACATCATTTGTAACTTTCCTATTGAGGAGAAGGAAACAGTCATAAATTGACCAGGGGCTCAAAATGGGGTGTAGGGCTTCCACATAGTTCTCTGGCATTCTTGCGTGCTTCAAGGCTTTGTTGTTGATGCTCAAGGCCGCTGGCCAATCACTGAATAGGGGCCTGGACCCTCCAAGCACACCGGCCAATGAGATTGCTGGCAGGAGTTCTGGGCATGGCCTAGGCCTCTGACCTATCAGAGCATGGCTGGTGCCCTGTGGTCGGGACTTTTGATGGAAGCCCGAATATGGGAGCTCAGAGATGGCCTTAAAAGGCTGAGCGTGGTTCCAGGAAGTGCGAAACAGGGTTCAGCCAAGGGCCCTGCCTTGCAGAAACTGTCCAGTGCGCATGTGTATAACTCCGTATGTGCCTGTGCCTCTGTGGATGTGTGTGTGTGTGTGACTGTGAGAGTATGTGTTTGTGTGTGTGTGTGTGTGAGGGAGGGAGAGACAGAGAGAACAACAGAATCACTGTGGCATAGGTGATTTTGTGCAAAACACTTGGCACTTTCTGATTTACAGCTCAATATTGACACCATTGTAGCTCTCCTTGGCCCTTGGTCACTTTTCTTATTTTCTGATGTAATGACACTGAAGAGGGAGACGTTTTAGCCCTGAGGCTTGCACTGGGAACTAGCAGCTGCCCTGTGTGTGTTGCCAGACTAGGAAACTTGTGGTGCTTGTCCATGTGAAGAGTCTCCTGGATGAGTTCCTACTCGAGCCTATTTTGCTCAGTACTGTTGGAGCTGCATAACTAATGATTTGGAGATTTTACTCCTTCGGACAATTCTTTTCCTGATGCATAGCTTCTCTCCAGGTTTTAGCAATCAATTATTTGAATGTCATATCGAATCCATTGTTGAAAATGACTACATCAGTGTCTCTCTCTCTCTCTCTCTCTCGATATATATATATATATATATATATATATATATATATATATATATATATATATATGTGACATGTAGAGGTCTGAAAATATTTTTAGCTAGAGACCTGCACAGCTCTGGATTATTGTAGTAATGCAGATACACCTGGCCCTTCTGAGCCACAGTCATGAGAGACATCTCACAGAGCCATTCCTATACCTCTTATCACTCTACATATCTCTCTCAGCACAAACTACCACTTCCAAATGATCTACTTCCCTCTTGCTCTTTTTCTACACCACGTCCTATCCCAGAACTGTAAATCAAAGAAGAAATAAACATAGTGCAGTTCCCTGCACACAGGACAGGCTGAGGCTGGACCAGGGAGATGCAATAAGCCAGACTGCATATTGGCTGTGGCATCACTAAGACTACTTTCAATTTGGAGAGGTGAGGGCTGTTTTGGAGAGAGGGCTGCAGGCCGAGTGTTGCTTCTCAGAGTGGGGTAAGAACTAGATGTTCTCAGTGTAACCTTTCCTCACAACCATACAATAACAATGCCAATTTTAAGAAGTATGCATGGACATGGAGGATATGTCTTCAGTGCTCTGGCACTAATCAACACAGGTCCTGAATTTCTGTACTTTTCTGTCACTGTCATTCTGTCTCTCTGACTGTCTCTACGTGCCTTCTTCACTGGGCCCTTACTGGAAGTCAGTGATTGCATTGTTAACTCGGTCTTCCTGGTGTTGAAGTTTTCCACTCTTTGCCCTTTGTATTATTTAATCTCGTGCATATGGTGCTATACAGTGGGGAACTGAGGAGGCAGCGATCCTACTACAGGTAACAGGCATATGTCCATCTCCAGCTGCAGCTGTCCAGGCCCTCTGTGCTTGACTCCCATTCTCTAGGGCCCTGAGGCTGACACTCTGCCTAAATGCAGCCCTCCTCACCTTCCGACACAGCATCCTAGTCCTAATTCTATGAGAGCCCAGGTCAAGAGAAGTGAAACACTATCCCCTTGGCAGACACATTGTACTTTCCGTCTATTGGGCCGAATGTAAAGGATCTGTGGTACTGATGGCCACACCAGTGTCCAGATTTTCCATGCAAAATGGAAGCTTCCAGGATTCAGAAAGAGGGTGTTTTGATGGCTGTGAAATGTATTTTCCAAGTGCCTCATGGGGTTTCAAAACCTTTTGAAACCTTAAGTTCTTTCTTGTATCTAGGGAATATTCTCACCTCTGGCCAGAAGGCCTTCCCAACTAGGAGCACACCTATCCTGGGGTCAGGAGGTCTGCCAGCCTGCTAGCTCCTGGAGGGATTACTGAGTATGTAATCAGGGTCCAAGTGGTAAAAGCTGTTTCCAATTGCCTTTATTAGCAGCAGTCAGGCCCTCAAGTGAGGGGCGGGACTGTGATCTCCACTGGAAACTCCTAATTCAGCCAATGGAGGCATCCATCTTCCTTTTGTCTCTCCATAGCAAGGGTCCAGGGAGTTTGTGCTTCCTGCAAGCAGAGTGACTTTGTATGGGACACTCATGCATGCCTACTTATAGGAATATCTCTGAGTGCCCTGAGTGGACACCAGGACACCATGATCAGGGATTGTGAGGCCACAGGATCAATTGCCTTAGCCGGACCCAAAGGGTAGGTGTAAGGGGCCGGGTTCATCCACTATTATCTGCAGCCCTCCTCACCATCCTGCACAGCGTCCTTGTCTTTATTCCATGAGAGCCCAGGTCAAGAGAAGTGAAACTCTATCGCCCTGGCACACACATTGTGCTTTCCCTCTATTAAGCCGAATGTAAAGGATATGTGGTACTGATGTCCACACTAGTGTCCAGATTTTCCATGCAAAACGGAAGCTTCCAGGGTTCTGAAAGAGGGTGTTTTGATGGCTGTGAAATGACTTTTCCAAGTGCCTCATGGGGTTTTCAAATCCTTTTGAAACCTGAAGTTCTTTCTTGTATCTAGGGAATATTCTCATTCTGGGCAGAATGGCTGCCCAACTCGGAGCACAGCTATCCCAGGATCAGGAGATCTTCCAGCCTGCTAGCTCCTGGAGGGATTCCTGAGTATGTCCTCAGGATACAAGTGGTAACAGCTGTTTCCAATTGCCTTTATTAGCAGCAGCCAGGCCCTCAGGTGAGGTGCGGGGCTGTGATCTCCACTGGAAGCTCCAAATTCAGCCAATGGAGGCATCCATCTTTCTTTTGTCTGTCCATAGCAAGGGCCCGGGGAGTTTGTGCTTCCTGCAAGCAGAGCGACTTTGTATGGGATACTCATGCATGTCTACTTCTGGGAATCTCTATGATTGTGATGTGTGAATACCAGGACACCATGATCAGGGATGTAAGGCCACAGTAGCAATTGCCTTAGCCGGACCCAAAGGGTAGGTGTAAGGGATCGGGTTCATCCACTATTGTTTGGTTGAACACAGTTCCCATCTATGTTGAAACACAGCTCTTTCTAGGTACTGTCTGTGCTTGTAATCTGCTGCCCTGAGCAGTGGACTGAGAGCCTGGAGGCTGAGTAGGCAGCCAAATGTGACTGGACAGGCTCATGCCCCTGAATTCTGAGGGGTGCCCCAGCTTCCCCCGGATGATAGATAGTGAGGCATGGGATTGAATAGGGAACTCAGAAGATTTAGACATGAGAGTCCCTTTGCATATGTATTCTTGCTTAGCCAGAATCTGGGCTAGCTGGCTTGTCCTGACCAGCTAGGTTCTCTGTACATAAGTTGCAGGTGAGGCTGGCTACCTTCCACCCATGCTCTGAGACTACTACAGGTGAGCTCTGAGTACACACAGACACACAGTCAGACAGACAGACAGACACAGCTATTTCTGGGTACTGTGTGTGCTTGTAATCTGGTTCCCTGAACAGTGGACTGAGAGTCTGGAGGCTGAGTAGGCATCCAAACGTGACTGGACAGACTCATGCCCCTGAATTCTGATGGGTGCCCCAGCTTACCCCATTGGCAGTGTTTGGATGATAGTGAGGCAAGAGATTGAATCGGGAACTCTGGAGAGGGAGACATGAGAGTCCCTTTGCATGTGCATTCTTGCTTAGTCAGAATCTGGGATAGCTGGCTTGCCCTGACCAGCTAGGTTCTCTGTACATAAGTTGCAGGTGAGGCTGGCTACCTTCCCAACCATGCTCTGAGACTGCTATAGGTGAGCTCTGATCAGACACAGACAGACAGACAGACACACCCACACACACACATTACTGTCAGGTCTGCTAGTATAGCATATGGTGAAGTCTGGGGCTGTCTGGGGTCTGTGGGCATGAGAGCTGCTGCCTTACAATCTCTACAAGCCAGCTTTGAACCTGTCTTCAATGAACACAGTGCAGGAGGTTTTTAAATTCTCATCTGTTTCCAGCAGAAGTGGCTGGTGGGCGGGCCTTCCAATGGGAGTGCTGCAGGGCCCTGTGGGCGGTGCTCAAGGTTGCTGGCCAATCACTGACTAGGGGCCTTAACACTCCTGGGCGTGTCCTAGCACACTGGCCAATGATATTGCTGGCAGGGGTTCTGGGCGTGGCCTAGGCCTTGGCTTATCAGAGCATGGCTCTTGCCCTGTCTGCGGGCCTTCTAAAGTAAGCCCGACAATGGGAGCTCAGAGATGGCCTTAAAAGGCTGGACGTGCTTCCAGGAAGTGCGAAGCAGGGTTCAGCCCAGGGCCCTGCCTTGCAGAAGCTGTCCAGTGTGCATGTGTATAACTCCGTTTGTGCCTGTGCCTCTGTGGATGTGTGCGTGTGTGTGACTGTGAGAGTGTGTGTTTGTGTGTGTGTGTGAGGGAGGGAGAGACAGAGAGAACAACAGAATCACTGTGGCACCAGTGATTTTGTACAAAACACTTGGCACATTCTGATTTACAGCTCAGTATTGACACCATTGTAGCTCTCCTTGGCCCTTGGTCACTTTTCTTATTTTCAGATGTAAAGACACTGAAGAGGGAGAGCTTTTTGCCCTGAGTCTTCCACTGGGAACTAGCAGCTGCCCTGTGTGTGTTGCAAGACTAGGAAACTTGTGGTGCCTGTCCATGTGGAGAGTCTCCTGAATGAGTTCCTTCTCGAGTCTTTTTCGATCGGTCCAGTTCGAGCTGTATATAGCTAATGATTTGGAGATTTTACTCCTTTGGACAATTATTTTCCTGATGCACAGTTTCTCTCCAGGTTTGAGCAATCAATTGTCTGAATGTCATATCACATCCATTGTAGAAAATGACTACATCAGTTTCTCTCTCTCTCTCTCTCTATATATATATATATATATATATATATATATATATATATATATGTAACATGTAGAGGTCTGAAAATGTATTTTAGCTAGAGACCTGCACAGCTCTGGATTCGGGTAGTAATGCGGATCCACCTGGCCCTTCTGAGCCAGAATCATGAAAGATATCTCACAGAGACATTCGTTTACCTGCTGTCACTCTACAAATCTCTCTCAGTACAAACTACATTTGCCAAATCATCTACTTCCCTCTTGCTCTTTTTGTCCACCAAGTCCTATACCAAAACTGTAAATCAAAGAAGAAATAGACATAGTGCAGTTCCCTGCACACAGGACAGGCTGAGGCTGAACCTGGGAGATGAAATACGGCAGCCTGCTTCTTGGCAGGAACATCAATAAAACTACTTCCAATTTGGAGAGGCGAGGCCAGTTTTGGAGAGTGGGCTGCAGGCCGAGTGTTGCTTCTCAGAGTGGGCTAAGACCTAGGTTTTCTAAGTGTAACCTTTCCTCACAAAGATAAAATAACAATGCCACTTTTAAGAAGGATGCATGGGCATGGAGGGTTTGTCTTCAGTGCTCTGGCACTGATCAACACAGGGCCAGAATTTCTGTCCTTTTCAGTCACTGTCATTCTGTCTCTCTGACTGTGTCTGTGTGCCTTCTTCCCTGGACCCTTCGTGGAAGTCAGTGCATGCATCATGAACTCGGTCTTCCTGGTGTTGAAATTTTCCTTTCTTTGCCCTTTGGATTACTTAGTCTCGTGCATATGGCATAGTACAGTGTGGAACTGAGGAGACATCGTTCCTACTGCAGGTAACAGGCATATGTCCATCTGCAGCTGCAGCTGTCCATGCCCTCTGTGCTTGACTCCCATTCTCCAGGGCCCTGTGTCTGACACTCAGCCTAAATGCAGCCCTCCTCAATTTCCTGCACCGCATCCTTGTCCTTATTACATGAGAGCCCTGGTGAAGAGAAGTGAAACTCAACCACCTTGACACACACATTGTGCTTTCCCTCTATTAGGCTGAATGTAAAGGATCTGTGCTACTGATGGCCACAGCAGTGTCCAGATTTTCCATGCAAAACGGAAGTTTCCAAGGTTCAGAAAGAGGGTGTTTTGATGGCTGTGAAATGTCTTTTCCAAGTGCCTCCTGGGGTTTCAAATCCTTTTGAAACCTGAAGTTATTTCTTTTATCTAGGGAATATTCTCACCTCTGGCCCGAAGGCCCTCCCAAGTAGGAGCACAGCTCTCCTGGGGTCAGAAGGTCTGCCAGCCTGCTAGCGCCTGGAGGGATTCCTGAGTATGTCCTCAGGCCCCAAGTGGTAACAGGTGTTTCCAATTGCCTTTATTAGCAGCAGCCAGGCCCTCAGGTGAGAGGCGGTGCTGTCATCTCCACTGGAAGCTCCTAATTCAGCCAATGGAGGCATCCATCTTCCTTTTGTCTCTCCATAGCAAGGGCCTGGGAAGTTTTCTGCTTCGTGCATGCAGAACGACTTTATATGGGACACTCATGCATGCCTACATCTGGGATTCTCTCTGAGTGTGATGTGTGGACACCAGGACTCCATAATCAGGGATTGTGAGGCCACAGGAGCAATTGCCTTAGCCGGACCCAAAAGGTAGGTGTAAGGGGGCGGGTTCATTCACTATTGTTTGGTCATACACAGTTCCCATCTATGTTGAAACACAGCTCTTTCTGGGTTCTTTCAGGGCTTGTAATCTGCTGCACTGATCAGTGGACTGAGAGCCTGGAGGCTGAGTAGGCAACCAAACGTGACTGCCTACTCAGCCTCATGCCCCTGAATTCTGAGGGGTGCCC
Source organism: Erinaceus europaeus (assembly GCF_950295315.1). Classification (NCBI taxonomy): domain Eukaryota; kingdom Metazoa; phylum Chordata; class Mammalia; order Eulipotyphla; family Erinaceidae; genus Erinaceus; species Erinaceus europaeus. The sequence goes on along the minus strand of NW_026647130.1, from coordinate 528,603 downwards.
CAGCTTACCCCTTTGTCAGTGTTTGGATGATAGTGAGGCATGGGATTTAATTGGGAACTCAGGAGAGGGAGACATGAGAATCCCTTTGCATTTGCATTTTTGCTTAGTCACAATCTGGGCTAGCTGTCTTGCCCTGTCCAGCTGGGTTCTCTGTACATAAGTTGCTGGTGAGGCTGGCTACATTGACACCCATGGTCTGAGACTAGTATAGGTGAGCTCTGAGCACACACAGACACACACAGACAGACAGACACACACTCACACACACATTAATGTCAGGTCTGATAGTACAGCATATGGTGAAGGCTGGGGCTGTATGGGTTCTGTGGGCATGAGAGCTGCTGCCTTACAATCTTTACAAGCCAGGTTTGAACCTGTCATCAATGAACACAGTGTAGGAGGTTTTTGACTTCTGGTCACTTTCCAACTCATCTATTTCTTTTCTCTCCTTCTCTGTCTCTGACTCTCACAGGCTCTCACTCACTCTGTCTACACTCAGTAATATTTTACTTATATCCTTATTTTATTGACAGGCCCAGATATACAAAGAGAGTTGCCAGAGCACTGCTGAGCTCTGGCTTGTTGTGTTGGTGATTTCACCTAGGCTACTGGAGCCTCAGCTTTGTAAGTCTCTCTGACACAAGCCATATTCTGTCTCCTCGTATCCATGGCAGTATCTCTCAGACTATATAATAAACATATACATATATATATATCTTTTATTTTTACAATTGTCGACCTATGTAATTGATCTTTATCAGAATTAACACATTTATAACATCTTCCTTTTTCATTAATAATTGGCCACCTAGTTTGAACAGGATTCAATACAATTATAAATAATAGAACCTTCCAGTAGCATTTCTAATAGCATTTCTATCAGCATCCTTATTGTAATTATTATAGTACAGAACTTGCCTCCTTTCTCTAGTGTAAGCTTCAGTACATATGAGTTTCTTTTCATTCTACTGAAATCTTAATTTCCCTGGACTCTGAAGTGTCTCAGAATTTTTGAAGCGGCCCTCTGTTTCTCAGCAGATGGTTTCCATTTTCTGCTGTAATCACGTCTTCTTGTACTTTTTGTTTCTATTTTTCATTTTTTTTCAAATCCTCCTAGATCATCCCCATTTATTTGCATATTTATTTATTTATTTAGTCCTATATTACATGAGGGGTCATTTCTTCTGCTTGATAGATTTTTCTCTTATAATTGAAGGGAAGTTTACACTCACAATACATTTCGTGTGGTAAATACTACACACATATTGTGAAGGCTTGGGTGGTCTGCGTTCTGTGGACTTGAGACTTCTGCCTTACAATCTCTACAACCCAGGTTTGAACCTGTCATGTATGAACACAGTGTGGCAGGTTTTGGACTTCTGGTCTCTTTCCCACTCTTCTATTTCTCTTCTTGCCTTCTCTGTGTCTGACTCTCACAGGCTCTCACTCACTCTGTCGGCACTCAGTAATATTTTACTTATACATTATTTTACTGACAGGCCCAGATATAAAAAGGGAATCACCAGGACACTGCTGATCTCTGGCTGTTTTGTTGGCGATTTCTCCTAGGTTTCTGGAGCCTCAGCTTTGTAAGTCTCTCTGGCACAAGCCATACTCTGTCTCCTCATAGCCATGCCAGTATCACTCAGTGTCTATAATAAAGATACACTTACATATATGTACATATATATACATATATATATCAGTCATTTTTATAATTGTTGACCTTTTTATTTGATCTTATTGCAGAATTACCACATTTATAACAGCCTCCTTATTCATAAATAATTGGTCACATAGTTGGAGCAGGATTCACTACAATTATAAATTATAAACCTTCCAGGGGCATTTCCAATAGCCTTTCTATCAGTATCCTCATTGTAATAATCATAGCACAGAACTTGCCTCCATTTTCTAGTGTAAGCTTCTATATGTATGCCTTTCTTTTCATTCTCAGGAATTCTTAATTTGCCTGGACCCTGAAGTGTCAGGGAAGTTTTGAAGCAGCCATCTGTTTCTCAGCAGAAGTTTTCTATATTTCTGCTGTAATCAGGCCTTCCTGTGGTTTTTGTTTTTATTTTTTTCAAATCCTCCTAGATCATCCCCATTCATTTGCATATTTATTTATTTATTTAGTCCCATATCACATGAGGGGTCATTTCTTCTGCCTGATAGATTTTCTCTTATAACTGAAGGGAACTTCTGACACACAATACATTTCCTTTTGCAGATACTACACACTACTACAACTACTACTGCACTGTTTTTGACAGTGACATCCAATGCACAATGGATTAGTATTGCATGTCTCTAATGAATGTTCACTATTTAACCTACAATGTTTTTAACCTCCCAAATATTTATTCTGTTCTTTCTTGGGGGATGAATGGTTTACAGTCAAAAGGTTCATGTAATAGTGGGCACGGGGGTAATTTTTCCCACTTTCCCTGTATTTCTGTACATCATTTGTAACTTTATTATTGAGGAGAAAGAAACAGTCATAAATTGAGAGAGCAGGGCCCAAGCAGGAAGAGAGACAGAGAGACAGCTGCAGTTCTGATTTGACACTAGCCCAGCTTTTCCCTAGCTGGGTAAGTGGTGACCAGGGGCTCAAAACGGTGTCCTGGGCTTCCACATAGTTCCCTGGCATCTCCACCAGCTGTGCCTCCAACCCATGCTTCCTTCATTGTCCATGTAACTATAGATCAGCTCTAGGCACTTCTCACCTTCATATGCCAGAAACTTAACACTTCTCCCCTCCACCCATGAAACGTTGACCTTTTACTTGAGTGCAAAACAGCAACCCCAATCCACGTTATTTCAGGGAAAAGTGTGTGTGTCTCTGTGGGAGGGTGTGTGTGTGTGTAAGTGTACATAAGTGTGTTTCAGTTATGATTTCCGCTGTTGTTTCTTTATTCCTGACACAGATTCTTCGGAACTGGGTTGTGCTATGACAAAGGAAGTTTCCACTGCACAAGTGGTTTTTCAAATATGAATGGCACATTGGATATTCTCGACACTGTTGTGCATGCTCCCAGGTGGTCCTCAGATGGGTTCTTTACTTTGCTATTCCCATGCTATGTGTAATTTTCTGTGGAGACTCAAAGAGGAGTGGCATGGGGGAGTTCAGCTGCATTCTGCTGTGTATCCACACAAGGTGGCAGCAAAGCCCATAGTTGAGTGTAGTGATTCTGTGGAATGAGGAGAACTCTAGGATTTGTGGCCCATGGACAGAAAGGTTGAAAATGACTTAGGGTGCCCTAGACATCTGTTCTTTCCTGTGGGGTTCGGGGATCCCCCATTTGGCTTTGCAAGTGGAATGGGTTTCTCTGTTTGTCTGGGATGACTCTACTGGGAGCTTGTGAATCCCTGTGCTCAGCTGCATTCTGCTGGGTGTCCAAAAGAGGGCAGCACCAGTGTGGGAATAAGGCTCCATGGGGCAAGTGCCCTGAGGCACTGGGCTAGGATAGTGGAGACAGTGTTTCTGGGTGTGCCCCAAGAGCATGGCCAGCCTAGCTCAAGCAGGCAGTGTCCTAAGGACGGGTCCAGACAGGAGCTGTGTGGGTCCTGTTGGCAGAAACAGGGCCTTCAGAGGACGGCAGACAGTCCCCTGGTGCGGGTCTAAGAGACCCTGTCCTTGAGCCTGAGGGGAGGTCCCAGTGTGTATTCATAGAGACAGCTGGCCAATTAGAGAAGAAGAAAATCACCCTCAGGGGTGTGAATCAAGAGCTGGCCAAAGAGAACAGAGGAGAAGTTGCGAGGGCAGGACAAAGAGTGCAGCCTTCTGAAGGAAGACCACCAATGGGAGCTCAGAGCCGGCCTAAAAAGGCTGGGCGTGCTTCCAGGAAGTGCGAAGCAGGGTTCAGCCCAGGGCCCTGCCTTGCAGAAGCTGTCCAGTGCGCATGTGTATAACTCCGTTAGTGCCTGTGCCTCTGTGGATGTGTGCATGCGTGGCTGTGAGAGTGTGTGTTTGTGTTTATTTGTGTGTGTATGTGTGTGGTAGGGAGAGAGAGAGAACAACAGAATCACTGTGGCACAGGTGATTTTGTGCAAAACACTTGGAACATTCTGATTTACAGCTCAATATTGACACCATTGTAGCTCTCCTTGGCCGTTGGACACTTTTTTCTTTTCAGATGTAAAGACACTGAAGAGGGAGAGGTTTTTGCCCTGAGGCTTGCACTGGGAACTAGCAGCTGCCCTGTGTGTGTTGCCAGACTAGGAAAATTGTGGTGCCTTTCCATGTGGAGAGTCTCCTGGATGAGTTCCTTCTCGAGCCTTTTACGATCGGTCCCGCTGGAGCTGCATATAGCTAATGATTTGGAGATTTTACTCCTTTGGACAATTCTTTTCCTGATGCACGGTTTCTCGCCAGGTTTTAGCAATCAATTGTCTGAATGTCATATCGCATCCATTGTAGAAAATGACTACATCAGTGTCTTGATCTCTCTCTCTCTCTCCATATATATATATATATACACACACACAAATATGTAAGATGTAGAGGTCTGAAAATATATTTTAGCTAGAGACCTGCACAACTCTGGATTTGGGTAGTAATGCAGATACACCTGGCCCTTCAGAGCCACAGTCATGAGAGACATCTCACAGAGCATTCTTTACCTCTTGTCACTCTACAAATCTCTCTCAGCACAAACTACAGCTACAAAATCATCTACTTCCCTCTTGCACTTTTTGTCCACAGATACTATACCAAAACTGTAAATCAAAAAAGAAATAGACATAGTGCAGTTCCCTGCACACAGGACAGGCTGAGGCTGGACCAGGGAGATGAAATATGCTAGCCTGCTTCTTGGCTGGAACATCACTAAAACTATTTCCAATTTGGAGAGGCGAGGGAAGTTTTGGAGAGTGGGCTGCATGCCAAGTGTTGCTTCTCAGAGTGAACTTATTCAATGAGAGACCAGGTCAAGAGAAGTGAAACTCTATCCTCCTGGCACACACATTGTGCTTTCCCTCTATTGGGCCGAATGTAAAGGATCTGTGGTACTGATGGCCAAACCAGTGTCCAGATTTTACAAGCAAAACGGAAGCTTCCAGGGTTCAGAAAGAGGGTTTTTTGATGGCTGTGAAAAGTCTTTTCCAAGTGCCTCATGGGGTTTCAAATCCTTTTGAAAGATAAAGTTCTTTCTTGTATCTAGGTAATATTCTCACCTCTGGCCAGAATGCCCTCCCAACTAGGAGCACAGCTATCCTGGGGTCAGGAGGTCTGCCAGCCTGTTAGCTCCTGGAGGGATTCCTGAGTATGTCCTCAGGTCCCAAGTGGTAACAAGTGTTTCCAATTGCGTTTATTAGCAGCAGCCAGGCCCTCAGTTGAGGGGCGGGGCTGTGATCTCCACTGGAAACTCCTAATACAGCCAATGGAGGCATCCGTCTTCCTTTTGTCTCTCCATAGCAAGGGCCCGGGGAGTTTGTGCTTCCTGCAAGCAGAGTGACTTTGTATGGGACACTCATAGATGCCTACTTCTGGGAATCTCTCTGACTGTGATGTGTGGACACAAGGACACCATGATCAGGGATTGTGAGGCCACAGGAGCAATTGCCTTAGCAGGACCCAAAGGGGAGGTGTAAGGGGCTGGGTTCATACACTATTGTTTGGTCAAACACAGTTCCCATCTATGTTGAGACACAGCTCTTTCTGGGTTCTTTCTGGGCTTGTAATCTTCTGTCCACTAAGAAGTGGACTGGGAGCCTGGAAGCTGAGTATGCAGCCAAACATGACTATACAGGATCCAGCCCCTGAATTCTGAAGGGTGCCCCAGCTTCCCCCGTTGGAGGTGTTTGGATAATAGTGAGGCCTGAGATTGAATCTGGAACTCAGGAGAGGGAGACATGAGAGTCCCTTTGCATATGCCTTCTTGCTGAGCGAGAATATTGGGTAGCTGGCTTTCCCTAACCAGCTAGGTTCTCTGTACATAAGTTGCAAGTGAGGCTGGCTACCTTGCCACCCATGCTCCGAGACTACTATAGGAGAGTTCTGAGCACAGAAAGACACACACTGACAGACAGACATACAGACTCACCCACACACACCCACACACATTACTGTCAGGTCTGGTAGTACACCATATGGTGAAGGCTGGGGCTGTCTGGGTTCTGTGGGCTTGAGAGCTGCTGCCTTACAATCTCTACAAGCCAGGTTTGAACCTGTCATCAATGAACACAGTGTAGGAGGTTTTTGAATTCTGGTCTCTTTCCAACTCATCTATTTCTCTTCTCGACTTCTCTGTCTCTAACTCTCAAATGCTCTCACACACTGTCTTCAATCATTAATATTTTCCTTATATACTTATTTTACTGACAAGTCCAGATATACAAAGAGAGTTACCAGACACTGCTGAGCTCTGGCTTGTTGTGTGGGCGATTTCACCTAGGCTACTGGAGCCTCAGTTTGTAAGTCTTTCTGACACAAGCCATATTCTGTCTCCTCATTGCCATGCCAGTATCACTCAGTGTTTATAATAAAGTGATTTTGCAAAACACTTGGTACATTCTGATTTGCAGATCAACATTGACACCATTGTAGCTCTCTTTGGCCCTTGGTCACTTTTCATCTTTTCAGATGTAAAAAAACTGAAGAGGGAGAGGTTTTTGCCCTGAGGCTTGCACTGGTCACTACCAGATGCACTGTGTCTATTGCCAGACTAGGAAACTTGTGGTGCCTGTCCATGTGGAGAGTCTCCTTGATGAGTTCCTTCTCGAGCCTTTTTCACTATGTCCCGTTGGAGCTGCATATAGCTAATGATTTTGAAATTTTACTCCTTTGGACAATTCTTTTCCTGATGCACAGTTTCTCTCCAGGATTTAGCAATCAATTGTCTGAATGTCATATCGAATCCATTATAGAAAATGACTACATCAGTGTCTCCCTCTCTCTCTCTCTCTCGCTTTCTCTCTCTCTCTCTCTCTCTCTCTCTATATATATATATATATATATATATATATATATATATATATGTATGTATGTAACATGTGAGGTCTGAAAATATTTTCTAGCTAGAGACCTGCACAGCTCTGGATTATGGTAAGAATGCGGATACACTTGGCCCTTCTGAGCCACATTCATGGGAGACATCTCACAGATCCATTTGTATACCTATTATCACTCTACAAATCTGTCTTTGCATAAAATACCACTGCCAAATCATCTACTTTCCTCTTGCTCTTTTTGTCCACCTAGTCCTATCCCAAAATTGTAAATCAAAGAAGAAATAGACATAGTGCAGTTCCCTGCACACAGAACAGTCTGAGGCTGGACCAGGGAGTGCAATTTGCCAGCCTGTGTCGTGACTGAAGCATCACTAAGACTACTTCCAAATTGGAGAGGCGAGGGCAGTTTTGGAGAGTGGGCTGCAGGCCAAGTGTTGCTTCTCAGAGTGGGTTACGACCTAGATATTCTAAGTGTAACCTTTCCTCACAAACATAAAATAACAATGCCACTTGTAAGAAGTATGCATGGGCATGGAGGGTTTGTTTTCAGTTCTCTGGCACTGATCAACACAGGGCCAGCATTTCAGTCCTTTTATGTCTCTGTCATCCTGTCTCTCTGACTGTCTCTACGTGCCTTCTTAACTGGGCCTTTATTGGAAGTCAGTGTATGCATCGTGATCTCGGACTTCCTGGTGTTGAAATTTTTCTTTCTTTGCCCATTGGTTTATTTAGTCTCCTCCATATGGCGTAGTACATTGGGGAACTGAGGAGACAGCTATCCTGCTGCAGGTAACAGGTATATGTCCATCTCTAGCTGCAGCTGTCCAGGCCCTCTGTGCTTGACTCCCATTATCCAGGGCCCTGAGGCTGACACTCAGTCTAAATGCAGCCCTCCTCAATTTCCTGCACCGCATCCTTATCCTTATTCCCTCAGAGCCCAGGTCAAAAAAAGTAAAACGCTATCCCCCTGGCACACACATTGTGCTTTCCCTCTATTGGGCCGAATGTAAAGGATCTGTGGGACTGATGGCCACACCAGTGTCCAGATTTTCCACGCAAAACGGAAGCTTCCAGGGTTCAGAAAGAGGGTGTTCTGATGGCTGTGAATTGTCATTTCCAAGTGCCCCATGGGGTTTCAAATCCTTTTGAAACCTGAAGTCTTTCTTGTATCTAGGGCATATTCTCACCAGAAGGCCTTCCCAACTCGGAGCACAGCTATCCCGGGGTCAGGATGTCTGTCAGCCTGCTAGCTCCTGGAGGGTTTCCTGAGTATGTACTCAGGCCCAAGTGGTAACAGGTGTTTCCAATTGCCTTTATTAGCAGCAGCCAGGCCCTCAGGTGAGGGCCGGGGTTGTGAGCTCCACTGGAAACTCCTAATTCAGCCAATTGAGGTATCCATCTTCCTTTTGGCTCTCCATAGAAAGGGCCCGGGGAGTTTGTGCTTCCTGCAACCAGAGCGACTTTGTATGGGACACTCATGGATGCCTACTTCTGGGAACCAGCTAGGTTCTCTGTACATAATGTGCAGGTGATGCTGGCTACCTTGCCACCCATGCTCTGAGACTACTACAGGTGAGTTCTGAGCACACACAGACACACACAGTCAGACAGACAGACAGACACACACACATTACTGTCAGGTCTGGTAGTACAGCATATGGTGAAGGCTGGGGCTGTCTGGG